>NC_080067.1:84371549-84682882 GCF_949987535.1 Balaenoptera acutorostrata | reverse complement strand
TCACTGCAGGTTGGGAACGGTCAAGAGCTTGCTGCCAGATGTGTAAAATCAGGATGTAGGATGGGGAAGGTGAACACTGATTCAGGGCCTGTTATGTATCACACTGAGTGTTCTTTACCTCATTTAATCCTTATAATAACCCTCCTAGATAGGTACTCTGATCCCTATTTGTTAGAGGAAGAAACTGAGGCTTAGAGAGGTAGAATAGCTTGTGTGACATACAGTTAGGAAGTGGCAGATGCAGGAACTGAACTTGTTCTATCTGGTACCAAATGCTGTGTTTTTTCCATTTCATCATGCTGCCTTCTTGATGAGCATGCTGACTCATTTGGGAAGTTATGTAAGCTTGTAAATCACATTGAGATTCCAGATAATGTGACTGCATAAAGAAGAACAAAGTATTGCCATGATAGCTTAGGTGCAGTGGCAGTGGAGGGAGGCACTCCACTGCCTGGGAAGGATTATGCAAAACTGTTGAGGTGTAAAGGGCTGCACTAGCAGAATCCAAACCAGAAGCAATCATTTGTCCCTCCCCCTCCCAGCCTGTTCTGTAAGTAGACAAGGTTTTAATGATACATATATGAATAAAGCTCTCTCTCCATTGAATTCACAATTGGACTCAGTTGGACTCAAAGTCCAATCAAAACTTTGTTCATATGCAAAAGGTATGCCAAAGGTGCCCAGGATCATAAGGTCAAGTACCACTCAAGACAGTCACCTCCATCAGGGTAAATAAGCAAGGTTGTTCTTTAGCATCATCCATATACCCTTTTTATTAAATAGAGAAGTGCCAGAACTAGATTTGCACTTTGGAAAGTTATCTGTGGGCTTTGTGTGGAGAGAGAGCAAGAAGGGAGGTGATGTAGTGAGTGCTGTTAGTGCCCTGCCATGTCCCCTCCTTATTCACCACTATACACTGAAGGCCTGTGACCCTCTGCCTTCTGACTGGCAGCATGCTCAGCCTGTACACAGTGCAAGACTTCTTGCCCCTGAGAGCAGCCATCAAGCGATGATGGGTGGAGAGGTGGTGGATAAATACCCCAGCTCCCTTGCCCATCAGTTGGGATGACTCTGAGGTGTGTTCTATAATGTACCCCAGAGTTTTCCAGTAGGATGGAGCTCCAATGTCCTGCAGTGCTTGATAACACACCCTATATTGGCTTCTTTCACTTCCCCTACTCAGTTCCCAGGTCTCCTGGGATCACCTGTAGAATAAATGATCCATACTCAAATCCTTGTCTCAGGCCTCTGTTTTTGGGGGAACCCAAATGAAGATGTTCCCATACCTCAGTGTAGAGATAGATAATGGGGGTCCAAAAGGAGCTGAAGTGGGAATGGAGAGGAGGGGATGGATATGAGCAATATTCACCCTGAGATTTAGGACTTTAGAACTGGTAAAATGGAGCACCAGAGAGAGGGGAGGGAAAAAAGACTCTACAAGGACTCTGGGTCTTGACCTTGAGCTCCTGGAAGGTGGCTAATGCCTTGAACTGAACAAGGGAATATATTTTGGGGTAAGAAAGTAAATCCAATTTCAAATATGTAGGAGAAAGTGGCATCTGGCTCTGTGATGTCATTTACAAGAGTGAAAGTACCAACTTTGCCAAAAGCATCTTTCCAACCTGCTTACCCTAGTGCTTGAAATTCCATATTACTCATTCCTTTGGCTTGCTTTTTCCAGAATCCTATTTTTAAAATGCTCCTGAGATTATTGATAATTTTGTTTCATGTGATAATAGCATTGTGGTTATGTAGGGAAAAAACCTTCTTAACAGTTAGAAATATATGCTGAAGTATTTATGGGTAAAACAAAATACTGTCAGAGATTGCTTTAAAATAATCCAGCAAAAACAAAAGTGAAATGTATATGTCGGGGGATAGATAAAATGACATTGACAAAATATTTGAAACTGTAAAAGCTGAGGAATGAGTACATGGGGTTGGTTCATTATACCATTTCCTCTCCATTTGTGTATATTTGAAGATTTCAATTAAAAAAAAAAAAAGAAGTCACCCTGATTTTTTTAAAAATTTTATTTATTTATTTATTTATTTATTTATTTATTTATTTTTGGCTGTGTTGGGTCTTCGTTCCTGTGCGAGGGCTTTTTCCAGTTGCGGCAAGCGGGGGCCACTCTTCATCACGGTGCGCGGGCCTCTCACTATCGCGGCCTCTCTTGTTGCAGAGCACAGGCTCCAGACGCACAGGCTCAGTAGTTGTGGCACACGGGCCTAGTTGCTCTACGGCATGTGGGATCTTCCCAGACCAGGGCTCGAACCCGTGTCCCCTGCATTGGCAGGCAGACTCTCAACCACTGTGCCACCAGGGAAGCCCCACCCTGATATTTTAATGATGGTCCTGGGAGGATATCACATCCAACTGTCTTTACCACTTGTGAAAAAACTACCACAAAAGTGTATTTTAAAACTTTGGTTGGGGACTCCTGTGGTGGTCCAGTAGGTAAGACTCTGCACTCCCAATGCAGGGGGCCCAGGTTCGATCTCTGGTCGGGGAAGTAGATCCTGCATGCATGCTGCAACTAAGAGTCTGCATGCTGCAACTAAAGATCCCACAGGCCACAACTAAGACCCAGTGTAGCCAAAATGAAAATAATGAATAAATAAATATGTTTTAAAAACCCTTTGGTTGGACTTTATGTTTTTAGAACATTAAGAAGAAAAGGGAGGCTGGTCTTTTTAAGAAATAGACTTTTGATGGATGGAGAACCAAGATGGCAGAGTATAAGGACGTGCTCTCACTCCCTCTTGCAAGAACACCAGAATCACAACTAACTGCTGAACAATCATTGACAGGAAAACACTGGAACTCACCAAAAAAGATACCCCACATCCAAAGACAAAGGAGAAGCCGCAATGAGATGGTAGGAGGGGGGCAATCACAATAAAATCAAATCCCATAACTGCTGGGTGGGTGACTCACAAACTCGAGAACACTTATACCAACTGGAGTGAAGGTTCTGAGCCCCAAGTCAGGCTTCCCAACCTGGGAGTCCAGCAACGGGAGGAGGAATTCCTAAAGAATCAGAGTTTGAAGGCTAGCGGGATTTGATTGCAGGACTCTGACAGGACTGGGGGAAAAAGAGACTCCACTCTTGGAGGGCACACACAAAGTAGTGTGCACATCGGGACCCAGGGGAAGGAGCAGTGACCCCATAGGAGACTGAACCAGACCTACCTGCTAGTGTTGGAGGGTCTCCTGCAGAGGTGGGGGGTGGCTGTGGCTCACCGTGAGGACAAGAACACTGGCAGCAGAAGTTCTGGGAAGTACTCCTTGGCGTGAGCCCTCCCAGAGTCCGCCATTAGCCCCACCAAAGAGCCGGGTAGGCTCCAGTGTTGGGTTGCCTCAGGCCAAACAACCAACAGGGAGGGAACCCAGCCCCACCCATCAGCAGACAAGCAGATTAACGTTTTACTGAGCTATGCCCATCACAGCAACACCCAGCTCTACCCACCACCAGTCCCTCCCACCAGAAGACTTGCTCAAGCCTCTTAGATAGCCTCATCCACCAGAGGGCAGACAGCAGAAGAAAGAAGAACTACAATCCTGCAGCCTGTGGAACAAAACTACCTTCACAGAAAGATAGACAAGATGAAAAGGCAGAGGGCTATGTACCAGATGAAGGAACAAGATAAAACCGCAGAAAAACAACTAAATGAAGTGGAGATAGGCAACCTTCCAGAAAAAGAATTCAGAATAATGATAGTGAAGATGATCCAGGACCTCGGAAAAACAATGGAGGCAAAGAACGAGAAGATGCAAGAAATGTTTAACAAAGACCTAGAAGAATTAAAGAACAAACAAACAGAGATGAACAACACAATAACTGAAATGAAAACTACACTAGAAGGAATCAATAGCAGAATAACTGAGGCAGAAGAACGGATAAGTGACCTGGAAGACAGAATGGTGGAATTCACTGCTGTGGAACAGAATAAAGTAAAAAGAATGAAAAGAAATGAAGACAGCCTAAGAGACCTCTGGGACAACATTAAATGCAACAACATTCGCATTATAGGGGTCCCAGAAGGAGAAGAGAGAGAGAAAGGACCAGAGAAAATATTTGAAGAGATTATAGTCAAAAACTTCCCTAACATGGGAAAGGAAATAGCCACCCAAGTCCAGGAAGCACAGAGAGTCCCATACAGGATAAACCCAAGGAGAAACATGCTGAGACACACAGTAATCAAATTGGCAAAAATTAAAGATAAAGAAAAATTATTAAAGGCAGCAAGGGAAAAATGACAAATAACATACAAGGGAACTCCCATAAGGTTAACAGCTGATTTTCCAGCAGAAGCTCTACAAGCCAGAAGGGAGTGGCATGATATACTTAAAGTGATGAAAGGGAAGAACCTACAACCAAGATTACTCTACCCCGCAAGGATCTCATTCAGATTCGATGGAGAAATCAAAAGCTTTACAGACAAGAAAAAGCTAAGAGAATTCAGCACCACCAAATCAGCTCTACAACAAATGCTAAAGGGAACTTCTCTAAGTGGGAAACACAAGAGAAAAAAAGGACCTACAAAAACAAACCCAAAACGATTCAGAAAATAGTAATAGGAACCTACATATCGATAATTACCTTAAACGTGAATGGATTAAATACCCCAACCAAAAGACACAGGCTTGCTGAATGGATACAAAAACAAGACCCATATATATGCTGTCTACAAGAGACCCACTTCAGACCTAGGGACACATACAGACTGAAAGTGAGGGAATGGAAAAAGATATTCCATGCAAATAGAAATCAAAAGAAAGGTGTAGTAGCAATACTCATATCAGATAAAATAGACCTTAAAATAAAGAATGCTACAAGAGACAAGGAAGGACACTAATAATGATCAAGGGATCAATCCAAGAAGAAGATATAACAATTATAAATATATATGCACCCAACATAGGAGCACCTCAATACATAAGGCAACTGCTAACAGCTATAAAAGAGGAAATCGACAGTAACACAGTAATAGTGGGGGACTTTAACACGTCACTTACACCAATGGACAAGTCATCCAAAATGAAAATAAATAAGGAAACAGAAGCTTTAAATGATACAATAGATCAGATAGATTTAATTGATATTTATAGGACATTCCATCCCAAAACAGCAGATTACACTTTCTTCTCAAGTGCTCATGGAACATTCTCCAGGACAGATCACATCTTGGGTCACAAATCAAGCCTCAGTAAATTTAAGAAAATTGAAATCATATCAAGCATCTTTTCTGACCACAACGCTATGGGATTAGAAATGAATTACAGGGAAAAAAACGTAAAAAACACAAACACATGGAGGCTAAACAATACATTAGTAAATAACCAAGAGATCACTGAAGAAATCAAAGAGAAAATCAAAAAATACCTAGAGACAAATGACAATGAAAACACGACGATCCAAAACCTATGGGAAGTAGCAAAAGCAGTTCTAGGAGGGAAGTTTATAGCTAGACAAGCCTACCTCAAGAAACAAGAAAAATCTCAAATAAACAATCTAACCTTACACCATAAAGAACTGGAGAAACAAGAACAAACAAAACCCAAAGTTAGCAGAAGGAAAGAAATCATCAAGATCAGAGCAGAAATAAATGAAATAGAAACAAAGAATAGCAAAGATCAATAAAACTAAAAGCTGGTTCTTTGAGAAGATAAACAAAATTGATAAACCATTAGCCAGACTCATCAAGAAAAAGAGGGAGAGGACTCAAATCAATAAAATTAGAAATGAAAAAGGAGAAGTTACAACAGACACCGCAGAAATACAAAGCATCCTGAGACTACTACAAGCAACTCTATGCCAATAAAATGGACAACCTGGAAGAAATGGACAAATTCTTAGAAAGGTATAACCTTCTAAGACTGAACCAGGAAGAAATAGAAACTATGAACAGACCAATCACAAGTAATGAAATTGAAACTGTGATTAAAAATCTTCCAACAAACAAAAGTCCAGGACCAGATGGCTTCACAGGTCAATTCTATCAAACATTTAGAGAAGAGCTAACACCCATCCTTCTCAAACTCTTCCAAAAAATTGTGGAGGAAGGAACACTCCCAAACTCATTCTATGAGGCCACCATCACCCCGATACCAAAACCAGACAAAGATACTACAAAAAAAGAAAATTACAGACCAATATCACTGATGAATATAGATGCAAAAATCCTCAACAAAATACTGGCAAACAGAATCCAAAAACACATTAAAAGGATCATACACCACAATCAAGTGGGATTTATCCCAGGGATGCAAGGATTCTTCAATATACGCAAATCAATCAATGTGATACACCATATTAACAAATTGAAGAATAAAAACCATATGATCATCTCAATAGATGCAGAAAAAGCTTTTGACAAAATTCAACACCCATTTATGATAAAAACTCTCCAGAAAGTGGGCATAGAGGGAACCTACCTCAACATAATAAAGGCCATATATGACAAACCCACAGCAAACATCATTCTCAATGGTGGAAAACTGAAAGCATTTCCTCTAAGATCAGGAACAAGACAAGGATGTCCACTCTCGCCACTATTATTCAACATAGTTTTGGAAGTCCTAGCCACGGCAATCAGAGAAGAAAAAGAAATAAAAGGAAAACAAAGTGGAAAAGAAGAAGTAAAACTATCACTGTTTGCAGATGACATGATACTATACATAGAGGATCCTAAAGATGCTACCAGAAAAGTACTAGAGCTAATCAATGAATTTGGTAAAGTTGCAGGATACAAAATTAATGCACAGAAATCTCTTGCGTTCTTATACACTAATGATGAAAAATCTGAAAGAGAAATTAAGGAAACACTCCCATTTACCATTGCAACAAAAAGAATAAAATACCTAGGAATAAACCTACCTAGGGAGACAGAAGACCTGTGTGCAGAAAACTATAAGACACTGATGAAAGAAATTAAAGATGATACCAACAGATGGAGAGATACACCATGTTCTTGGATTGGAAGAATCAATATTGTGAAAATGACTATACTACCCAAAGCAATCTACAGATTCAATGCAATCCCTATCAAATTACCAATGGCATTTTTTACAGAACTAGAACAAAAAATCTTAAAATTTGTATGGAGACACAAAAGACCCTGAATAGCCAAAGCAGTCTTGAGGGAAAAAAACGGAGCTGGAGGAATCAGATCCCTTGACTTCAGACTATACTACAAAGCTACAGTAATCAAGACAATATGGTACTGGCACAAAAGCAGAAACATAGATCAATGGAACAAGATAGAAAGCCCAGAAATAAACCCATGCATGTATGGTCAACTAACCTATGACAAAGGAGGCAAGAATATACAGTGGAGAAAAGACAGCCTCTTCAATAAGTGGTGCTGGGAAAACTGGACAGCTACATGTAAAAGAATGAAATTAGAACACTCCCTAACAGCATACAGAAAAACAAACTCAAAATGGATTCAAGACCTAAATGTAAGACTGGACACTATAAAACTCTTAGAGGAAAACATAGGAAGAACACTCTTTGACATTAATCACAGCAAGGTCTTTTTTGATCCACCTCCTAGAGTAATGGAAATAAAAACAAAAATAAACAAATGGGACCGAATGAAACTTCAAAGCTTTTGCACAGCAAAGGAAACCATAAACAAGACGAAAAGACAACCTTCAGAATGGGAGAAAATATTTGCAAACGAAGCAACTGACAAAGGAGTAATCTCCAAAATATGCGAGCAGCTCAATATCAAAAAAACAAACAATCCAATCTAAAAATGGGCAGAAGACCTAAATAGACATTTCTCCAAAGAAGACATACAGATGGCCAAGAAGCACATGAAAAGCTGCTCAACATCACTAATGATTAGAGAAATGCAAATCAAAACTACAATGAGGTATCACCTCACAGCACTTAGAATGGGCATCATCAGAAAATCTACAAACAATAAATGCTGGAGAGGGTGTGGAGAAAAGGGAACCCTCTTGCATTGTTGGTGGGAATGTAAATTGATACAGCCACTATGGAGAACAGTATGGAGGTTCCTTAAATAACTAAAAATAGAATTACCATATGACCCAGCAATCCCACTACTGGGCATATACCCAGAGAAAACCATAATTCAAAAAGACACATGCACTCCAATGTTCACTGCAGCACTGTTTACAATAGCCAGGTCATGGAAGCAACCTAAATGCCCATCAACAGAAGGATGGATTAAGAAGATGTGGTACATATATACAATGGAATATTACTCAGCCATAAAAAGGAACGAAATTGGGTCATTTGTTGAGACATGGATAGATCTACAGACTGTCACACAGAGTGAAGTAAGTCAGGAAGTGAAAAACAAATATCGTATATTAATGCATATATGTGGAACCTAGAAAGACGGTACAGATGAGCCGGTTTGCAAGGCAGAAATAGAGACACAGATGTAGAGAACAAATGTATGGACACCAAGGGTGGAAAGCGGCAGGGGGGAGGGGGGGGTGGTGGTGTGATGAATTGGGAGATTGGGATTGACGTGTATACACTGATGTGTATTAAATTGATGACTAATAAGAATCTGCTGTTTAAAAAAAAAAAAAAAATTAAATTAAAAAAAATAAGCAAATAACTCCATGAATAAATGTAAAATGTTTAGAAAATTGGAGTTTATTTAAGTACTTATTTATACTTTCTTTTTTTTTTAAAACCAACTTTAAGTTCAAATACAGGAGATAAGTAAATTATAATTATTTGCTCTTGCTGGAATTTTATGTATCCATAATATTATGGATAATGATATGGATATTATTATCCATAATAAAGACTAAAGAAAAATGCTTACATACAATCTTAAGTGAAAAAGCAGCATACAGTATATCTATAGCACGATTACAATGTTTTAAAAACATCCTCTACATGGAACAAAGTTTGGAAAAAATGACAAAAAATCTTGTGATTGTTCTGAGGTTGTAGAAATATGGATTCTTAAAACTATTTTGATTTTTCATTCTATCTTAAAATTTTCCTATAATGAAATGTATTTGGAATGGAAAAAATGTTAAAAAATAAACCAAAGAACTTCATTTTACTTTTTATCCATGTTTGATCCAGGGTAATGAAGATGCTAATAGGAATAAAAGAAGCTAAAGATATTTAGTTTTATGTTGAGAACATAAATATAATTTGGCAGGAAATCTGAGCAAGTGATGGTAAGTTATATCTTAGCTGCCCTCAGCCCTATACAAGTGAAGTAACCTCATCACTGGGCCTCCATCCATTTTGCTTGATCAAGGTGACTATGAAACATTGAGAAGATCTGTTCACCTGAAGATCACACTAATGGTAACAGAATAGAGTGCTAGCAATAGGTCTCTCTCTAGACCTCAGGAGCTTAAATTTGTACGCCAACATTTTTCGTTAGCCATCTCGCTGGCATTTTTAAGAAGTCATAAGAGTTAGACTCTGTTTCAGGGGCCCTGACAGTCTTTCAAGGGCCAGACTGATGCTGCATTTTAGAAAGCTAGAGTCTACCCGGGCAAAAATGTGAACTATATCTTTTAGCTGGAGAGAGAACTTCTCTCCAAGACTATTAAACCAAAGCTGTACTGCACCCACCCACAATATCTACAGAGCTCTTTCACAGCGGTGGGGCAGGGGGGAGTAGTTTCTGCTAGCTGACTCCAAAATTGAAACATTGGCTGTCATTTGGAAACATGAAATTTAGTCGCTTTCTTGAAGAGGCTTTTACTAAAGCCTAAGAAAAGATACACGAACAATTTCATTATAATCTAATCAGGACTAGAGCCGGGCTGTGCACAGGGTTCTGAGCCAGGCTCTTCAGGGCACGTGTAAAACAGGAAACCGAACTTGCTCTTAAAGGAGAGGGAGAGAAAAACAACCATAACATTGCCTGCAATAACAAGTAGAATAAAAGAAGTAGTGAACATACTTAAGGAAGAGAAAAATCACCTCTGCTTGGATGTTTTATGGAAAGGTTTCCAGAAAATTGGACATTTGAAGTGGACTTTGATGGATATAATATTTCAGTAGGCCACAGACAGCAGGGAGGGCATAGAGTCGTATTGATGGGGGGAATAATATCATCAAGCAAAGGAAAAAGTGAAAAAAGGGGCAACGTTTTCTGTTCCAAATTTTTAAAAAATGCAAGAGGCCCTATAAACCAAGGCCCCTAGGAGTTGTGGCTCAGTCTATGGCTGTGCTTTGTTTTGCTGAGCATAGACTCAGAGGCAGGTAGAGGATGAGGTAGCTTGGCTAGAGGGGCTCCTAGAGCAGACTTGGCAGGGGGCAAAAGAAGAGGGATGAGACACCTCAAAGCTGTTGTAGAAATAAGAACTAGGGGGAAAAGCAGAGATGTTAAAAGGGCATTGTTAGGGCATTTTGCTTTGTGATGTACCCCCTCCTCTGTAACTACACAAAATCTTCAGTAAAAGTCTACATTACTGGACAATGGTTTTTCTTCCTTGAATTTTTAATTTGGGGTTGGGGGCACGGCGGGGAGAGGTGATGAGTATGGAGTATGGCGTGGAAGTGAGGATGGGATGAAAGCAGAGGCAGCAAGAAGGGTGTAGGCATGTTTGGTTAATGTATTCTCTTTGAAGTGAAGATAGACAACTGGTCATTTATTCATTCATCACTGCTACGATATGCCAGGCACTGTGCTAGTGTTGGGATAGAGGCTGAGTCAAGCCTGATGTAGTCCTGGTCTTCAAAGAGCCTACATTCTAACGTGGGGGGTGAGGAGAGACAGGGATTAGCTAAATAATACAAAATGTAAAGTTAGGATTGGAGTTAGTGCTGTAAAGGAGAGGTCTATAGTGCTATGAAAGCTCATAGGAGAATTTGACCTTGTTGGTTAGTTACGGGAATATAGAATTGAGTGAGTTCTGAAGGATGAATAGGAGTGTAGAGTATAATGCTTAAGGCAGAGTGAAAAGTAGGTGCAAAGGCCCTGTGGAAGGAAAGAACTGAAGAGAGGCCAGTGTGGCTGGAGCGCAGACAGTGATGGGGGAGCATGGAGCCAAGTGTAGCTGAAGAGGCAGGGAGCAGACCTCCCTGGATCTTGAAGTTATGCAAGACTTTAATTAGGAGAGATAGGATAACAGATATTTTAAAAGGTCACTCTGGCTGCTGTGTGGGGAAAAAAAATGGGAGTGTGGCAAGTGTGCACATGTATAAGAAAACCAACTAGGAGGCTACTGCTTTTCCCAAGCAAAAGATGATGGTAGGGCAGAACTTTATCCCAAGAAGAAGGCATGACATAGCCTCAGTTAAGAGTATTAACCCTCTTTTATGTTAAATTGACAACTTGCAAGGAAATGTCACCTTACACTTTGTAGGAAACTTATTGTTCCTTTCAAGTACAAATATGTCCTTATGTAAGTGACTTTAGTAGTAAGAACAGATATATGACTAGGATGAAAAGACTGTCTCTGAAGAAGAAGAATGCAAAATGTAATATTCATAAGCTTTTGTTCAGGTCTACATGACAGATGTGTTTCTAAGTGTACTGTATATTTTAAGCAGAAATCTTTCTTTTTTCCTGGTTCGTTTGTATACCGCACAATAAGTGGATGGAGTGAGCGAACCATTATGTATGAACTGCTTTGTCTTTATGGTAAAAACAATTCACAGATGTATGCACATTAAAATGTTTTCATATCACCTTCAATTCACCCTGTGTATTCTAATTTCGCTCAAGGAGAAATGAACAAACCACAATGGCATTGGAAGATTATAACACAACTCTATGTTAGAAATAGATCAAGTAGACAAAGATGAATAAAGATATGAGAGATCCAAAGCACACAATTAACAAGCTTGATCTAACCTTGCACTCAATGAATACAGGATATACATTCTTTTAAAGCTCACATGGAACTATTATAAAAATGACTATGTATACACAGGGAATATAGCCAATATTTTATAATAACCTTTATAAATGGAATATAACCTTTAAAATAAATGGAATATAACCTTTAAAAATTGTGAATCACTATACTGTACACCTGTAGCTTATATAATATTGTACAGCAACTATACTTCAATTAAAAAATGACTATGTGTGGGACTGCCCTGGTGGCGCAGTGGTTAGTAATCCACCTGCCAATGCAGGGGAAACAGGTTTGATCCCTAGTCCGGGAAGATCCCACATGCCGCGGAGCAACTAAGCCTGTGCGCCACAACTACTGAGCCTGTGCTCTAGAGCCCACGAGCCACAACTACTGAAGCCCACACGCCTAGAGGCCGTGCTCCGCAACGAGAGACGCCACTGCAATGAGAAGCCCGCACACCGCTTCAAAGAGTAGCCCCCACTCGCCGCAACTAGAGAAAGCCCGTGCGCAGCAATGAAGACCCAACCCAGCCAAAAATAAATAAATAAAGAATAAATAAATTTAAAAAAATCACTTAAAAAAATGACTGTGTGATTATGAGGGTGTGTTCACTTTGTAATAACTAATTGAACAGCATATGTACGATTAATGCATTTTTCTATATGTAGGTTACATTTTTAAAAAAATGGTGTGTTAAAAACAAAACAAACTGAACAAAAAACTCATCATATATGAAGTCCCAAAGGGCTAATATTATACAAAGTTCTCTGACAATAATTCTGTTAAACTAGAAATTAACATTAAAAAGATAGACAAAACAAAACATCTTTTGCATTTCTAAATAACTAATGAGTTGAGGAAAAAAGCATAATGGAAATTTTGAAATACTCAGAGCTACATGACAATGAAAATACTAATAAAAACTTGTGGAGATGTAGCTAAAATGAAAATGTACAGAATTACATGCATAAAAATTATAAAACACAGATAAACAAAAATAAATGAGATAAGCATTCTGCTTAAGAAGCTGGAAGAAGAACATTGGAGTACTCTCAAGAAAAATAGAAGAAAAAAGTGTAAGAGGAAAAATTACTGATTAGAGATAATTTTAAAAATTAAAAATAGTTTATTGAAAAGACAAGGTAGACAGAACTCTAGCAGTATTGAGGAAGAAAAACAAGGAGCAATAAATAAACAGTAATAGAAGCAAAAAGATCATAATTATAAAAGACAATGGAGACTGAAAAGATCATAAGATGAGAAACTCTATGGCAATAAGTTTAAAGAAAGATATTTGAGAAAATGTAAATTACAATAAATGATTCCAGAAGAAAACCTGAACAAACCAACAATCATTACAGAAATTGAATTGATAGCCAAAAGTCTCTCTTGAAAAAATATAGAAGACTCAGACAGTTTTATTAGATAATTTACTAAGCTTTCAAGAATTATAGTTCCTGTCTTGTACAAACCGTTTTGGAGAGTTAAAAGAAAAAAAAAGAAGGAAATCTATCCAACTCATTTCGTTTAAATATATTACCAAAAGTACATAAGAACAAAATAAGAAGAGCCAATTCATTTGTGAACATAAATGGTAAAATTCTATAAAAAATGCTCATAAATTTAATTCATCAATATATTGAAAAACACATGACCATGAAGTAGAGTTACTTCCAGAATGCAAAATGACACCACATCAGAAAAACCTACCAAGGTTCTCTGTCTTTTTTAACAAATTAACAGAGAAAAGACATATAGATCAAGAAATGTGGAAATAGCATTTGATCAATTAAACAATCATTCATTATTTTTAAAAACTTTTGGCAAGAAATAAAAGGGAATTTTATTAACCTGATAGAGCGCTTCTACCAACCCCACAGCAAACATATTTAATGGTGAACTAACAGAAGATTTCCTATTAGAGCTGGGAACAAGATAGGAGATTCACTACTTTTACTATTATATTGTCCTGGAGGTCCTGGCTTATGCAATGAGAGAAAAACAGAAGTATAAAACTTGGAACAGAAAAGGCAAGACTGCTATTTTCACAAGATATGCCTGACTACACAGAACAATTGAAAAGAATATATAGAAAAGCTAATAGGACTGGTAGAAAGTTCAATAAGGGTATTGGTTCCAAGATCAGCATACCAACATCAATAATATTACCATATACCAGCAATAACCATTTAGAAAATATAATAGGAAAAATAAACAATTAACAATAGCAATGAAATCTATAATGTAGCAGGAATTAATCTAAAAGAAGAGGCCAGAATTCTTTATAGAGAAAGTTACAAAACATGATTGAAGGAAATAAAAGACCTAACTAATGAATGGGAAGATACAATATTATAAGGATGTTTGTTCTCAGGTCAAGCTATAACTTTAGTGCAATTCCAATAAAAATCCCAATGGATTATTTTTTTTCATGGAACTTGATAGCTTAATACTAAAATTCTTCTGAAAGAGAAAGGGAAAAAAAAGTTGCTAAGACAATTGTGAACTATAATAAAACGGAGAGATTTGCCCCATGAAATATCAAGACTTATTAAAAAGCTATGGTAGAAACAAGTAGAAAGTGAGGTATGTTTGTAAGAGGCTGTGTAGTCTCAAAGTGTCTTCTGGATACAATCTGCTTCTTAAGATAGTAGTTCTATGTGAGTCTTTTCCAAATATGATAAGCTTCTTTGACCTAGGTGTATTTGTTAGGGATACAGAAAAACAGTTGTGTAATCTTATTCATGACTAATTTGGACAGTGCCCAAGTCAAAGAGCCACAGATGAGTTGGATACAATGAAAGTCAACCTCCCATGTAGTGCTTTGGGGCAATCTATATTGAATAGTGTCAAACTGACTCAATAATATCCTTGTTTAAAGGAAGAGTTAACACTAGGTAATAAACAAAGGGAAAGTGGGATACGTGAGCTTAGGTGAGACTCTGAAAACTCTGGAGTATTTTTCTTATTCTCCCTTGCAACTGCTGTTCGTTTCAATTTTGGAAGACAAGTTCCCAGGGTGGCTATGCGAAAAAAGAGATGACTTTCCTTGCTACCCCCATGTTCCTGGATCTCCTTGCAATTAAATTAATTCACAAAGCACTCTTGAGTCTCTTCTTTGCAGCCTTAACAAGACTGACAAACAGGAAGATCCAGGTTTGATGGGATTTGAAGTTTATATAATTTGGGGGAGAAGGAGGGGAGAAAAAATCTTTGAGAAAAAGAGATTCAATGATGACTAGAAGAACATTCTACAAATTAGCTTCTAGTTCTGTTTATTTCAAACCTTGTTCTCTTCCTCTACCCTCATTATTTCCAGGGCCAGGCTTCACAGGACAAGTTTATATCACAATACAAACTCTGATCCTGAACCTTCGTGGTACACTAGGTGATGGCAGTATCCCTGGAAGCCATCCTGTACCTGGATGGCTAGCAATAACTTAACTCCACCTGGCATAGATGTGAATCAAATAAATATATCTTACTAAACCCCAACTTTTGTTGGTAAGATCCCCCAAATATCTAAGGCCACCACAATACCACCCAACAGGAGAAAAATGTGATAGAAGGGGGAAGTCAGAGAGGAGAGACACAGCAGTCTTAGGCAATTGTGATTCAAACAGCTTACCTTTACTAATTTTACAAAAACAGAATGACCATGCGAACACATTTTTACGGTCCTTACCGGGGTCGTGGAGAGGGCCCCTGTAAAGAGGGGATGTTTCATTAGCTTGAGAGTATATCCTTTGCTAACATTCAATGTTAGGACAAGATTTTAAAAAATAATAGTAATAGAGAATACTCACTAAATGTCAACTGCTGTTAATCACTGATTAATTAAATCTCTGGGCATTGGGTTTATTTTCAACCCAAAGTGAAGAGTTTATTCCCAAATATACATATGATCCTACTCAATTAAGAGAAGGAATGTTCTTCATATTGTTGCAAGCTGGAACTTACCTTCTTCTTACAGTTTCTGTATTCACCTGTCCATCTTCTGTTCCCTGAAACCCTGCCCCATTTATATAGCTTAACCACCCCTGCATATATGAACTTCTCTCCTTCTACACTTCACCACTTCATCCCCCCTCTTCCGACCAAGTACAGATACATGTATTTAGTCCCTGTAATCCAATAAATTCTGATAAATTCTATTAGGAGATTTCTTAGAGAAGTAAAAATCTTCAAAACATGAAATATACATTGATGATATGACCACCTGTGAAACTGCTGCTCACTGAAATTATTCCATCTGCTAACCCTAGTGCCTACATTCACCCCATCGAAGTCTTGGTCATCCATTTGGAAATATCCAGTTCTCGAACGCAATAGAATCTATTGCAAATCTTGCAAAAGATGTGGAATTTCATGAAATTGATGAAAGTGATGTTGGTGAACTGCTAGATCCACATGCAAAGTTACTAATACAGGGGGATCTTACAGCTGGACCAGGTAGCAAATGAAAAAGAGAAAAATGAATAAGAATGATGATAACATCAGTGCCTCAAAAGGGAATAATCTGGTTTCAAAGGATTAAGAGAGCCTTGGGAAAACTGGACAAAGCCCTCCAGCACTTTTGCAAATATGACCCTGCTGCAAAAAATCAAATGCAGTGAAGCATAATGAGCTACATAAAAATAATGTCCCCACAAATTAACACCTGATTTATCAGAATTAGCACACAGTTGTAATTGTGACCTAAAATGTATTAAATACAAGATAAATTCATTTTCATAATTTATTGGTTGCATTGTTTCAAGCTAAAGTCCCAATCAAGTCTTTTTCTTTCACTATAGAATTCTAGGTCTCCATCTTAAACAGATTCACTCTAAGATGGCCTTTTCTGGGAAAAGGAAGACCTCTTATATTCATCTCTATGTTCCCCAAACATGCACTATTGTAAGAATCCCTTCAAGAAATTGTAAAAAATACAGACTCCTGGGTTCCCCTGAAGACCAATTCTGAATCTACAAGAGCAGAACAAAACCTAGGACTTCATATTTTTAACAGTTATCTGAAGGCATCTGTATGATAATTAAGCAAATGTGGAGGAACTTCCCTGGTGGTGCAGTGGTTAAGAATCCGCCTGCCAACGTAGGGGA
Organism: Balaenoptera acutorostrata; assembly: GCF_949987535.1. Taxonomy (NCBI): domain Eukaryota; kingdom Metazoa; phylum Chordata; class Mammalia; order Artiodactyla; family Balaenopteridae; genus Balaenoptera; species Balaenoptera acutorostrata. The sequence continues at coordinate 84,665,944 of NC_080067.1, read as the reverse complement.
CACGGGTTCGAGCCCTGGTCAGGGAAGATCCCACATGCCGCAGAGCAACTAAGCCCGCGAGCCACAACTACTGAGCCCACGTGCCACAACTACTGAAGCCCGCATGCCTCGAGCCCATGCTCTGCAACGAGAAGCCACCACAATGAGAAGCCCACGCACCACAACAAAGAGTAGCCCCTGCTCGCCACAAAACCAGACAAAAACCTGTGTGCACAGCAACGAAGACTCAACACAGCCAAAAATAAATAAATAAATAAATAAATAAATAAATAAATAAATAAATGACTTCATTTAAAAAAAAAAGCAAATGTGGAGATAATCCCCTTAACTCATCCAAAACGAAATGATGTTTCTTCTCTCTGTCTCTCTCTCTCCCTCTCTTAACCTTAAAAAGTCTTTTTTTTTTAACTTTGTCAGTGGCTTGTACTCAATGTACTCTTCTTTTTTCTTTTCTTTTTTTTTTCACATGCCCTTCTTCCTAGATCAGCGTCTAATCTGTTAACAAAAGGTTGTTGAAACTATCAATGTAGTCTTTAGAATTTTCAACCTGCTCCTGCTTTTCATTTTATTTTCTTAATATGTTTAAACACCTCAGAAAAAAACAGAACTTTTTTCCCCCTGCTCCTTTAAAATGGAGTGTGAGTGATTTGTCTCAAGTTTCTTTTTTTCTACATTCCCTCAGCCTGCATTCTCCTGAGCTCACTTTGCTCTATATTCATTTGATCATTAAACTGCTTTGCAAATATTATCATATTCTGTCCTTTCTGTACTGCCTGATTGTCAGCTTCTCAGAGACAAACATCTTGTCCTTCATTTCTTCTGTGTTTCCCCCACTGAGCCTAGAAGATTGACTAAGACTGACTAGTGTGCAGTGTGCTTCATGCGGCGAGTGCTTAATAAATATTTTAAAACAGTATTAAAATGTTGAGTAAATTTAACAGCAGTCCTGCTCCTCATCACTTCAAGTGCCAACACTTCCTAGGCCCCTTCTCTGCCTAGTAACCATTTCCCAGCGTACCTACATGTCCCCAGACGCTTCACCCAAGCTGAACCAGCATTCCCTGCCTGAGTTATGGAAATACTGTTTACATGTTTTCCCCTAAGGAGTATCTGACTGGTACCCAAAGACCCTGCCATACAATTTGAAGTTGCCCTTTTTCTGTGGTGATAGTGGGGAGAGGAGAAGGACAGTAGGGGTGGAGAACGTTTCCTTTTAGGTTACCCTCCTTGTTTCCCCAAATCATCTTTCGCAGCAAGACACAATGCCCTTATGCTTATTTTCATATCTCTAAGGATGTTTTTTATTCTTAGCACCTGAAGAGTGCTAGGGATTTTACATAAGAGGTTTTCGTATTTTAACTAAGATATTGTTTCTTTGCGAGGTTTATTCAATACCATTTTTTTCTGACCTATAGTCAGGCAGGGAACACTTCTAACATCATTCTCCTATTAAACATTATTTCATGCCAATGAAAAATACTCTTCTGCTTATGTTGTATGGATCTAATATGGTAACGCACAGAAAAGCTAATTTTCTTTTGCTTGGAAGAGAAATTGTGCTTTGCAAAGTATGTTGGCATCTATTAATTATTTATTTTAATCCTCACAACAGTTTTGCTACGTGGATAGAATAGGGGTCATTATCTCCAGGATAAGGAAGAGGAAACTCCGAGAAGTTAAGTGACTTGTCGCAAGTCACAGAGATGAACCCACACTGAATCAGAATTCCACAGTCAATCCCATTTTCAGTCTCTGCCAGCTCAACTTCACATAATAAGTTCTGTATGTCAGTAGAGATACGGCTGCTAGGAAGGAGCAACAAGCGATAGATTTGGAGGGTGGTAGGGGAAGGGGGGTGGGGAAGGCGAGGAAAGTACCTTGCGCCTGCGCAGATCGCCGCTAGGGGGCCAAGACCGTGAGGAAGGTTGAGGAAAGAGGCTGAACTTCTTGCTAAACTCCATCTTCAACCTCTGGCTGACGCGCAGGCGCACTGCCTCGGGACGAAGGTCAGACTGAAGAGAGCGGGCTTCGGACCGCGCAGGCGCAGTTGTGCGCCGGGTCGCCAAGATGTCGTTCCCCAAGTACAAGCCGTCGCGCCTGGCCACCCTGCCCACTACCCTCGACCCAGCTGAATACGACATATCTCCGGAAACCCGGAAGGCACAAGCCGAGCGTTTGGCCATAAGATCCCGGCTTAAACGGGAGTATCTGCTTCAGTACAACGACCCCAGCCGTCGTGGGGTCATCGTGAGTGAGGGGCCAGCGGGTGGGAATCGAGGGGCCAGAGTCGGGACGGTCCCGTCGGCTGGGCAGCTCAGACCTGACAAGGGGGATCACGCCGCGGGGCGGTCACCGTTCCCGAAAAGTATTTTAGACATGGATCCTCTTCCAGGCCCAGAGAGCAGGCCAGTTCATTAGCCCTTTGACCTTGGGCAGAGAGCTCGGTGGTCAAGAGGACGGGTTCTGGATTCACACCAGGCTGGGTTTGAGCCTCGGCTTGATCACTTCCCGCCTGAGTGATTTTGAGAAAGTTGTTCAACTCTGCTGCTTAGCCTCGGTTTTCCTGTCTGAAAAATGGGGATAATATAGTAATTCCTATCTTATGAGGCTGTTAGGAGGATTAAATGAGACAAGGCACGTGACCGGCCAGCACAGTGCCTGGCTTGTGATGAGTGTTCAGGAAATGTGGGGTGTGTGTGTGTATTTTTTTTAAAGATGTTTTCCACTTTTCAGTTCACAATTATAGCAATACTGCTCTCTTTTGAAGGGTATATAGTGATTTTTCGGTTTATATCTTTTAAAGACCCAAACACCCTACAGCTTGCTGAAGCTTTGGGCTTTGGAGTCAAATGCCGAGGCAGTATGTACTAGCAAACTATATGACTTTGTGCAATATCCCTAACTCTTCTGAACCTTAGTTTTCTAATTTTCATATATGGAAATGGTAGTACATTCTTTATAGAATCGTTGTGAGGTTAAATGAGATAGTCTCTGTAACATTCCCGGCACATAATACATGCCCAGTAAACTGATAGCTATTATTATTTAAGAAGTGTGCTTTTAGATTAAAAAAGAAAAAAGACTTTTCCCAGCAGTTGCATTGGTGTGCCGCAGGAATTTTAGGAAGTTGTGAGAATTGAAAGAAATTTACAATGTGCCAGGCACTACTGAAACTCTTTCTGAATGATATTCAAATATCACAGCTATTCAAAGAGTTAAGCTCTATTACTATCCCCATTTTACAGATGAGAAAGACTACATGGGAAGGACAAGTATGTCATAGAGTGATATACGTTAGCAAGTGATAGAGCAGAATTTGCACCGTAGTCTGTGTAACCCAAAGCATCTCTTAACCATTTGGCTATATTGTCTTCAGCCAGAACCTCATTTACTTGGGAGAAGGTGAGGACAGAGACATTGATTATATACATACTCACACGGTTGGGTTTGATGTGCCGGATAGTAAGATGTAGTAAAAAAAAAAAAAAAAAAAAATGAGACTTTGAGTCAGACAGAGCTGAGGTTTAAACTCCAGATTTTCTTTTTTCCAGTTCTGTGACCCAGGGCAGTTATAGTTTTGCTGTGTTAAACAGGTTTTACACCAGCCTCACTGGTTGTTCTGTTAAGTAAATGAGGGCCTGACAGTTATATATTGAGCAATACATGGAAATTCTTTGCCTAATGTCTAAGAATGATTGATTTAGGGAATAAATCATTGCTCAGGATCTGTTATGTACCAGGTCCTCTTTTAGACACTGCGGTAACAGTGGAGAACAAAACAGGCAAAGACTCCTGTCCTCATAAAGCTTTCTTTCCAGAGGGAAGACAAGTAATAAGTTAAAAAATTAAATCATTTAGTCTGTTAGGTAATGGGAAGTGATAAGAAGAAAAATAAAGCAAGGAAGGGGATTAGGAGTGTGTGTATGTAGTAGAGAGGGAGAGCAGCTGCAGTTTTAGAAAGGCACAGGAAAGGCCTCACTTGGAAGGTGACATTGAAGTTCTCTGAGAAGTGAGGGGAGGGAGCTAGCCATTCAGCTCTCTGGGAAAGTAACATTTTAGTCAGAGGGGACAGCAAATACGAGGGTCCTTCAACAGGAGTGTGCCTTGTTAATCCCCAAAATACTGAAGAGACCATTGTGACTAACATGGAGAAAGGTGAGGGCAGAGTAGGAAGAGATGAGATGGGAAAGTTACTTGGGACTAGATCACACCAAGCCTCATAGGCCATTGAAAGGACTTTTCTGAGTCGGGTGTCCCATAATCAGGACTTACATTTTAACAACATCTCTGGCTGCTTAGTAGAAAAGAGACTCTGGGGGAGCAAAAGCAGGAGCAGGGAGACTAGTTAGGAGCCTTTTACAGTAATCTAATTTCTTAGTTGATGGTGGCTACAAGATGATGGCAGTGGAGTTGGTAAGAAGTGGTCCGTTCTGGTTATGTATTGAAAGTAGAGCCAATTAGGTTAGCTGGCAGATTGGATATGTGGTGTAAGAGAAAGAGAGGACTCAAGGATAACTCCAAGGTTTCTGACTGAAGTGAAGAATGAAGTTGCCTTTTACCAAGATAGGGAAGAGTGTGAAAGGATCAGGGATGAAGGTGGAATGGCATATTGGCAAATCAGTTTGGGATACATCATATTTGGCATCACATTTGCCAATTAGACAATACGTCAGCATTAAGCAGGGAGTGGGATATTATGTCTGCAGTTCAGGGTAGAGGTCTAGGGCTGGAGGCATAGTTTTGGGGAGTCATCAGCCAATAGGTGGATATTTAAAACCATGTGACTAGAGATTATCAAGGGAGTGAATGTAGATAGGAAAGACCCACAGGGTCTGAGGTCCTATATTAAGAGACTGGGAAGATACGGAGGAAGAGAGCAAAAGAGACTAAGAGGGAATGGCCAGAGAGTTAGGAGGAAAGCCAAGCTGGTGTGTGCCCTTGAAGCCAAGTGAAGAAATGATTTCAAGAAGTGGTGTTCATGGGCTTCCCTGGTGGTGCAGTGGTTGAGAACCTGCCTGCCAACGCAGGGGACACGGGTTCGAGCCCTGGTCTGGGAAGATCCCACATGCCGTGGAGCAACTAAGCCCGTGCACCACAACTACTGAGCCCATGCGCCGTAACTACTGAGGCCCAAGCGCCTAGAGCCCATGTTCCGCAACAAGAGAAACCACTGCAATGAGAAGCCCACGCACTGCAACCAAGAGTGGCCCCCGCTCGCCGCAACTAGAGAAAGCCTGCGCCCGCGCGCAGCAACAAAGACCCAATGCAGCCAAAAATAAATAAATAAAATAAATTAAAAAAAAAAAAAAAAGAAGTGGTGTTCACCACGTCACATGCTGCTGATAGTCCTTTGGACGTGGAGTGGTGTCAGAGAAGGAGAACTGTCTCCCACGGCAGGTGTTTTGGAACCTCTTTCAACAATAGTACCTTGTTCAATGAACTATGGTCATGGAGCTATTGGTATTTTTATGAAATGAAATGTCTGTTTCTGGAAGACAGATCTGGCAGATATTAGGTGTAGAGAGGTGACTGGTAGAGAATTCTGGCATGAGAGAGTCATTCAAATGCATTAATAGCAGGAAGGGATAGATACAAGAATAGATAGATGTATTTATCCTTTCAGGTATAGAGCTCAAATGTCCCCTTGAACCTGTATCTTGTGTCTTCACCTTCTTTACTGTCTCTGCAAAGAGTTTGACAAACAGTTTGGTTTAAAATGTTACTGTGAAAGATCCAGTTTAATTATTTATGTCCTACCAATCATGACTTCTTGGCGTTGGTTAAGACCTTGAATGTTCTCCTCACAGCCTAGTATTAAAGTTTTAAAGCTGATTTCATTTGCTTATTTTTATCTATCAGTTAACTGGAGCAAATAATTTTGTAAAATCATTAGGGTATTTAGCTAATTAAATTTAATTACATATTTGGGGTAGATTTGCTATTCTTACATAGTTATTCTAGTATAAATATATTAAAATTGACAGTTACTTTTTTTCTTAACCAAGACAATCTGATTATTTTTCTTTAACAACCTTGTCCTTTCAAAAAAGTATTTTAATAATGTGAAATGTAATAATTTTGCTCTTAAAATACCAGCGAAGTCAGCTTAAAAAATGTAAAGTTCAGAGTTAGCCTACCTCTGACTTCCTCTTCCTGCAGTTTATTTGTAGCCTGGAAAGACCAGTGTGGGCATAGCATTAGAAAAGGTCCTGGAAACAAAGTTCACAGTATGATAGAGCATATGAAATCTGTTTGTCCTCATTGGATATACTGTGTGGTTCTGTTCGTCATACTTCGAGAAAGACAGTGAAGCCAAAAACAATCCAGAAAAGAATAGAAAAAAATGATTTTAAAAAAAGTGCCTTCTCTGACAGCTTAAAATGACTAGGATTCTTAAATCTTAAATAAATAGGAAGCTGAAGGATGATATGAGTCTTTTAAATTCTGAACAGGATCATCAGAGAATTATTCAACAAATACTGGAAATGAAAGATCTTCTTTGAAGCTATTTAGGAATATTCAGGGTATACCCTTAACTGTAGAAGAGAACAAAGGGCATCTCTTGTGCTTCTCCACAGAAGTCCTGATGAGATTGTTTCTTAGTGTAGAACTTAATTTCCTGTATCTTTTGTTTTCATTCATTTTAGGAAGATCCTGCCTTGATTCGTTGGACCTATGCAAGATCAGCAAATGTCTATCCCAATTTCAGACCCACTCCCAAGACCTCACTTTTAGGAGCTCTGTTTGGAATTGGGCCCCTCCTCTTCTGGTATTATGTTTTCAAAACCGACAGAGTAAGTATTAGGACCTTGTGTTTGGTATCTGTGTGATAGGTTCCCTCTGTGCTGGCTGCAGCTCTCTCTCTTGACAGTTCCCATCTTGTCTTTCTACTCTTCCTTCAGTTCCTCCTTTATCTTTATTCCTTTCCAACTGAGTTAAAACAGGAAGTTTCAATTATATGTTTAGTTTTATTGCTTTATTGTTTCATCTCATATAGAAATATACTTTCTTATAAACTACGATTGTCTCTGGGTCTTTCAAATTTAATTTAATGGCTACTCTAGAATTTAAAGTAATGAATTGGTCACTTTAAATATCTAAGACTTGAACTTAGCTCATGAAAGAGTTTTCCTGTTGTGTTTTATTATTATTTTTATTTATTTTTGTTTTCCTGATGTGTTTTAGATCAGGTAAGGAAATTATAATGTGTATATTAAGCAAGAGAATATAGAAATAACTTAAAAAGTTAATTTCTTTTTTCTCATTAGATGTGCAGAAGTTAAACTTTTCTATTCTGATTAATCTTTAGATGTTATCTTTGCAAATTTTTATATCTAGTTTATTTTGTTTGCTTTTAAAAGAGATGTTTATTGGGTTAAGTATTAGCAGAATACATATATCACTTCGTATGCTCCCTGTCTGCATGAATTCCAGTGATGTTGGTCACATTTTGTGAATTAATGTTAAAATATATTAATACTCCAACAACAGAAAAGTCAAAGCAGCCTGTGGGGGGGCTCACTGCCATCAGAGGCCTGGGTATGTGACTGCACAGAAAGCCAAGCTAATCTTTGACACTAGACCACTCTGATACTAGGTCCCCAACCCCAGCCCCCAGGCCTCATGTTCCCAACTACACTGGAGCCCACCCATGTAGCTCTGCCTTAAACTGGCCAGTCCACTCTCCTGGAGTGTATATATTTTGATTATCTGATAAATTATTGCTTAACAGAAAGGTAGGCCACACTTACCTAGAAGGTATTTACATTTTGCTTTCAGTGTATGCTATTTAGTGGGATAATATAATTCTACTTACTAAAATATAGGTGTTTTTCAATAGGAGTGTTTTCTTATGGTCCCTTTATTTCTTCAGATTATTACTTCCTCACTCATACTCTGTAGGCTTTAGACAATAGGGGATTGTAATTAGGCTGGGAGTGTTTCATTCCTGTTTTTCAGAGCTATACCATGAATTGTGCCAGAATGCATTGTTTTTAATGTACTTTTTTTTTTTTTTTTCTATCTGTACAGGATAGGAAAGAAAAACTTATCCGGGAAGGAAAATTGGATCGAACATTTAACATCTCATATTAAGTCTGGCAATGATGACTATATGTACTGTTGTTTAAATGAATCTATTAATCATTAAAAAGTTTTTCTTTCTTAATATTACTTTGATTCAACAAACATTTGCTCTACGTTGTAGAATCCCTACTTTGTAAGAGTTCATAGTTTAGTGAAGAAACAGATTCATGTTCATTCATTCAGTCATTCAACAAATGAGTGTCTGCTATGAGCCAGGCATTGTGCTATTGTGCTTAGATTATAGCAGTCAACAGGACAACTTAGGCCCTGTGCTTAAGGAGTACACACTCTGACAACTGTTTATTCAACAGTTATTATTTGAGTGCTTATTACTACTTAAAACCTAAGCTGTCGTCTGGCTCCAGCCCCAGTGGTAAATGCAGCAGAACAGTTACAACCTTGTGGTTTAAAAAAAAAAAGATAGTGATTCAGGAAAGTGATGTTGGCAAGCTGATGAAGAAGCAGTTCTGTCTAGGGAGATGGCATTTGATTTAGGCTCTGAAGATCACAGGGGCTGACAGAGCAGAATAGGAGCACAAAAGGGCAAGGTGTGTTGGCTATGGCTAGATTGGGGGCCACTGCTGGGTGAGAAGACAGGGAGGCTGAAGAACAGGTAAAATGGTATAGAGCATGGGCTTTGAAGGTCAGATCTGGTCTAGAATCTTAGCTTGAGTTTACCAGGCCCCCCTTTCATCATCTATGGCATGGAGATAGTAATGCCTACTACCTCATAAGGTCATAAAGATGAAAATGAAGTAACAGAGTATTGCTCAATAAAAGCTACCCCATGCTTTGTAGTTTAGTCTTGAAACAGTAGGGTGACAATTTCATCTATGGAGACAAAGTAAAATCAAGTGCTATAGGAAGAACAGCATGCTCTGTGGGGCTGGCTTACATGAGTATATTGCTTTTAACTTTCAAAGCATATTCACAACTATTGTCTCATTTGATCCTTGTATGAGCCTGGAGTACCCCAAAATGCAGAGGCTGAGAGCAAAGCTTGTATGTAGATAGTTTATGTTAGGAAGTGATCTGAAAGAACAGGTGGGAGACTGCTCAGAGTGAAACAGGCTGAGGGAAAACCCAATGCTGTATAGCATTTTACCTGTGTTCTTCAGCATGGCCTCCACCCTCCCTGTCTTCTCACCCAACAGTGGCCCCCATTCTAGCCGTAGCCAACACACCTTGCCCTTTTGTGCTCCTATTCTGCTCTGTCAGCCGCTGTGATCTTCAGAGCCCAAACTGTGCTCTTGGCCCATTGCCTCTGGGGGTAATGGGCTTAATTCCTATAGGGGCCTTCTGAGGAGCTCTGTGGAATGGACACAGAATTTTACCCCCAGGCACGGAAAAAGTGAATATTTACGTACTAGCTCTTCTCCCTCTTGGTCCAGAGTTATCTCATGCAGTTAATTCCCTTGTACTCCCAGGTATGGGCATGCCTCAGACTGGCTGACTGGGTTCTTACTGGCATCTCGTGGAGGAGGAAGCATAGGGCAGAAAGCAGGTGGTGTGCTGTGCAGCTGAGGTGAAGTATTGTCAGGTCACACCTGCAGGCAAATGAGAGCTGCAGCAGCAACTGGAGTAAAAAGATGGACTGAGAGGAAGTGAGGCACGCACAAGAGGTATACTATTTCCTCATCCACTCCGTGTACTGCTTGGGTCTGTGCACACATTGAATCTAATCTGCAATGAATCATTCAGGGTGGTAGTCAGGTACAGTCTAACAGGAGGGTTAGTGGAACAAGCTACAGTCTACACAGCTGTGACTGGTCTGAGGCCCTAGCTGATAATCTTCATTTCCCCCCACTGTAGATTTCCCTTCTCTTGGCCATAACTTTTGCAGATCTAGGTTGCTTGCCTGAGTCACCAGGACCTTCATTTCCAAAGGCCAGAACCTTAGTTACTCTAGCATCATCAGATGCTTTGTTGCAGCAACTGCCTGTTTACAGTTATCACTGGACATGAAAGCTCCAAGATAAGCCAGTGAATCCCTTGGGTGCCAGGCATATCCCTTTCTGCCCCCGTTGTGTAGCAGCAACCCTAGCTCCTTGTAATCAAGGTCACTTAGTGCTGCCAGTGTGAAAACCTTTTCTTTTTTTTCTTTTTGTCTGCTGTTTCCCAGGTACAAGAAGACCCAAATGGCCAGGAGATAGTCATAGCTTCAAATTAAAGTGAAATCCTGTTATACTGTGATTTATAATAAATATATATTCGGTCTTTGTTTCTGGCACAAAGCTTCTAAAACCCTTGGGATTTCCTAAGTGATGAAACAGATAAAGGTATCTTTTGTTACATTAATGAGGTGAGTTTTGGGCCACACCTAAGGATGGGGGCTGGCTGCCTGGAGAACCAACCATGTGATTAGAGAGTTGGAACTTTCAGTCCCACCCCTCCTTAACCTTTATCTCCCTGCTCTGCTACTTACTGGTGAAGTGACCTGGAATGTACTTAAATTCTGTGTTTCCTTATCTTTAAAATGGATAAACTAGTAAAACTTACATTGTTATTAAACTCATTGTTTAATGAGTTATTACTTACAAAATATTTAGAACAGTGGCATACATTCAGGTCTCAGTGAGTGTTTACTATTATTATTATTTTTTTGGCTGCATCAGGTCTTACTTGCTGCGCACAGGCTTTCTTTAGGTGCGGTGAGCGGGGGCTGCTCTTTGTTGTGGTGCGTGGGCTTCTCATTCCATGGCTTCTGTTGTTGCGGAGCACGGGCTCTAGGCGCGTGTGGGCTTCAGTAGTTGTGGCTCACAGGCTCTAGAGCGCAGGCTCAGTAGTTGTGGCGCATGGGCTTAGTTGCTCTGTGGCATGTGGAATCTTCCTGGACCAGGGCTTGAACCCGCGTCCCCTGCATTGTCAGGTGGATTCTTAGCCACTGTGCCACCAGGGAAGCCCCTATTATTATTTTTAAACCTAATTAATGAAAATGTTTTAATTTGCATTTCATTTATTATTGAAGGATAACTTTTTTCATATATTTTTGTCCATTTATGTTTATTTTGTTATTTACTTGCTCAAATCCACTGCCCAATTTTTCTGATGTAAAATGTCTTTTTTTTCTTAATGATTTTAAGACTTAACCAAGGTAAATTAAAGATGTTAATCCTTGGGCTTCCCTGGTGGTGCAGTGGTTAATCCGCCTGCAATGCAGGGGACACGGGTTTGAGCCCTGGTCCGGGAAGCTCCCACATGCTGCGGAGCAACTAAGCCCATGTGCCACAACTACTGAGCCTGCATGCTGCAACTACTGAAGCCCATGCGCCTAGAGCCCACACTCCACAACAAGAGAAGCCACTGCAGTGAGAAGCCCACGCACTGCAACGAAGAGTAGCCCCCACTCGCCACAACTAGAGAAAGCCCTCGCACAGAAACGAAGACCCAACACAGCCAAAAATAAATAAATTTTTAAAAATAATAAATAAATAAATAAATAAAGATATTAATTCTTGATTATACCAATCTTCTTTCCTCAAGAGTTGTTTTAGTACACCTCAGTAACAGGAAATACATTTACAGTATATCTTTTGTGTCTCAACTTTGAAAGAAGGCAACACCCAGAGAGGCATAGGCAAAATTTTTTAAACACTTTTTTAACATAGAGAATTATTGAGCATTGTGTTCTTAAGAGTTTAATCAATTTCAAAAGATTTTTCATCACCATGAACAGTGCCTCAAATCACACTCAGAAGTGATCTGGTGAGAACACCAATTACACCTCATCTGAGCACTCAGTGCTGCCATTTGTCCAACTGATGCTGCTAGGGGTACTGGGCACAGAAGCCCACACCAGTAATCTGCTTCTGTTGGCCCAAGAACTCAAGTTTGTTACAAGTACAGCCGCTGGAAAGAGTTCCTCAAGGCCGCTGTATCTTCCCATCACTTGCTGCTAAGTCCAGGGCATCTGATTGGCTGAGCCTAGGTTATGTGCGTGAGTTCTAGCTGTAAGGGAGACTGAAAAAGCAAACATGTAGTATGTTCAGCTCTAAAGCCGGTAAGGAATTCCCAAACATAAAGTGGTTCAAATGCTGAGCATCCAAAAAATGATAGTTATATACTGAGGAAGGTAACGAGGAACAACATCATAAAGCCTTTATCACAGGTAAGGAATTTAGACTTCAACCTGATGACAGTGGGAGCCTTTGAAGGTGTTAAGCAGGAGTAACCTTATTGAATTTGCACTCCTGCAAGACCCTTCTGGATCCTGGAGGAACATCTTGGGGTAGGAGAGGCTGGAGGATGACTAGTAACCAAGCTGTTGTAAGACTTCAGGCCAGAAATTATTTTCAATTTTTGAGACAGCTCTCAGTGCAGGACAAAGCAGCCCCTGCCAATCCCAGGATGACTTATTTAGAGGTGAACTTGTCGAAAGCTTTATGAAAGTCTAAATATATTATCTCTGTTAGTTCCCCTTTAGGCACATGCATGAGGAGTCAGTGTTCTTAATAATTCCTTATCCTTGTATGACATCCCTTCCTCTCTCTGGAACAATATTGCTTCTCTAACAGGGTGGTTTGTTTAAGTACTATGTCTTTTTACCCTTTATTATGGATCCTGCCTGGAGAAAAAGATTATTCATGCTCTGATCAAAATCCCCTTGGGTCCAGTCCCTGATTTATTTTTCTTTTTCTTTTTTCTCACTCCTGGCACATAACTTCTCATAACTTTGGGGAAGATACAGGGTATTGATTATCTCTACAGTCTTCAGGATCGTTAATGGGGTATTTGAAGAGATTAGAGATCTGAACAAGAAACTGTCTTGATCAAATATGTGTGATTTAAAAATATGAACAGCACTTTAAAATTAGTAAAAACATAATCCTATGGAAAACATTCAAAGGTTCTGAATTTTCAAAGCTTCCAGTGCCACTTTCTACCTTTGTGTGAACAAACAGAATTTTATCATGTTTCTATTATAGGACCTATTTGTACCTATAACTATGATTGTAATACATCCGATAGTTCCCTCTCTGGCTGCCTTGTTTACTGCCGTTTCTCTAGCTGAGCTAGAGATGACTCCTTCTGCTGATAACCACTGTGGCCTGGACAGTGTCATCTACCTGGAGACTCTTTATCATCCCAAGAAGGTGCAGTGAGCATTAATCGTATGGCCAAGTTTCAGGATTTATAGGATTAAAGTCAAACTGAAAGTCTGGCATCTGATCTCTGAATGTCCCTGGAGATGGATGGCTGGTGAAACATCTGAGATTTCTGGAGCAAACCTGCACTAAAGTTCAAATTCATTTCCCCCATAATCACAAGGAGTATCATCTTATCAGATTAAAGTCAGTTCTTATCACCAATTGCATTTAAATCATTCATCCCTTATTTAATAATTAGGCTCTGGAAAAATCTTGGGGGTGGGGGAGAGAGGCAGCTTGGCTGAGGCTGCTCCAGAAATCATTACAGGAGGGATTCAAGGACTGCAGGCTGATATAAACTTGTGGTGGGTAGGAGGAAAAGGTGAGAGGGGACTCCTCTTGAAACTACATTTGCACAGTTAAGCACTTTTTCCTGCTTACATTATATGTTTCACATCAATTAAAAACAAAGTTTTCTAAAGAGGGTTTTATTCTTTATGTGAGATGGAGACGGCATCAAAGAGTATTATTATTAGTTTATATGGAGTGGCTTGGGTGAGGGTAGATGCAGATGGAGGGTTTCAGTAACCCCGGTGCCATGTACTAGAAGCTGGATGGGCAGCTTCTCCTCCAAAATTATGCTCTGCAGGAGTGGCACAGAAGCAGTTTGGTCCCATCAGGGAGTTTGGGAGGAGAGACAAGTGCAGGCCACAAGGAAAATGAGCTGCTGTTGGTCTGCAGGTACTGGGGATGGTTAGTCTCCTGGAGCCACTGGGATAGAGGAGCCTGTGTCCTGCTGAATTCTAGTAGGACACTGGCCATCAGGTCTCTTCTGTGTGTGTGTGTGTGGTTTTTTTTTTTTTTTTTTTTTTGAGAAAGAGGCGCTTTATTGGGAAGAGAGCACTGCACATGACCAACATACAAAGAGAGCCAGATGGGAATCCTACACATCATGCTCAAAAGGTACTCAGGATGCTGTGCTAATGAAGGTCAACTGGAACATGGACTCCTAGGCAACTTCCCCAACCTCACACCTCCGCGGGGTCAGGACACTTCCAACCTTTTCCTGGAAGGCAACTGTGGTCCACTAGAGATAGAGCCCCTAAGGAGTGCCTTCTTGTTTTTCATAAAGAACATTTTCTTTAGACTTTCTGAAGTCTTCATTCGTTACTTTCATTCTACGTTCTCTCAAGGCCATCAGGCCAGCTTCTGTACAGATTGCCTTGATGTCGGCACCAGAGAGGTCATCTTTAGCCATGATCAAGTCGTCCAGGGTTACATCATCGGCTAGTGTCATACTGCTCGTTTTCTGTGTTGATCAAATACTTACTGAGCCCTGGTCATTTACTAAGCACTAAGGATACTAATCTGAAGATACAGCTTCTTCTTGGAGGAACTCACAATGGAGAAAAATAATTACAGCAGTCAACGCTTATTAAGCTTTTTACTAAGCTAAAGTAAGGGCTTTACACACCTCCCAACATATCTTAAAAATCATCATTAAAATCATACCTTAAATCTCATCATCATAAAATTTTGAGAGGTTAAATAATTTGCTCGAGTCCTCTAGCTAATAAAGGCTGAGATAGAACTTAAATCTGGGCAGGATGACTCCAGAGGGCATATCTTTGAAAGTGATAAAGACTGATGTGGTGTGGAGCCCAATACTGAGAAAGGACACCTAATCTAGCCTGGAGGGATTAAGAGACGGTGCCTTCAAGAACAGGGACCCCCATGTGCACTTTTCTAGCACATTCGCAGGTATATAGTTAGAGCTGGAAGGATCTTTAAAGATCTGCTAGTCTCACAGCCTAACTCTATAGGAAAGGTTTGGATAGGAGAAACAACTTGTCCAGTTCTTCAAGAACCCTGATAAAGAACTCTCATTCATTTCTGGTGGGAATGTAAAATGGTACAGTCACTTCAGCAGTTTGTCAGTATCAGTTTCCTACAAAACTAAACACACTTTTACCACATGATCCAGCAATCATGCTCCTTGGTAGTTACCAAAAAGAGTTGAAAACTTATGCCTACACAGAAACCTGCATCTGGATGTTTATAGCAGCTTAATTCATAATGGCCATAACCTGGAAGCAACCAAGGGAGGGATGAATAGACAGAGGACAGAGGAGTTTTAGGACAGTGAAACTACTCTGTAGGACACTGTGAGGGTAGATACATGTTATTATATTTGTCCAAACCCACAGAATGTACAATGCCAAGAGTGAACCCTAATGTAAACTATGGGTTTTTGGTGACAATCGTGTGTCAATGTAGGGTCCTCTGTAGTAAAAAATATACCACTCTGGTGGGGGATATTGATAATGCGGGAGGCCATGCATGACTGAAGGCAGAGGGTATTTGGGAAATCTCTGTACCTTCCCCTCAATTTTGCCATGAACCTAAAACTGCTCTAAAAAAATAAAGTCTATTTAAAAAAAAAAAAGGGACTTCTCTGGTGGTGCAGTGGTTAAGAATCCACCTCCCAATGCAGGGAACGTGCGTTCGATCCCTGGTCAGGGAACTAGATCCCACATGCATGCTGCAGCTAAGAGTTCACATGCCACAACTAAGGATCCTGTGAGCCACATCTGAGGAGCCCGCCAGCTGCAACTAAGGAGCCCGCCTGCCGCAACTAAGACCTGGCACAACCAAAATAAATAAATAAAATTTTAAAAAGTTAAAATTAAAAAAAAAAAAAGAAACTCTGCTAATTTGAGGATCAGTATTCTAGGTTTTGATTGTCCTACTGCTCTGATTGTCCGTGTCACCTGTTTGTGATTAGAAATGAGACTGTCGGGACAATTGAGACAACTGCCAGCCGACCTCCTTACCCTGTATAAAAAGAAGACTTGAAAAGCCATTTTGTCACCAGCAAAGCCCACTGGGGTCCTGGGAAAAATAAGATGGAATCTAGGTGATAATTTAAGGTCTAAACCTCTTCTCTTGTGCTTAGTCTAGTTTCACTTGCCCATAGGGGCCCGAGTGCAGAGGCCTTGCACCTAACACATCAGATTAGAGTTCCTGGGGCAGAACAGCTGTGCCTGACACCTCAATTCAAGATGGCCACGTGCTGTGTGAAGAGAGGCTGCAGCCTGAAGTGCCGTGAACAGCACAACTGCGCATGACCCTCAAGAACTCCGCTGCCCCTCCCTCCGCAGATGAGAACCCTATAAAGCAGCCCCTCCGGTTGCCTGTCCCAGAGAGAGCATGTGCTCTAGGGCTCGAGCTCGCATCTCCATTCTTTGATCAAAGAATAAAGTTTTCCTTTGCTTCTGAACTGAACTTGGTCTTGTTCTATTAGCTCCAACAACACTGGCAGAAGGACCTTTGTTGGGGATCAACCCGGGAAGGTTGGTAACAATTTTAATAAGGATGTATTTGGAGAGAAACTAGGCAGATGTTTGGAGCATTTTCTGTGTAAAGCAAGTATCAGTAGATTTATCTCTTCTTGGGGCTGTGAGAGTGAAAATATTTGATTCAAAACCAACACTTCCCATGTTATTCTTGCCAAATTTCCACAAGAAGTTATCCATGGCAGGCAGTAGTTGTTGCCCACCAATACTCACTCTCCTTTTTCTTCTAGTAGAACCCTGATTTGTTCAGGAGGGTGGTGGAAGTCCCTTTATCTCAGGGAGGGTGGGTATGAACCCACGCCCAGGGAATGAACCTGGGATTGGTCTAAGGGTGGACATGTGACCCAGTTCTGCACATGAGACATAAGAGAAATCTACTGGGGAGGGCTTCCTTCCCTCAATAAAAGACATTTCCCAAGGAGAAATCTTTCTGTCCCTTCACCCTTTTGCTTTCCTCCCTTCCCCTGACCTAGAACATGGAAGTGAGATGAAGATAGGACAATATCCAAGAATAGCAGAGCAGAAAACCAGAATGAACTTGGTTCCAGGATAACTTCGTGTTATCATTGTCCTTGTCCTGACCTGCCAACCGCAGACTTCTTTTTTGAAATAAAGTCCTAGTTGTTAAGCTAATGTTAGATTTTCAGTTACAGTTGAATGCACTCAATTGATACCATGTCCTTTTATTAAGAGAAGTGGTGTTGTAAAATATACCTGTCCTTTAGATTTTAATTTTATTTATAAAATAAGGGCAGTAAATGCTCAATAATGAGTGAAATTGCCCCATTTGTTAAATTTCTATTCCAGGAACTGTATAGAATTGCATACACTTGTTTTTTTATGAGGTATCACTGTTAATAGTGCTGTAGTGAGTTGTGTCAAAGCTTCTGATATAAGTTTAGATTTAAAAAACCTAGAGTAGGCTAATTAGAGTCCAAAGGCCCACATGATTAGGCAAGATTCCTCAGGAAAAGCTCTGTAGTTAGTCATAGGTGAGCTACTTATATCAAAGCCATTTTAGATTCTGTCTTAATTTTCACTTTAATTGAGCTATTAATATGCACTGTTGAGATCTTAAATTGAACTTCAATATGGTTTTCTTGTTTTAAGACCTAAAAGATGACAAAAAGAAGGCAGTATGTACTTTAAATTTTCCACACTTTGGGCTTCTGTTACTTATTGCATTAGAAGAGTACATGCCTTCCTCCTCAGCTAAAGGCTAGTTATTTAGGGACAAGGACCTTGGCTTACTCATTCCAGTGTATCCTACAGTAGGTCACACAATAGCTTCTCTGAGGCAGGAACTAATAAGTATTCACTGAGTCACCATAGCAACAATAAACTATAACAATAATAATAGCTAAATTTGCCTATGCTCACTATGTGCCAAAAGCAGTGTGGGTGCTTTCAATGCAGGCTCTCATTTAACCCCCACCAAATCCTTGTGAAATAAATCATTTCCTTCTTACAAATGAGGAAGGTGAGGTTTAGAGAGGTTAAGTCACTTGCTCAAACTCATTCAGCTATAAGCACAGTCTGGATTCCAAAGTCTGAATTCCTCATCAAGTAGGTACTATCATTATCCACATTTTACAGCTGAGGAAATAGAGGCTCAGAAAAATTGATAACTCACTCAGGGTCACACAGCTAATAAGTGGTAGAGCCTGGATTTGAACCCAGGCAGTCTGGCTTTAGCATCTGTCCTCTTAATTATGTACGACACTGACTCACAAAAGGATACATTTTGGACATACTTCAGATTTGTCATGCAATTATATAAAGTTGATTATATTAAATTGAAGGCTAGCTGATTACTAAATGTAACAAAGAAGTTTAAATGTCAGCTCTCAAGCTCCCCCCCACCTTTTTTTCATTTTAGTAGTAAAATATCTTTCCAGAAGGACAGAACTTCCTTCAGACCCAGAAGTGATAACTCTTTCATCACTCTGGAAAACTACAACACAGAAACTGCACATTAACTATTAACTTATAGTTTACATCCAGGCATTAGGTTTCTTACCTTCCCTCTCGTCCTCCCTGCACTCTCTCTGTGCCCCATCTGGGCAATAAAGCTTGTGCTTTCTGAAGGAAGGCAGTGGCCCTCCCCACCACTGCCTTGTAGCCTGCTTCTCCTCCTGGGTAATTGCTCACTACACACCCCGGCCCATCCCATCCCATCTCATTCCATGAAACATTGGGAACTTTTTCCACCTCCTTTCTGTAGACCCCAGGAAGCCCAGATTTGGGCCAGGATCTAAGGTTGGAAACAGAGAATGTTTTGGATACTGATTTTAAGGTAGTTTCCATAACAGTGGTCCTCAGCCTTGCCTGTGCATTGGAATTACCAGAGGAGTTTCAAAAAAATTCTTGCTTGGATTCCATTCCTAGTATTTCTATTAGTTGATCTGAGAAATACCCTGGGCACTTGGAGTTTCAGAAGCTGCCAGGAGCTCCAATGTATAGCTGAAGTTGAAAACCACTGCAGGGTTTTTCAACCTCGGCACTATTGACATTCAGTACTGGATAATTCTTTGTCCTGTGCATTGTAGAATGTTTGCCAACTTCCCTAACCTTTACCTGATAGATGCCAGTAGCACCCTCCCCAGTTGTGACAACCACAAAATGTCTCTAGACTTTGCCAGATGTCTTGGGCGAGGGGTACAAAATCACCCTTATTGAGACCCATTGGTTTAGAGTGATTGCCAGTAGCCCAGGCTGTGAGAGAAGTCTCCCAAAAAGAAAAAAGAGAAGGGTGGCTTCTATGGCATTCTCTCGAAAATATATAAAGATGCCAAGGGTACCTGGCAGAAAACCCTCCTGTCATTGGAGGAAGCTTAATCGGGGTGGCTTTTTTTTTTAAAAAGATTTTTTAATTTCTAAGCCAAGAGATGGTGTATTTCTTGGGAAGCATAGTAGAGGAAGATATCTTCGAGAATAGGGAATTAAGGAAATGATACAGATCTTTCTAGCTGATCTGAAACACAACAGAAGGAAACTAAATCTTTTTAAAATTAGTGTGAAGAGCCTGGCCTGGGTGAAATATTGTCTCCTGCTAATGAGTTGCTGCCAGCACTGGGGAGATAAAGTACACAGGCTTGGATGCTAAATGGATGTAAACCCAGAACGTTTCCTTAGCTCTAGGAAGTCTTTGTCACCACACTGATGATAGAGTGAACCAAAATGGGTGAGAGTCTAGGTTTGTGTATAAGAGGAGGGTTAGAATGAGCTCATTACGGAAGTGCTGGAGTTTGGGAATATTTAGTGGTTGTCTTAGTTTGGGGTTATTTGAGAAAAGAGCCCAGGAAGCACCATAGGAGAGTGGGGGGGTGGTGAGAGGGAAGGAAGCTACTAATGGATGCCTTTCTAGAAGTTGCCACCATGGGCAGTGGAGCTTAATCCTTCTGGAAGTTGAGGGGAATCACAGCTGGACACAAGCCTCAGAAGTATGGAGCAAGAGAGCTGGCGTATTTAACCACTAATTTCTGTTCCGTTGGTTGAGGGCTGCATCCAGGGCCATCCAATCCTCAGCACTAGCCGATTCACTTTTTTATACAGCAGAAACTAACACAACATTGTAAAGCAATTATACTCCAATAAAGATGTTAAAAAAAAAATCCTCAGCACTTTTGTTCTGGTTTGGGCCTCAGTCAATGTTGTGAGTGTCCTGCTGGCAACTGGAAGCAGCTGGTCAACACAGGATGGTGATTGCTAACAGGATATAGGTGAGCCACTGGCAACCTGCTATAGGGGTCAATTTAAAAATTTTAAAGGATTAACTGCTTTACTAGTTTACAATGGTTTATTTTTAATAGATTTCTTAATATATTAAGGAACATTGGGAAGGCACACCAACTACTGTCACCCTCAAAGATACCTTATTGTTTGAGATCATGAAATGCCACTGCCAGAAACCCAGCAGTTGTCCCAGCCCTGTCTGCAACTCCTCTTTCCCACAGCCCTTACATCCAGCCCACTAACAAGTTCTTTCAGGTCTACTCCAAAGCTTTCAGGGATTTATCCACTCTCTCCCTGCTGCCACCTCATTAGTCCAGGACAATGGTGTCTTTTGCCTGGACTATTGCAATGGCCTGCTCCTGGGCTCCCCACATCCACTCTTTCAGTTCCTTGAACCCACAAGGCTTTTTCTTGGAATGCTCCTTTTCCCCAGCCCACCCCAGCCCAGCCCTACTCTTCCAATGACTTGTTCCTTCCTATCCTTTAGGTCTGGCTAAATGTCACTTTTTCATTGAAGACCTTCCTCTCTAAAGAAAGATCTCCCCATCCCACCTGTCAGTCCCATCTCAGTTCCTATTTGTTTTCTTCTTTGCCTGTTTCACAATTTGTAATTATATTGTTTGTGTATTTTGTCTCCCTGTCTAGAATGTAAACTCTGTAAGGGCCAGGACCATGTCTATCTCCTTGACGACCATACCCTTGTAGGACTGACAGATTTAGCAAATAAAAATACAGGCATATCAGTTAAATTTGAATTTCAGATAAACTACGAATAATTTTTTAGTATAAGTATATCCAAATAATGCACAGGACATACTTATACTAAAAATTATTCGTGATTTATCTGAAATTCAAATGTAACTGGGCATGTTGTATTTTATCTGGCAACCCTAGTTCCTAGGCCCTGACACATAGCTGACTCTCATTACGCATTGTTAAATAAAAATTTGGTAGCAGCAAAATTTGGCAACAAAGTGGGGGAAATGTGTTAAAACTACAGAACTAAAGTAGTGAGAAATACTGCTTCCCATTCCTTTCTGTTCTGTTGCCTGTCTTCTCACTCCAGGAGAACCTAATCTCCTGGTCCAATCTCATGGACTTCCATTCCTGGGCACCACAGGTCTGCCTCATCAAGGCCTGATTATGACCAATTGCCACTTTCACAGAACACCAGCAAGTATTTATTGAGTAATTAAGCTGACAGAACTTTCCAAATACATCTCTATAAATGTTTGAGCTCCTTGACTGTGAAAAAGTAAGTTCTCATTTTAACCAACCTCCTCCTCCAGTACTGCCAAAGAGCATGAGATTCTAAAGGAAATCACACAAATCCATTCTCGATTATGGTAGCAATGCTCCAGTCTCAATTAGTTCCTGCAGGGTGCCTGGAATTGGGGGTGAAGTGGCTCTTGAGAGGTTCCCAGCACTTGTAGTAGTTCTCATCCAAACAATTAGAGGTCTTCAGCCCCCACTTGGTGACGGCCATACTTAGAGAAGACTCAAACATAAATGCCTGTAGGGAATGAGGATGGGGACAAGAAAGAAGAAGTGAGGTGGATAATAAAACACATTTGATTAGATGTCAAGAGAGACGATATGAGTAGGTAGAATCTTTGAATAATAAATCATGTGTGCTAGCACGGTGAGGAGAAAAACTCAAGCCTTGGGTTCTGGCTCTGGCCCTACTACTTATAAGTGGGTAGTAGCTTGTGCAAGATCCTTAACTTCTCTGACACTCAAGTTTCATTCTGTAAAATGGAACTGGACACGTAAGCATCACATTGTCCTTGTAGCTTCATGGGGCTAAATTTGCTTGATCCAAGGGCAGAGGTGGGAGAGTCCTAGGAATATTCTTCTCAGGGGCCATTACTGTGGCTATGTCCATGTGAGGGAGAACATACTTCCCATTTTGCAGATGAGGAAACTAAGGTTCAGAGCTGGGAAATGACTGTCTAAGGTGATAGTAGTAAGAAATCATAGAGCTGGGATTTGAACCTTTCTTTTGCAGGACTCTGACCAAGAAATAGGCTGGGAAAAGGAAAAGAAGGAAAAGAGAGAGTGAGGAGGAGGAGATGGGACAAAGGGAGCAGGAACGGCTGTAGCACTTTTAAAAGCCCTGTCCCAGAAGGTTCTGAATGGTGGATGTCCTGCTATGTTCAGGCAGGTTTCATCTGCAACAGAAAGAATATGCAAGTGCCCTGTGCATCCTAGACATTCCAGCTTCACCTATTGCTGATTTTCCGACTCACTATGGCTTAAAAAAAAGAAAACCCTACAATTCTTATGTGCTCATGTTGCTGGAAATTTTAAAAATACACATGGACAAAAGGAAGATAAAAATTTTCTTTGTGCCACAACTCAGAGAACCCATGTTAATGTCTGGTGTCTAATATACATTAACTTCTTTTTGCCTAAAACAATGGAGAGGGACTTCCCTGGTGGTCCAGTGGGTAAGACTCTGCACTCCCAATGCAGGGGGCCTGGGTTTGATCCCTGGTTGGGGAACTAGATCCCGCATGCATGCCACAGCTAAGAGTCTGCATGCTGCTACTAAGAAGTGCGCATGCTGCAACTAAAGATCCCACATGCTGCTACGAAGATCCCATGTGCCGCAATTAAGACCAGGAGCAGCCAAAACAAACAAACAAACAAATAAAATAATAAATAAATACATATTAAAAAAATAAAACAATGGAGTTGATTGTCTCTGCCTGACTTCCCGTGACAGGCTTGATATGAGGACCAAATGAGATCATATGGAGGTGTTGTGCACGTTATAAAGCACTATTCAGATATAAAGGTAATTATTAAGGCCATAATTATTGTTGTCTCTTTGCTGACTACTTCTTAGGGCCTTGCTGTCTGACTGGAGTAACAAAACTCCATCCCAGCTGAGCTATGAAGACAGTATTATAAAGTTAATTTATTCCAAAGTGGTATAAGGATAAGGCATATGGATGAGCCTGGATCCAAATTATGTAATGGGAAATGGTGAGGGAGACCCAGTTAGGTCTAGTAAAGTGTTGGACCCTCCTTTGCCTGGTAGTCTGGTCTCCCCTCCATAGGAGAGCTCCTTCTCACTAGAGCTCCAAGCCCTAGACATTCCCCAAAGCCTTGCTCCTCATAGAAACAGCCCTGTCCTGTGCCTCACTGTTGGCAAAACACTGCTGCCTGGTAACACTATCCAAAGCCAAGTTGGGCGCTGAAGGTTACTAAGTGGTAACTCTGGGGTAGCCTGTGAACTTCCAGGAACTTTCAGAGGTAATAGCTTAAGATTATCAATATTTCATAGAGCTCTCGCACAGAGATGAAGGGGTTCTACAGAAACTCTGCAGAGGCCCTTGCAAGGGGAAATGGAGCCGAGGTCCAGCAGATGGGACTCGCACCCTGCCCCTGCAGATCAGCTCCATCAACTATGGTCCTCAAGTTGGAACTGAAAGTAAACTGTGTTGGGCAGAGGGACAGATAAGCTCTCTGATTAAGTAGTTTGCGAGCTGGGCATGGAGTCAGGCAGGTCTGTGCTATCGATTTTAAAGTCAGGTGGCACTGAAGGCATTTGTTTAAAACTTTAAAGCAAATTTACATATGATTTAGCAAAAAATTACTCCTTGTGGTCCATAAACTAGAATGCAAAATAAAATGAAATCAAGTACTGCAGCCAACTGCAATTGTGTTCAGCCTCAGTGTTTACAGCGTGACACAGGAGGAATACAAAACAGGTTTTAAATCCCATCAGCTTCATCCCATGCCAAAGGAGAGCAAAAGAAAATGAGAAAACAGCTGAGAACTGCTGCTCACAATCTCTGACTATAGTCAGGCAAAGGTTTCCTTGACCCTCCTGGGCTTGAGAAACTAGCTAAAGGTGACATCCTGTATCCCCTGTTCCTGTGGCCCTAGAAGATTACTTCAAAAAGCAGGAGATGACTCTGAGACAGAGCATATATACAGAGGGCTGCATACAGATAAAGGAAGACTCCTCACATAGTATTAAAAATATCCCCCCTTATATTTGAACAGTGCTGTACAGTCAGCAGGGTTAAATCACAGCCACTGGCTGGGTTGGATGCCCTACCTATTCTACACATGGAGAAAATGAAGCACAGAGAAGTTAAGTGACTTACTCAAGGTCACACAGGAACCAAGAGCTAGAATTTGAACCCAGGTCTGACTCCAAGTACAATACAAACTCTTTTTACCCTACCACATCAGGAGTCTAGTATATACACTGGGGTGTGTGCATACACACATGGGAACATACACATAGACACACACTCTCCTCTCCTGACTCCTTCTTTGTGACTTTGGGAAAATAAAAAATAGCCTCTCAATAAGGTTGGGGACCCCAGAGGCCACCAGAGCCTCACATCTAACTTGCTTACCATGGTACCATCAGCAATCCTCTCAGGTGCCAGCTTGGCTTTACTGGCCTTCTCAAAGCAGTCGGCATCAGGCCCATGGGGCGTCATTGGGCTGTGCAGGCTGCCTCCCCCTGGCAGGAACCCACCTGGCTTTGCCTCATAGTGACCTTTGATGAGTCCCATGAATTCACTCATGCAGTTCCCTGGGAAGGTTGAAACAGTATTATTTTTATTATCCCAGGCAAGGCCTGACAACACCAAGACCTCTCAAACATTATTTCCACAGAATGTCAAGAAGATAGGAGAATCTGGTAAATTTCATAGAAATAATAAAGAATATAGATAGACAGGAAAACAACTGCAAAACATTCATTAGTGTGGAATTCTTGGTAGGCAAAGCTCTACTCCATGGCCGTGTGGATTATCAGAGGTCTTAAGTTCTACTTCCTGGATGAAATTATGCTAGATCTAAAGAAAATCAGGGCCCAGACAAGAATTTTAATAATAAGTAACATGCAAATCATAATAAAGAAGGGATGTACGCCATCATTTAGGCTTACAAGCCCCATATAAAAATTATCTTCTTTCTCAGATCTGAATCCTTTCCCAAATAGTCTCACAGTCATACAGGGTATCACCATATTTCTGGTTACCAAATTAGAAAATTGAAGTGGTGTGTGGGTGTGTGGGTGTGTGTGTGTGTGTTGATGGAAATGTGATGTAATGGAAAGAACCCTGGACTTGGAGGCCGTTATCAAATAATAATCTGTGTGAAAAAATCTTATTATCTATAAAAACTAATCCATAAATACTATATATTCTAACAAATATCTTCTATATCTGAATCTAATATCATCTTATTCTTTCATTCTCCAAAATGCTTCTTAGATTCATTCTTTTTCCATTGACATTCTCTTCATAGAATCTGAAAATCTTAATATTAGAAGGGACCCCTACTTCTGCTCAAAACAGAAATATTCTGTATATCATTCCTGACAGATTACCTTCTGGACTCTGCCTGCACTCCTCCTGTGAATGGAAGCGCTCTACTCAACAAAGGAACCTATCATATTACTGAAGACTCTGGGTGTTAGAAAGTTCTCCCAAGTTAAATGGAAATTTTCTTTCATATAAGTTAAGTATACTGGTCCCAGTTGTGCCTCCAGAATCAACAAAATTTGACAAAAATCACCATGTTCCCACTTTTCCAATCTTATGTTTCTGTTGAAACAAAGCTCTTTATCTAGAGCAAGAATTAAAGAAATATAACACCTGGGTGAATATCTACCCATCCATCCATCCATCCATTCATCTGTCCATTCCTTACCCTATCCATCTGCCTATCCGTCCATCCAGCATATACGGACACTGTGCTAAGTACTGTGATAGAAATGAGTAAGAAACAGCCTCTTTAAAGTTCTTCATAGTCATAGTCTGTCCCATGAGAGTGCTGAGAGTGCAAATCTTGGGCAGAGAAGAGAGATATGGCATTGGCAACCCTTGCAAAGCCAAACATTTGACATGATGAATGCTCCACCCCTTTCCTTACATGTGAATATAGCCAAATGCCAAAATACTTGTGGAACTGCCTAAGCAGCCATACCCATTTTGCCCAGAAAACAAAATGCTGCTGCAGGCCCCTGCAGAAAAGGTAAGACCCAGATCATAGCTCTACTTGTTTCTCCATGAAGCAGAAATAGAGGAAAAGAAGCAACTGTAAGCATAAAGTGTCTATATTTTAAAAGCAGTTCTGTTCATGACTTAAATATGCTGTCACACTCCTTGATCTAGTATGTATCCTCAGGGTCACCTTCATGGCTTAATTTTGAGATGAGAGCAAGACAGAATTCAGCTTTGGTCTGAATATGAATTTAGGTAGCAATGATTTGGTGATGACATTTCTACATCATTTTCTGTATTTCAAAGGACACTGGGAAGGTAGACCTTGCCTTTTTGATTAATGCTGAATCCAGTCGACTAAGGTGCATTAAGATGACTGGAGGCGGGCTTCCCTGGTGGCACAGTGGTTAAGAATCCACCTGCCAACACAGAGCACACGGGTTCGAGCCCTGGTCCAGGAAGATCCCACATGCCATGGAGCAACTAAGCCCGTGCGCCACAACTATTGAGCCTGCTCTCTAGAGCCCGCGAGCCACAACTACTGAGCCTGCACGCCACAACTACTGAAGCCCGTGCACCTAGAGCCCATGGTCCGCAACAAGAGAAGCCACCACAATGAGAAGCCCGTGCACCACAAGGAAAAGTAGTCCCCGCTCACTGCAACTAGAGAAAGCCGTGCAGCAACGAAGACCCAATGCAGTCAAAAATAAATAAATAAATGAATAAATAAATTTATTAAAAAAAAAAAAGATGACTGGAGGCAATATTTCTACAGAAATCATTCTCCACTTCTGTAAAGTCACATCAAAGTGGCAAAGATTTTGATTATTGCTAAAGCATTATTTTTAATATCTCTGGTAAAAATAATTTCTAACTCAGGGTTCTGGGGTTTTTCCAACTAACTCAGGGCAACCATACCTCTCCGAGATTTATCTATCCTGGGCCAAATTTATTTGAGAGTCTTTAAAAAAAATTAAAAGAGGCATTTCACGAGGCCATTTGTTTCAGGCAGTCTGAATTACAAACTAAAATCAAGCAATGGATTGAGAACTGTAGCACAGGAGCGAACCTGGGTGGGGAGACTAGCCCCAGGCCAGCATTTCTCAACATGTGGTCTGTAGACCTCCTGCATCAGAATCCCCTGACTTGCTAGTTCAAAATGCAGATTCTGAGGTTCCACCTCAACACCAACTAATTAAACTCTCTGAGAGTGGACCCAGGGGAAAATTTTTTTTTAAAAAGTCATTCTAAGTGGTTTTTATATCCCCTAATGCTCTTAAAGTGTGGTTCCTGGAACAGCTGCATCAGTATCACGAGGGAACTTGTTACAAATACAAATTCTCAGGTCCTACCCTGGGTGTTCTGAAGCAGAAATTCTGAGGGTGGGACCCAGGAATCTGCGTTTTAACACGCCCTCCAGGTGACACTGACACATGCTAAAATTTGAAAACCACTACCTCAGGCACAAAGAGCAGCCTCCATATAAGAACTATGTGAAATAGTGAAGTATCAGGGATTAGTATGTGACGTACAGGCTGTAATCCAGAGCAATTCTCTTGCCTTGACAACAGGCCCTCTAGGGGACTAATTTCCAGGAGGAGAACAGTTGGGACCTGTGATGGGCTTGATATTCTTCAGAAAGGACATAGTTTGTTACATCTTTATTCAGAAAGTATCTGGTGTCCTTGAAGCGTTAACCAATTGCATCCTTTTCAGGTGATACCACCTGAAAAAGGTGATGCTGACATTTGACCATGAAGTGACCTTCTTCCATTCTGAGGGCCCTTGTTCTCCATCCTCTACAAATGCCTAAATTGCTCATTTAGTCACTGTTGTATCCTGTTAAAGTGCTGGCACCTGGGAACATATAGAGATGAGCCTCAGAGACAGAAAGCCCTGAGATTAACTAAAGAAAGGGGTTTGTTTTTTAGAATGTTTCAGCTGACATGCACCTCAGAGTCTTTCCAGAACTCTATGTACAAAAATGCAATCTCCAGGAAGTAGAATTGTGCATTGACATTTAGGTTGGGTTTATAGCTAGCTACTGCACAATTAAAAATGCCAGCTTCATTAAGTACAGCCATGAGGTACCTTATTCATTCTTGCCGATGCATTCATTTATTAAATAAATATTTATTAGATGCATATCATGCACTGGGCACTGTGCTAGGCATATCCGTTAGTGCCCATGACTGTCTGGTCTGGCATCGGACTGCCTTCATTAAATCCTGACTCCACCACTTAACTAGCTGTGAGGCCTTGAGCAAGTTACTTAATCCTTCACAGCTCAGTTTCATCTCTGAAAAAAAAAAAAAAAAGCGGCAGGGGTGGAGGCAGATAATGATACTACCTACCTTTCACAACTGTTATGAGGATTGAATGGGTTAATACTTTTAAAGAACCTTAGAGCCACAGGAAATTGTCATTAAGTGTTCGCAGTAAGTAAAAACAGTATTAATACGATGAAAAAAAGCATAGATCTGGTAAGTTCTGTTCTAGACAACAACTGCTTTGCAGAAACTGCTTCCAGAATAGGATCCATCCCCTAGTGTGGACTGCAATCTGCTTTACCCCTCCAATTATTATTGGAGAAGGCACATTTTATTGGCTTTTGAACCAGACGTAGATAATGAACTTTCCAAAAACAGCAAACTAACCAACAACATCCCACGGTTCCTCCTCCCTTTACACCTAAAATGTAAAGAAACATCTTGCTTCATCCTTTACCAGCCTTTGTGCCATTCTTCAGGGCCAGAGGAACTGGGCTCTAGGCATTACACAGTTGTTTCCTTCTCAGAGTCAAACGCCACTGCCATCCCCACACAAGTTGTGGCGTTTAAGTAGCTAAAATTCTGGGGGAGCAGCCCTGGGCCTGGGGAGGCAGGCTCTGAACTCCAGCCAGGGCAGGGCGTCCAAAAACACCTCTGGCAGCGTTCCCCGCGGGTAATGCTCACCACTCCGCCGTCTCTTTGGTTTTCAAATGTAACTTGGCAAAAGACTTACTGTGGTAATAAGGAGGCCTGAAGGTCTTATCAGCAACTCCCCATCGCGGTGGGAAGATGACAAAATCAGCGATGGCCACTCCGGGGCGGACAGACTTGGCAGTCAATACCGTGAAAATGGATGGGTCCTGTGAAAGAAAGGACAAGGAAAGCCTGAAGACACGAGGAAAGGGAGGTGACTGGACAATGACACACATCACCCACGCATGAAGGGGTTTTTGAGTGAAACTGTGATTTCTGATCAAACCACAGGCCAGGCTAAGAAGTCTGGGCTTGTCATCGAGGTGTAGTAATCACTCATCTGACTTTCCCCTCTTGCTGTGCTTGAAGCAAAATGAATTAACACCAGCTAAGGAGATTCTGAGCAGCTTTTTCACCCTGCTGAGCCCTCATTTCTTGTAAGTACTACCCTGTGGGTCTGACAACAAGCAGTGCATGCCCCCCAACCTCAGGTCAGAGTGACCAGAGCTGGGATGTGCTGCAGGGAGCTCTTGGCAGAAGGGGTGCTCAGAGTAAGGTGGAAATAGAAATAAAATAATATCCAAGGGTTGGTATAGATGTAGGATGTGCATCCCTTTGGAGGAATCACAGAGATTCCAGATGGTATCCTCATTGCTTTCTTACCCTTGTTTGACTCTCAGGTCTGAAATGCATCACTCGTCTGGGTGGTGGTAGTGTAGAGGGGAATAGGTGGGGGGACAATATTATGATTTATCAAGAACTTTAGAATCTTTCGGTGGAAAGACTGAGATTCAACTTAATGGCAATCAATGATCACGTTTGCTTTCAGAAGCCACATGAGGGTCTGGGATTCAAAGATGATTGATCACTACTCCTTGCCCTTTAGCGTCATTAGTGGTGGTGTGTGTGTGTGAGGGCGACTGAAGGAGTAATAAAACAAGCGCATGAATAATGAATCACAGCAAGGTGCCACAGGCGATCTAGCTTTACAAATAGAGAGCCAAGGGGGTACAGAGTGCCTATCTCTACGGAGAGGATCAGGGAAGGCTTCAAAGAGGAGGTGACATTTGAGGTAGGACCTGAAGAATGAAAGGAGAAAGAAAGAAAAAGAGAGGGAAGGAGGAAGGAAGGAAGGAAGGTAGGAAGGGAAGGAAAGGAAGGAAAAGGCAAAAAGGCATTTTAAGCACAGAAAACAGGAAAGATCAAAATGCACAGAGATTTTGTTAAGAGGCAAGAAAGCTAAGCCCAGAGTGCACTGGCAAAAGGGAGAGGGGCAAGAGGTGGTACTGGGAAATGAGCCCAGGGCCAGATGGCAAAGACCATCAGATAACATGCTTCAGAGCTCAGACTTAATCCTAAACCACAGGGAGCCTGCAAAGGTTTTCTAATGCTGTGATAGAATGATCAGGTCTGAATTTTGGGAAAACAACTATAGCAGCAGTACAGAGGAGATTGGGCATGTGTAAATGCAAGTCAAAAAACGCTTTATGCTGTGAAAATGAACACTTCTTCATCTGTCATGAGAAATGATCTGAAACTGTTAAAGAAAAGGTAGCGAAGCTCAAATAAAGCTCTATCAGTGTCTCAGGATCCTTTTTCTTGCTGCTTTGGGCATGATGCCTCATTTTCTTTTCCCTTTTGATTTTATTAAGTGTGGCTGCTCTTCAGAAGGGTAGTTTTGGGCCCCTAGAGGTAAGCTGAACTGGCTCAGAGTAAGCTTTCTGTCTCTGGTTCTCTGGCTTCTGCTCTAATTACCCCTCCAGCTTGTGGGTTAAGTTAATCTATTATGCAAAGTGAACTTTCCCCCAGGATCTCAGAAGTAGCACTTTATCAAGAATGTGGGGCCTTGGGGGCCTGCACTGTGGGCTGGGGACCTATTTGTAGTCCCGTGATTGACTGAAAAATATGACCGAATTCATAATCTAGAATTTCTTTGGTTTAAATTCAAGCACGGAACATTATGAGTAACTTTAGAAAAGGGCTGTCTGTTCCATCATGGCTAAAAAGAGCCGGGCGTGGAGGCACTGGAGTGGGCAGCCAGAGCAAGCAGACTCTTGGTATTTATGAGCAGGACAGAGAACTTTCCAAATCCAGAAATGTTCCTTCCTCACCACTCCATCACTAACATTAGCACTGGTTTTCTTTTGGGGATATATTTTCCAGGAAGAAACCAAGTTTTTAGCCATATAGGAGAGTTCCTGTGAATACTCTGTGGAGAACTGAGCTGTATTGCAGGGTGAGTGCTGAGCGTCTAGCCTGGATCGCCCTCTAGCTATGTTATTTACTCCTTCACTGAAGCCTTGCAGCAGGTGATTCAAATTCCTGTCAGCACAATGACAAATGACTAAATCTCGGGCTTCCAAGGGTGACACTGGTAGTGTTAAATCTGTGAATGTCAGGGGTCTACTGTGGACCCCCCCCACCTACGGGTGTCCTCTCCCCGGGGCCCCTCCGTGGGCCAGACTTACTGCGTGGTCAAAGGCCACTGAGTTGATGACCATGAAGTTCTCCAAGTTGTACTTGTAGGGCGTGTAATTCCCATGCCAGGCCACAACATTGAACGGGGAGACATCCTGATTAACAACAACAACAAAAAAAGGCAGGAAAGGGTGATTTTAGCATGTAATGCTTTTGTAGCTATGATTCCTCAGTTTGTACTTGGCATTACTGTCTCTTTTTTGATTTGATTCTGTTCTCATCATTTAATAATACCATGTTTGGGGAAAAATATCACCCTGAATCATTTTGTGGTTGCTTCACATTCTCTCAAACCGTCCTCACTACGCCGCTAACCCTAGTCTTCCCGTTCATAAGCTGCAGCTGCTTCTGATCACATGTGCAGCACAAGCACAGCACATGCTCCAAGCAGCAGTGTCTTTTCAACAGTTTTAACACAATTGTGAGAATCTGTGGATGCCAGCAATTCTTTGACAATCTGGGCCACCGTCTGGGTTTCCCAGTGCTGAGGGCAGGCAGTTGGCTGTGACTGCTCTCCAGCTAACTGCTGCCCAGAGGAGATTCTGGTATGTTCAGTGCCTGGGTTGGTGAGTGCAGGAAGGCTAGGAGGTCTCTAAGAGTTCCAGCCCCAGGGACTTGAGATTTCAGAGTGATCCTAAGGTGATGCTTCTTGGGTCTACCTTGGGGTAAGAGAGGATCAGTGCTCTGTTATAGGAAGGTAGTTAGGCTAGGGAGTCCAGGTGATACAGTCCATGTAGGTCAGCCTCCCAGGGCACAGATCATGGCAGAGATGGGAGAATGGATCAGTGGGGGCTCACACAGAGAATAACCTGCACAGAGTCCATTTGGAAAGTGGAAACCCATGGAGCTGCTGGCTACCTCTAGAATGGTGATCCTCTATCAAATGTATGTCAAATATAATACAGGGACTAGTCATTTAAAAATGAATGTGAATGGCACAATTTCGTTCCTTTTTATGGCTGAGTAGTATTCCATTGTATATATGTACCACATCTTCTTTATCGCCATTTGCAGAGACGTGGATAGACCTAGAGGCTATCATACAGAGTGAAGTAAGCCAGAAAGAGGAAAACAAATATCGTATATTAACACATATATGTGGAATTTAGAACAATGGTACAGATGAACCTATTTGCAAAGCAGAAATAGAGACACAGAGGTAGAGAACAAACATATGGACACCAAGGGGTGGGGGGTGGGATGGACTGGGAGATTGGGATTGACGTATGTACACTACTATGTACGAAGTAGATGGCTGGTGAGTGCCTACTGTATAGCACAGGAAAAAAAAATGAATGTGATTTCCACACTGCATCCCCAGAGGTCATCATTTTTGCCAGGCTGGAGTAGTAGCTCAGCACCTGCATTTTAAACAAGCTATCCTGAGAATTTCTGATACAAATGGTCTCTGAACCACATTTTAAGAAATCCTGATGCAGAGAATATAAGGGTGACTATGTGTCAATGAGGGTGACAATGAACCCTCAAGAGTTAATTTTAAACACCAAACTAGTTGGCCTCTGCTGGTTAGCATACCTTCTAGATGCTGTCCAAAGAAAATAACAATGCCCTAGCAAAATATAAGCAATAAGTTAAATGGGCAAAAATAAAGCAAATGAATAATGGTAAACAGAAGAGATATTTGGATTATTTTTACTGTATGTTTACTTTATTCTACTATATTATATATCCAGTATATGAAGTAATAATGTATTATATTATAGATTATATATTGTTATTTTTATTATTATCTATGCCTTTGTTTATCTCCTGAGTTTACCAGGCTGGTGCTATAAACGAAGTCAAACTAAATGAGTTCTGCTTGTTTTCTATCAATCATTGCTTGTATTTGAAAATATGGTGACCATTGTTGAAGATAAGTCTTAGACGAACTGCTATTAACTCATTTCCCTTTTCAGAACACATCGCCCTGCCTGTATATTATGTTTCCCCCACCATTTATAGAGACCTAGATATTGTGGGGTTTTTATTGCTTGATAAATAGAAAGAGGATGCATGCCCTTTGGAGTCAGAAAGATATGGGTTTGAATGCTGATTCTGTCATTTACTGTGACATTTGGTAAGTTATCACCACCTGGCCTGTTTTCATGACTACAAATAAGGCAAGTAGCACCTTATTTGTAGTATCTTAGTGATGTGGTAAAGATGAAATAATATATGTAAATACTTAATACTAGCCTTGGCAATCAGAAGGTGCTTAATAACTATTCATTCCTTCCCCTGCCTACAAACCCGCTTACTTTACCTGTTTGGCAGCAAACAGCTTGCCCTGGTATTTATTAATCACAGTGTAACCACCTGGCACTTGGTGATCTTCATACCAGGCAACAGGTATCAAGAAATCACGAGGATTGGCCAAGCCATTGGCTCCTAGAACAAATGACCCAAAAGTCTTTTAGACACTTCTGAAATCACATAGGAAAGATGCCCACTGTTGCACAAAGAGAAAGGGCTTTCTTCCACGTCAAAAGCTACTCCACAATTTGCTTTCATTGTTCAAAGGCTCATTGGAATCCCAGTCTGGTGACTTTTAAGGAGGACCCAAGGAATTTGGTCAGTAAAAAATCATGAAAATATCATCATCATCATCACCAGCATTACGTCCTGAAGTTGTAGAGTGAATATGGTTTATAAACATTTTACATGCATTATCTCATCACTACAGGAGAGGGAAGGGGAGGAGAGGAAGAAACTAGAAAAGAGGAAAGGGAAGATATGATAGAATACTAGATCTTTTTTTCCAAGAAAACTCTGATGACTCTAGAACTCATCTACAGTCCCTGAGAAAGAAAAGGTTACATACTGTAGCCCCAGGCGTGCCTCTGCTCCTCAGACAGAACTCAGAATCAACCCAAGCCTGAAAAACTGCTCTTCAGCTTGACAATCTGTCTGCCACTGAGGGAGACAGTATTTGGGACTTGCCTGCTTACCTTTGTTTTGTGAATGTTCCCTCCGGAGAGAAAAAAATAAATCAAAAGACCAAAAATGAAAAATGTAAGTGCAAAAACATAATTTAACTCCAAAAGGAGAGACCTGGGGAGTGTTTTATCATTTCCAGCTTCTGGGGTTTAAAAAAAAATATGTCCCCGGCTGGTTAGTAAATTATATATATTTTCCAGAGGGTACATGTTCCATGGAACCCGGAGGCTCTGCTGGCTCTGGAGCAGCAGGAAGCCAGAGCAAAGTGGGAAGAGAGGGTGGAGAGCAGGATAACAGATGGCCCACCATGGCTCCACTGCCTCTCTGCTGCCTCTCACCTTCCTCTGACTATTTGGATCCCCCAG
Source organism: Balaenoptera acutorostrata (assembly GCF_949987535.1). Classification (NCBI taxonomy): domain Eukaryota; kingdom Metazoa; phylum Chordata; class Mammalia; order Artiodactyla; family Balaenopteridae; genus Balaenoptera; species Balaenoptera acutorostrata. Next base: position 84,630,957 of record NC_080067.1, on the reverse strand, counting down.
GGGAGTGACCAGAAGGCACATGCTGGCCTGTCCCTGGTTTGCTCTAAAAAAAATCTGTTGACAAGGAAAGGGAAGAGCTGGGGGCTGTGGCCACCACCTTCAGCAAACATGCCAAAGATGGATCCAAGGGCCAATTTTCCCAATCACTCCTTTCACTCCCAGAGACGTTTTGAGAACAACTCCTCCTATTGCCTTCACTTCTCTCCTGCTCTCCTGTCTCCAGCTTGCCAGAAGAACTGGGGGTGGGGGACCTTGGTTCACTTTTGGAAGTTTTAATCTGCCTCATGGAGGCTGTGGTTTCTAGCTCCTTCACAGGACTGAGTGAGGTTCGCTTTTTGACCCTCAAGTGTGTAGATTTTTTGGAGGATGCTCAGTAGGAATGTGAGGGTCATAGACTGTATGTCTTTCAGTCCGTTTCCCCTTTCCATAGCCACATAGCCCCTACCATTGTTATGGCTTTTCCCATTTTATTGTCTACACACAAGCCTCTCATTGAAGAACATGATCTTCCTTCTATCCACAAAACCCATTCCCACTTGTACACTTTTTCTTAAGCTGATCTCTTTCCTCTTTATTTTCCCTCAACTTTCCGTCAAGGATTAGTCAAATCTTATCTTTTCTATGAAGCTGTTCCTGGAGACTTGGCCTACAGTAACCCAGACTTCTACATCCTCTAGGGTATACTGTGTATAACCTGAAATCTATTACATATTGTTTTGCTCTCCAATGGTCTGTATACTATTCTAGAGAGAGATTTACCATGGGTTGGCTTGGATCGTTTTCTGTTATGCATGTATGTGATGGGAAGAAGCTTGTTCTACCCTTAATGTGGTTCCTGTCATTACACTCAGCACAACATGGGAGCCGAGACAAGCTGATGGACTGGTGCACTGACCAGCTAATTAATGAAGCTGTCATCTCATCAGATGGGTCAGCTATGCCACCTGGAGCCCCTGAACTTAGAGGTCTGAAATAAGAAGTCTGCGATTGCTCAGGGAGCTCTAATATGTTCTGAAATTCCCAACTATACTTGGTCTAGGGAAGAAGTTGTCTAGAGAGGAAAGTTGAAGTTTGAGTGAGACAAAGAGGGGAGATGGATGTTTAACTTTCATGCAGTTATCTGTGTCCTATATTTCAAGTCAGGCTTAGAAGCTTGCATTGAAGATTTACCAATCGGTCCCAGGTCAGGCAACTCAAAGTGGACGCCGTAGACCTCCAGGATGTAGCCCCTTGTCTCCTCGAAGACATCTATGCTGAACCGCATTCCTCTCTGGAACAGAAGTAAACACTGGTGTGCTCTCCCAAATTATACCTGTAGTTATAAAGAAGCTGCCCAAGAGCCATAGCCAGCCTCACTTGCACAAGTAATTCTGTAGCCTGTTGAACTATGTTGGAGAGGTGAGCAGCTCAAAGAGGAGGTAGAAAGAAAAATTTAACTTCTAATCACATCTGTGACCCAAACCAATTCTAGTTCACTCTCTCACTGGGTTCATAGATAACAGTGCCCTGATTTAGCCAAATTTTAAAGAAATCCATCTTCACTGTTTTCCATCCCCACCAGGGCCTTATCCAGAGTGTATATAAATATTTAGGAAAGTGAATTGACAATGTTCTTTGCTTTGTGATTGTGTGCTATTTTAAAACAAAGTAGGGGGCTTCCCTGGTGGTGCAGTGGTTAAGAATCCGCCTGCCAATGCAGGGGACATGGGTTTGAGCCCCGGTCTGGGAGGATCCTACATGCTGCAGAGCAACTAAGCCCGTGCGCCACAACTACTGAGCCTGCGCTCTAGAGCCCATGAGCCACAACTACTGAGCCTGAATGCCACAACTACTGAGCCCGCGTGCCACAGATACTGAAGCCCGTGTGCCTAGAGCCTGTCCTCTGCAACAAGAGAAGCCACCGCAGTGAGAAGCCCTTGCATCACAACGAAGAGTAGCTCCCGCTCGCCACAACTAGAGAAAGCCTGCGTGCAGCAACGAAGACCCAACACAGCCAAAATAACTAACTAACTAACTAACTAAATAAATAAATAAAATAAATTTGAAAAAAAAAATAAAACAAAGTAGGCACACAAGTCTAGTTACCCTTCTGCACAGGGAGCCTTCTGTATAACTTAAACTCCCTCCCCATTGCCCAGACATGACAGAGAAATTTTAGAGTTGGAAATAGCAGCAGTTGCAACATCAGATTGCTCCCAAATTAGGGAGAAGCAGGGAGGAGAGGGGGGACACATCACCAACCTGAATGACGCATATCTCGTTGGGCTGAACAAGCATCTTGCCAAACTCGGTGTAAATGAGAAGTTTCCCTTTCTGGGGAACTAACAAAAAAGACAGGGTGGCAGTGAGTAGCTCTTTTCATGCGAGAACGACTTCATGAAGAGTAAAAGGCTTAAGGGCTGCATTTGCTTTTTCATTCCAAATGAAAAGTACTTTATTGAGTTTTATGGGGGAATATGACAGAATTGACAACTTAGGTTAGCTATTTTACTGTCTAGAAAAACATGAATGGAAAAATTGACTCTGCTTTTTTCTTCTTTTCTTTGGTTGCCAGGTAAGGAGCTTGTATTTGCACAATTCTGTGGCTTGACCAGAAAGAGCAGCAGAAATAGGATGGAAAAAGACCCATTTCTGGTAGTTCCAGCAGGATGCTGGCATTTGCATGTCTACTGTCTACATGAAAATGTTCACTCCAGAATATCAGTACTAAAACCATCGAAAAAGAATGGGAAGACCAGAGAAATCCCTACTAGACTTTCCATCTTGATGGTCTCATGAAAATTTGTATTTATATTGCAGATATCAATGACAGATGGTCTTTTCTTGGGTGAGTTTGAAGGCAAATAGAGTTATCTTAACAAGTTAATCAAATGTTGGTATTACTCTTCATTTCTTTTCAGCTGCCCAGATCTCCCAGATCAGAAAGGCCCAGAAGAAATGAGCAAAGACAGGGAGACCAGGAAATAGAGTAGGGGCTTGGGGGTACACAAAGAATCTTTTCCAGACCTCCAATTGCCTTTACACCTCAGTCTGTAGACTGCACTAAGTAAGACAGATTGAAAGGAAAGTCATATGCATACAATTAAAAAGTAGCTTATGACTAGGGATCAATTACCAATGAAAGGGTCTGAAATCTTCAAAACTTACCAATCAAGAAGTCTCCATCTGAACTGTAAAAGCATCTGAAACATATAGAATAATTCCTATGATTTTCAGTTTTAACACTGTCCAGGCAAATTAATTCACTGCACAAATTATTGCTCAGTACCTGGTATGTGCCAGGCTTAGTGCTGGGTGTAAAATGATGAGCAAAATGACCCCATCTCTGCCCTCATGGAGCCTTAGAGTCTAGTAGGAAGTCAGACAGCAATCCAACAATTACAGAACCATATCATCATAAACTGTAATGGCACTGTGAATGTCACGTTCAGGGGACTGAAAGAATAATGAACCTGATCTAGTCTGAGGAGGCAGCCAAGGCTTCCCTGAAGGGGGAATGTTTGACCTGAGATCTGAAGAAATCATCTAGGCAAGGGCTTGGGGATGGGATGGGGGTGGGGTGGGGAGAACATTCCAGGCAGAAGGAACAGCACAGGCGCCTGCTCTGAGGCAGGAAGGCACATGGCAGGTAGAAAGAACTGAATGAAGTCTAATGTAGCTCAGGTAGACAGAGAGGAGGAACCTGATATGATGCTGGACTCCAAGGGACATCTCCAGTGCCTTGTCATAGGGCCGTGATCTTGGCCCTGATTCATGGCTCAGAGAAGTTAAATGACTTGTCCTAGGTTGCTCAGCCAGGAAGAATGGATTGAGCTTTGGACACAACAGTCTGGTTCCAAAGGTAGTGTGCAAAACTGCTATGATATTCTGCTTCCCAAAGAAAAGGCAAAAATGACTTTTATGTAAGTGTTTCTGATTGAAAAAACAATCTAATATGTAAGTTCTTTTATTTAGGATCTTTAAGCTTACGCAAAGTTATTAGCTGAAGCCAAAGTCTGCCTCCAACAGGTAGCCCTAATGGCTGCTCATATAGTATGACTTTGGACTCAAGAACAGCCCTGGGGAACCTTAGAAGTTAAGGATATTCTGACTCAAACCTGATTAAAGTCAAGGTTTGAGTCAGAATACTTAGATTACTCCTGCTTTCAGTGCTCCATTGTCCCTCTTCTATTTGCATTGTTATGTGACATTCTTATTTATGCCACAGGAGTCAGTCAAGATAGAAATGCTCACTTATTGTCATTATTTTAAAATGTATACCAAGATTGCTCTGGGGTAAAAAAAAAAAAAAAGTAACAAAAACAACAAACCAGCCTTCACCCTCTTGCCAGTAGCTCTTGGGGAAGGGGGCTCTCGTGCCATAGCTCTGAGCCACTTACCTGTTCCCCATGGAGGTGTTGCAGAGGAAAATGTGGACAGCAAGCCCATTGTTAGACCTGATGTCTCCAGCTCCACACAAGGTATGCAGGCCCTGGGAGAGACCCGCACGAGAGGGAAAGGTGAATGAGGCCAGTCCTCCCGCTGGTCCCTGAGAGTCATGAGGCAAATTCTACTAGGGTCTTCTCTTTGGGACCAGGCTGCCTCTGGGGAACCCGGAATTTACTGACTTATGTTTTTTAGATGGTGGCTCACCCTCATTGCCAGGCATGGCCCTAGATCTGGATGGTCTTAACGGCTCCATCAGAGTTGACCTTACAGAGCATCAATTCATTACTTGGCATTTTATCAGTTTGGTGCTTAAGATCAACCTGAAGGAGAGTTTCCTTTGGAGGTAAAATCAGGCATCTAGGAGGCTTGGGGAGGAAAGTTGCAGCATTAAGGACCAATTAATGCCCCTCAAATATACGTTACCATGTGGGTAGCCCTCTGCTTATGAATAGGGTCAGCCCTAATCTTTCTAGAACAGGGTAGAGGAAAGTATTCTGACCAACTGTAATCCTCTCTGCTAATAACCCACAGTCCCAAAGACTTTAACACATGGGCCTTCCCAAAAGGAGGGAGCTCTGTTCCTCCAGATAGCTATAATTCATCCAGGGTGAGGGATTTCTTTTTATATTTTAACTCAATTTGCAAGTTTGGGGCCTATTTAGATGAGCCCACACAGGGCTTGGAGCACTTAATATGATAAAGAATTCAACATAGAACAAACAATTTGGCCTAAGGCTGGGCACCTGGACTCTCCTTAAGTAAGCTATGAGCTGAGGTTGGTGTACAGAACCCTCCACTGGCTTCTTTGAGCCCCACCTCCTTGTAGTTCCCAGCCTCTCCCCTATATATGCTTTGTTCTGAGCACAGGTGTTCCAATACTCCCAGCACCTATAACTACCAAGCAGAACTTCTAATCAGCATTGTGCTAACTAGAGTTGCCACCCTGAGTCGATGCTATTCTAGCCCAGGGATCCATTTTGGGGAGTTCATGAAATTGGATGGGGAAAAAAATTATATATGTATTTCACTAATCTCTGACTGAAATTTATCATTTCCTTCAATTGACGTGAATGTAAGCAACAAACCACAGCAGTTTTAGAAGTGCCTGTAACCTTGTACTGATAGAAACCATAGATGCTTTTATATCACATTATAGTTGTTACAGATATTCCAAAATATCATTTATGCTCATACTTTTAATAACCATAGTTATTAGATCTTTTCATAGATCTTGTGATTTAGTGCATTAAGAAGGTAGCATATATATTACTATAAACCAAACCAAATTTGCTATTTTAATATTTTTATCACTGTATTTCAATATAATTGGCTTCTTTGTAATTTTATGTAATTTATTTTATGCATTTAAAAACACAGGCTTAAAAAAAATAATAAATAAATAAAATAAAAACACTGGCTTCCAGACTTTCAAAGGAGTCCATGGAACAAAAAGGCTCAGAACCCGTGTTCTAGCCAGGAACAAAGAAACGTGAAGTAGGTAAATGCCCAATTTCCATTGGCTGTTTGGAGATGTTGTAAATAGCTCACAAGTGCCCTTTGGTGTCAGTGGCCATATAGTGCCTGTACGTAAGACATCCCTCTGCCAGCCCCAAAAGCAGAGGCAGGTGGTGCTAGGTCTGCTGCCTGCCTCCAAGGCTGTTTCTGCTGGGCATCCAGCCTGCAAATGGCTGGATCTCTCACCGCAGAAGAGAAGACAGTGGTGGGCAGGTGTGGATAGTATTGACTTACACTCACGAAGTCCACTTTCTTCTGAGAGGCTTTTGGAATCTCAAATGGCTTCCATCTCAGCTGGAAAAAAAAAATACACATACAGAAAAATTATTTCACAAGGGGAAACCATAGACTTTCTCAATAAATAGCATGAAAAAGGACAGCTGCTCACTCTGTGAGGCTCTGACTACTTGTGATTTTGTTATTTTCAATTTAATAATTATCCATCATTTCCTTAAAGGGGCTCAGTTGGGTTCTGTGTGTGTATGCAGGGTGTATGTTTGTGTTGCGTGTGAATGTTTAACCTATATGTATATATATTGTCTTCATTCCTTAGCATTTTAAATTACAAAAATAAAAAATCATTGCTTCCTATTTCAGAAGCTATTTCTCTTAACATTTTGCTCTGGCGTATCAGTGAGTTTTGACTGATGCTGCTTTTCATGCTATTTATAATCAGCTCCCTTTCCTGGTGTGCCAGCCTCTCTGTGTGGGCTCCTGACACTGCAGGGAAAGGCTCTACTTCTTACTTCCAGCCCTTGGAGTTTTGAATTATTTCTTTAAGAGAAAGAAAAAGCACCCAGCTGAGATTGGATTTGGTAAATGCAGTACCAGGTTCAGTTTCTTCACCAAACCCCGTGTTTGTCCCCAGGCTTCCTGCCGGTTCAGTTTAAATCACAACAATCTTTAATTTAATAATGAAATGATCTAAGCAAGTAGGAAATAAAATCAGCAGGTCTGAGCCCTACTAGAAGTGTCAGCCCAGCACTTATTAATCAACTTGGCCGCGGGCCTGACCCAGGCAGTCTGGCAGCTGATAAAACCCAGCAGCCTCAGGACATCTCATGGAGTGACCTGCACCCCAAGGGCTGGCTCCACTGGCTGCAGTGTCTGGTCAAGGCAGGCCAGGCAGGCCCTCCAGTGGGTCATGGGGCTCAGCTCATTCTGTAGTCCAGAGAGGCAGCTGGGTGGGAACGGAAGCAGCACGTGGAAAAGGCAGCGCTGGTGTGATCCTGCCTGTCTGATGTACACAGTCAGGCAGCAGCCTTTATTTCTTAAAAGCAAAGCAGGATTATCACATTCTGGGACTACTTGAAAAGAATGTAAGATGTTGATTTGAAAAACATTGTTGAAATCATGCTTCAGAAAGAAGGAAAAGGTTTAGGACTAATTCCACTGAGGATGATATTTCCTGGGGGAGTGGGGGGAACCTGAGATCAAGGATCTAGGAAAGGGTTTCTCAACTCTGGCACTACTGACATTTTGTGTCAGACAATTCTTGTTGCAGGGGCTGTCCTGTGCATTGCAGGATGTTTAGCAGCATCCCTGACCTCTACTCACTGGATGCTGGTAGCACTCCCCCAAGTTATAACAGCCAAAAACATCTCCAGACATTGTCAGATGTCACCTGGGGGACAAATATTCCCTGGTCGAGCACCATTGACCTAGGAGGATATTCCCCCGACATCAGCCAGGGCCACAGCTAAGCGCTGCTGGCTTTTTGAAGGGGGTTTTGGTTTACCATGAACCATTACCTGCTGCTTCCCTGTTTAGTAGCAGCACAGAGTTTGTACACCCAGGAAGATTGTCTGGAAGATAATACTACATAGAATCTTGGTTCTAAGAGGAGTCATCATTCTAGATTTCCCAATGGAAGGGATTTAAGTATCCGATCAATGGTTACCTGGGCAACCTTTTAGATCTATCCAGAGATTCTAAACCCTGGCAAGCCATGAGAATCACCCAGAGAGTCTTTGAGACCCCAAAACAAATTAAATCAGAATCTTAGTTCTGATTGAGGAGGTAAGGTCCAGGCATCAGTATTTTATAAAAGCTCTGTCTTATAAAAAAACTTTAATGTGCAGCTATGGTTTAAGAATCAGCACACCCAACCCAGAGAGCCTGTGATTTTTGTATTGCTGTTCATGTTCATGTTCAGAAAAGTCCACTTAGTCAACCAACCAATCAGTCAATCAACTAAATTGTTGTATCTAGGGCCAGTTACCAAATAGCAAGGATGTTTAAATAATACAAGTCTAAGGTTTGCAAACCTAAGGGAAAAAGAAGAGCAAGAAAAGAGAGAGAAGAAAGAAAAAAGAGAAATAAACAAAAGGGAGCAAGTAAGCAAGAGAGAATCCCAGTAATAGGAAAGCACTACCTGGTTTGTTGCACCGAGACTGAAACTGAGCAGGACCCTGCAGGGTCCTCCCAGGTGTCCCCTGTTTCTTGTTTGTAGAAAAAAAAAAAAAAGGCTTTAGTTTGCTAGGCCTTCTCTGAGCTCCAAAGAGCAGGCTTAAGAAGAGAGAGTCACAGGACTCCTGGTTCCTCCTCAAGGGATATACATGTCTGTATCTGATGCATATCTTTGAGTTGTTCTGCAGAAATTAAGACCCCTACCCAGTGGAAGATGGTGACTATATGCTGACAACAAGCACTTAGACCCCAGACTGGTTGGAACCAAAAGGTTGAGATTCCAGAGACACCACTGTGTTACCTCACCACCAACCAATCAGAAGAAAGTCACACACCCTGCAGTCCTCACCCCAAATTTTGCCTTTAAAAACTCTTCCCCAGAAATCATCATGGAGTTTGGCCCTTTTGAGCATGAGCCACCTTTCCTCCTTGTTTGGTCCTTGCAATAAATCTTTCTATGCTCCAAACTCTGACATCTCATTTTGTTTAGCCTCACTGTGCATCAGGTACATGAACTTGGGTTTGACAGCAAGACAGCACCTTTGTAGATCTCCCTGAAATTAAAAATACCTGTTGTGGGTAGAAATAAAGTCCTGGCCCCTAGAGAAGAGGTTGGTACATTTTGAGTAGGAAAGACTGAACCAGAGAGGCCAATGGGTTGGTTTGGTTAGGTTTTTGCTGGTCAGTTTTTCAAAGTCTTCTGTAGCACATCAGTCATGAGGAGAGAGAGCCTGGAGTGGAAGGTGGAAGGGCACCTACATGATGATGTAGGTAACATGCCTTCAACAGAGCCCACATCCTGGATGAGGCAGTGGTCTTGAAGAACCTTCTCTAATGCAAAAGGTGATGCCCTTCAGATAATGGAGATGGTATAGGGAAAGGAGTAATTTATCTGCTGAGTCTGATGGCAGAAGATTGTGCAGGACCTATACTCAGCATATCATGAACAATAATAAAGACCCCAAGGTAGTTCTGATAAACCCAGTACCCACAAGAAGAAGCCAGCTTTGAGTCTTCAGGTAAGAGATTTGGGTCAAGAGTTTTGGTGCAATATCATGTTGAATGTAGGGAGGGAAATTTGAGGAGAGGATAAACAGGAGGAGGCTATGGAGTGGAGAGTGGAAACATCTCCTGCTAAAGCCAGATGTTCAGACTAACTGCATGCTATGGAGCAGTAACCCTCTGATCTAAGGCCAGCCCAAGGGGACTGTGCACTGGGCTGAGCCAGGAGACCTGGGTTCTGCTGCTGCCTCTGTTCCTATTTACTCTGTGACTTCTGGTAAGTCACTGGATGCTTATTAACTGATTTAATTCTATAGCTTTTTAACAGTTAATTTTGTTTATATTATATATTATTGCTAAAGAAACCCCCACACAGAATTCAATTATTAACATTTCAAAAACAATGAAATCAATTGAAGTACCCAATACAATGTCTTGACTATAGTGGATATTAATATATGTGTATTGAATGATTGAATGAATGAACAAATATAAGACACTGAGAACATTGCTAATATCTCAAAGAACAAGACTAAAGCAAATTTGTGAGACTTTTGGAAGTCAAAATGGCATTCAGGCAATAGCTAGTAAATTGACAAATGTTTCTGAAAGTCCTGAGATTGTTTCTAAAATATGTCAGTTCTTTATACATGTGAAAACCCCTCAGTTCTTCCATATCCTTTCTGATTTTCTGTCCAGTTGTTCTATCAACTGTTGAGAGAGAGGTGTTGATGTTTCCAACTATAATTGTGGATTAACTCTGTTTCTCCTTTCAGTTCTATCATTGCTTCACATATTTTGCAGCTGTGGTCTGCAAATTCTATTGGAAAATAAACTCTTACTAGAAGTGAGACGGTCAAAAATAATTTGGAAAGCATCTTCAACAGAGACTAAAGTTAGAATTAAAAATTATTTAAGGTTACCAAAGGAGTAGGAGAATCAGTGGCAATATTTAATGATCAGGATTTGAAATTCATGCTCAAGGATGTAAATGAAACCAAAGAATTGGACTCAGTATTTCCAAAGTCAGAAGATTGCGAGGTGTACTGGATGATCTGAGTATCACCTTCAACACTACGTGAGATTCCCTCCAAAGCTGCCTTGGACTCAACTAGATTGGATGAGTTGGATACTCTCAACAACATTGGTGGGCTAGAGGTAGACATATCATTAGAAGTTGATAACATCTATCCAAGATTTTGGAAGTAACTTGTAGATGCTTTTGTGATCATAATATGCAAACAGTTGTTAGCAGCAGCTATGGCTAGGAGAGGTCCAGGGTAATGCACTACAGTGAGTTTCAGCCCAGACTAGGGAAGATGGGACAGGGGGATAAAATAAAACAGTGGCTCATTAAATTCTTCAGCAAATCTAGAATTTGAGGAAAAAGGCAACATAATTTATGTGGAGGGAAATCAGGCTTTGAGCGACTCTTTGGCGGTCTTAGAGGTAATAGGTAAGAGCACAGGTAAGGAAGATTCAAATCACTGTAGTTTGTTTAGACTTTTAAAAGTCTTTCATGAGAAGACAAAAAAAGATGAGCCAGCATAGTATTTAGATGACATTTTTTCATGGATAGAAACCTGGATTCCTATTTGACCTTGCCCTTGAGGGTAAAGCTAAGGGTTTTATATCCATTATTCAGCACCCAGAGCATGAAACATAGTAGTCACTCCATAAATATTTGTTGGATGACATTTAATTCTCACAACAACCCTCTAAGGCTCCCATAATTATTATCTCTATTTTAGAGTGACAAGACAAATGGTTTAGAGCAGTTAAGTTTTCTTTACTAAGAACTGATACCAACAATTTCTCAGCCTCCCTTAGCAACCTAAACCCTGAGCTCTTTAATCTCAGCCTGTCTTGAACTGCTTTCCAAACCATTCATGATCTCCATGGCTCCTGAACCCAGGCTTTGCCTCCTTTTAATGGTCTTGTACTTGGTCTTCTAATCTGGGCCCTTATCTACTGTTCCTCTGGTGCTGAGTTGTCTTGGCCCAGTCTGACTCCTGGGACCCAAATCCTGCTAAGGTCCTTCAAAGTCAGCATTCTTGTCCAATCCCTATATATTAACTCATTCAAATGATTTATTGTACCACTCCGTGTGCCAGGTTTTGTGCTAGGTACCAGAGGTGAACATGACAGTCTCTGCCCTCAGGGAACAAGAAGACCCTGCAAGTATGGGAAATTCATGATTGAAAAACAAGGAAATGGATAACTGGAAATGACTCTGGAAGAGAAATATAAGCAGGAATGTTCCCTCAGGAATAATTCCTGGTACAGGGCATATTTAACATTCTTACACACGAGCAATAAGAGACACACACAATAAAATAATCTGGTTTGCATACAGCTTCAACATCTTTCCAAGCAGTGAAATGCAAGTTGATGGAGATGTACTTAAAAAGAGCCAGCAAACTGTCCAAAAGGGCTGAAAAGGGCAATGTGCACTGTGGTGTTGGCAAGCGCCAGTGAATGCATTTAGAGAAATGTAATCTAGTCTATTTATAGGATGATGGGATCTGAGCTATCAGGGAGTTACTTCAACAAATACTTGTGATTCTACCGTTTGGAAGAAGGCATGTGCTGGACACTGCAGGTTATATGAAAATGATGGAGACATAGATCCTACTCTCAAATACTCTGAGAAATATTGAAAGAGTTCAATGAAGAAGGTGGTATTTAAGATGAGTCTTAAATTATGGGTGGCATTTGGATGGGTGGATACTTGTGAGGGAAGAAGAGAAAATTCTAGGTAGATGAAAGAGAATAAAGCACCCAGGCAAGAAAATTTAGAGTATTGTCCTGGAATGGTGAAGTTTCCAGTGTGGCTGATGGGTAGAGGACATGGAAGAGAGGGAAGGGCTTGAAAGATTCAATAAGAGTCACCTGTCATGGGGGCCTGCACTTGATTGGCTGGGCAGTGGGAGGGAGAGGTAATGACAGGATTTAAATTTTTTTTTTTTTTTTTTTTTTAGAAATTCACGTTCTTTTATTTATTTATTTATGACTGTGTTGAGTCTTCGTTTCTGTGCGAGGGCTTTCTCCAGTTGCGGCGAGTGGGGACCACTCTTGATCGCGGTGCGCGGGCCTCTCACTGTCGCGGCCTCTCTTGTTGCGGAGCACAGGCTCCAGACGCGCAGGCTCAGTAATTGTGGCTCACGGGCCCAGTTGCTCCGTGGCATGTGGGATCTTCCCAGACCAGGGCGCGAACCCGTGTCCCCTGCATTGGCAGGCAGATTCTCAACCACTGCGCCACCAGGGAAGCCCCAGGATTTAAATATTTTTGAAAGATAATTTAGTAAGTTGAGTCTGGCAGCAATGTGAGGGATAGGGTGGGAAGACACATAGATCAGTTAGGAGGCCATTTTAACAGTCCTGGTAAGAGGAAAAGAGGTCCAAACCAGGGGTGTGAAGAAAAGGAAGAAGAATACAGATACCAGAGACATCTTGGGAGCAAATGCTACAGCAGTGTTTCTTAAAGTGTGGTCCAGAGCCAATCTGAATGGAAATCATCTAGAGAGGCTCCTGTGCATCATCCCAGACCTACTGAATTAGAATCTCTGGGTGGGGAGTCCGGGGAATCTACATTTTCAACAAGTCACCCTGGTAACTTTTATGTAGATGGGAATCACCATTCTATAGACATGGCACCTAATTCAATGTAAAGAGAGAAAGAAGTTCTCAAAGATGACTCTAAGGATTGGCTGAGTGGTGGAGGGGAGGGGTAATAGCAGGTTGAATGTGAAAGAATGGTTGTGTCATTAACAGACCTAGAGAAGCCAGAGAGAGAGGAAAGTTTGGATGGGACTATGATGTCTTCAGTATGGATCCTGTTGAGTTGGGACACACACATGGCAATGTCCCCTGTGGGGTTTGAAGTTGGTGGGGAGATTTGTAAAACATATTGCAGAGAGGTAATAGTTAATGTCATGGGAACGAATGATGTTCGTTAGATTTTAAAAAGTAAAACATGGGAGATGTGGAAGATGGCGAGAGGGAGAAGAAGTGGATGCTGGAGTATAAATGAGGTTCTACAGTGAAGGCAGCCCCAGAATAGCTTCCAAACCCAAGTGGTGGGACTGACTTCCTGCAACATGGTCTACCAGGTTATACCAAGCTTTGGGCTGAAATTATGTTGGGTGAAGTTAGATATCTATAATTCTACCTGCAGAGATGTATACATGTGGGGATAGGTGGGAAGTGAAGTGGGCTAGAAAACCCCCCTGCTGCTCAAAGAATTCCTCCTCTTAGTTCACCAAAGCTGGGTATTTCTTATAAGCAGCAATTAACCCTTCATCTCTAAAACAGAGTCCAATGAAAGTGGGACTCACTAACTGATAATTGGAAGGAAAGGGGAGGAGGCAAAGGGAGAATTGGGCCGAACTGTCTTCTCCCCAAAATTCGTATGTTGGAGTCCAAACCCCTAGTACCTCAGAATATAACTGTATTTGGAGATAGGGTCTTTACAGAAGTGATTAAGTTAAAATGAGGTCATTTGGGTGGGCTCTGATCAGCATGATGTGTCCTTGTAAGATGAGGAAATTTGAACACAGAGACGTAGAGAGGGAAGACGATGTGAAGACACAGGGGAAGATAGCCAACTACAAGCCAGTCGAGAGGCCTCAGAAGAAACCCAGCTGCTGACACCTTGAACTCAGACATCTTGCCTCCACAACTGTGAGAAAATAAATCTTTATTGTTTAAGCCACCCAGTCTGTGGTACTTTGTAAAGGCAGCCCTAGCAAACAAATACAGAGGGGAAGGGCTGATGGGGGTGAAAAGAAAGAGAAGAAAAAAAGAAGGTAAGAAAGACAAGAAGGAAGAGGAAGTGAGGAGCAGGAGAGAATAAGTACTTCCCTCTCTCCCAGGAGGATGATGGAGACAGGGCAGGGGCAAGAGAGTCTAGTTCAGGACCTTGGAGATGGCCTGTTTTGCAGGTTTACACAATGTCACAGAACACAGGAAACGACAGAGATCCAGGAAGAAAAGAGGATAATCTAAAAAAATGGTTCTGATGAACCTAGGGGCAGGACAGGAATAAAGACACAGACATAGAGAATGGACTTGAGGACAGGGGAGGGGGAAGGGTAAGCTGGGACCAAGTGAGACAGTGGCATGGACATATATATACTACCAAATGTAAAATAGATAGCATGGACATATATACACTACCAAATGTAAAATACATAGCTAGTGGGAAGCAGCCGCATAGCACAGGGAGATCAGCTCGGTGCTTTGTGTCCACCTAGAGGGGTGGGATAGGGAGGATGGGAGGTAGATGCAAGAGGGAGGAGATATGGGGGTGTATGTATATGAATACCTGATTCACTTTGTTACACAGCAGAAACTAACACACCATTGTAAAGCAATTATACTCCAATAAAGATGTTAAAAAAATAAAATAAAATAAAAAAATAAAAGAAAAGAGGGAAGTCAACTGTTCCAGGCTTTGGGACATTGAGGAGAAAAGGATTGTATTTAGCCATGGATGATTTATAATAGTAAAACTGGAAACAATCTAAATATCTGACAATAGAGGAATTATGAAAAATCATCTACACTCAAAAAGTTTAAAAAGACATGGAAAAGGGCACAAAATATGATGTTTAAATAAATAAAAAAAAACCAGAACGTAAAACTGTATTAGAGAATGACTGTACTTACAGTAAATATATATGTAACTACTTTTTAAAAAATTAAAGTATAGTTGATTTACAATGTTGTGTTAGTTTCTGGTGTACAGCAAAGTGATTCAGTTATACACATATATGTATATATATTCTTTTTCATATTCTTTTCCATTATGGTTTATTACAGGATATTAAGTATAGTCCCCTGTGCTATACAGTAAGACCTTATTGATTATGTATTTTATATATAGTAGCTTGGATCTGCTAATCCCAAACTCCCAACTTATCCCTCCTCCCCCTTTCCCCTTTGGTAACCATAAATTTGTTTTCTGTCTGTGAGTTTGTTTCTGTTTTATAAATAAATTCATTTTTATCATATTTTAGATTCCACATATAAGTAGTATGATAATCTCTACTTAGTGAAGTAAGTCAGATAGAGAAAGACAGACATAAACAGCATTAATATAAGAGTATGCACAGCCTCTTCCCCTTCCCTTCCCTGCTCCCTATGGAAAATTCTGCTTTGCTCATTCCCACTCCCTCAGTCCTTTGAACTCCAGTCTCACCATGTAGATCAATGTTGTGTGTGTGTGTGTGTGTGGGTGGGTGGGTGGGTGTGTGTATGTGTGTATGTGTGTCCTGGGAAAATGGGATGAGGACTTACACTTTGTCATTTTCTAGAGGCAGAAGGTAGGGGCAGGCAGAGGCAAGCCATGAACAAGTGGTCCAGGCCTGAGGAGCTTGGGGAAGACAAGAGGTGTGAGAGGGTTGGAGTCTAGGAAAAATTGGGGGAAGGGGATTTTGAAAAGTGTTGCTGTGGGTCATAGCCTGGATGCTCCTTAAGGTTTTCAGGAGAAGCAAATGAAGATTGGGATTATTTTCAATTACTTTTGGTCTCTGGCTACATGAGCCCCCAGACCTTATTTATTTACATATATATGCAAAGAAAAAGACTGGAAAGAAAGAAACCAAAACACTAGAAGTGGTTAACTCTGCATTGGTGGGATTATTAGGCATTGACACTTTTATGTAAGTTTTGAATAAAAACATGTATTAATGGTAAGGGGTGCATTACTGTTGTTTAAAGAAGGTATACATACTTTCAGCAGAGTGATCTGGGCAGGTTGAATTGCAAAGGGTTAGGAGTGAATAGCAGTGATAAACTGGGCTTAGGTTACTTTCTCAAGAAGTTGCTATGAATAGGAGAGACTTGGGCAAAAGCTTAAAGAGGTGGGAAATCCAAGACATTTTTGGAGGGAGGGGGCTTTTAGGATAGTGAGATCTAAAGAGTTTGACAAATAAGGCATCAAACACCGACTAAGGATGTATTGTTTTGAAACATTTTTGATAATTTGTATGTCCTGGAGGCAGAGGGAATTTTATGATATAATCTTTAATTAGCTTTGAGGTGTTTCTCACTTGGTCCAAATGATATTGATTGAGAACTAAAAGGTGATTTCCTCAGCTGAGGCTTAACTGGGTCAAGAGTCTGACTTTCCAACAATTAAGACATTAGGGCTGTAGTGATAACAAAGATAAACTTTAAAGGACTCTGACATTTAAAAGAGGAAATCTGATTCAGGAATGCTAACTGAAATCTGTAAACTCACAGTTAAATTAGATGTAGATTTGTTTGTTAAATTCTGGGATTCCAGAAGTTAGAGGAAGGTGCATGATGAACAAAATTAGGTATATTTCCTATGTGAGATATTAATGGATTGAACTTGTTATGTCCACAGCTGAATCTAAATACACTCAAAAACAGTTTGCATTAATTCTTAGATGATTAATTAAATATACCCTAAAAGAAAATGAAGGTTTGGGGGCATAGTTTCCAATATTCCTGGGAGGGTATCAAAGATGACGGTGATGGTAGCATATCCCATAATGCTCCCTTGGAGGAAATATTAAGTAATTCTCATGTTCTCAAATTCCCAGAGATGACTAATGTGGGAGTTGGTGAAGCTGATGAAGCATTGGATTTGGTCTGTGATAGGTGAAAACATACCTACTCTACAGGTTTCAGCTGAGAAGAACTGTCAGATGTGTATCTAAATATAATTTTCTCAGACTTTTTCTTTGAGTATGGAGTACATATTTGGAAGAGGTTACAAGGAGATGGGGGGAAGTGATGAATGCAGATTGCTGTGGTTAATTAATGAAGCATAAAATTAGAAAGAGATATTAAATTGTCAAGAAGGTGTAAATGAAAAGACAAAAGGATAGATTTTGCAAGAACAGCCAGGGTGTGTATCAGGACAAGGGAAGCAGGATGGCAGGTGTAGGTTACAGAGCGGGCGGAGGATAAACCTCTACCTTGATGGAGCTGGTGTCCAAAGAGGCACGATAGAGTTCTGGGGCACGTCTGTCCCAACATGTGTGAGCACAACATTGAAAATGAGCAGGGGAAATACTGCAGAAGAAATACATTTGGTGGCCACTATGTAGAAAGCACCTGAAAGATTCAAAACCGGAGGAAGGTAACAAGTTCAAGGAAAAATGCAAAGCAAGGAAATGGGGAAGGGGAGAAGGAAACAAATATGTATTGAGGTTCTGCTAGAAAGCAAGCAGAAACTTCTGATGCAGCTATTTTGATGCCTTTACATTAACTCAGGCTTTTAAATGCAGTTTCCTCAAACTTCTCTCTCTAAATCTATGTTAACTACTTATGAAGTAATGAATTAACATGCACAACTGATGTACTTGACTCTCACATATGGGGTGAGATTTCCATTTTCTACTTTGTTAATTTCTATATCATTTAAGTTTTTATAAGTATACATTACCTTTATAATAAGACAAAACCAGAAAAATTCTATCAGAATGAGGTTAGCTTCCATGGATAAGCCACTTGTACCCCCAAATAATCATTGTGAAGTGTTGTATTCATGTTTAAAAAAATGTATTGATAGTAGTCATAGCAATAATAATATTATATAATAAAAGGATATTACTGAGCATATTACATATTACACATCACACTCACATTTTCCTTGAAGGTTAGGTTTAAAACCTCACCTCCCCACCCCAAACAAAATGATATAGGTGTGGCTCCACTGTTGCCCACACAACCACGCACAAATCTATGATGATGTATAAAGAGACTTAGATAACTGTGTGGGTGATATGAGCAGGCAGAGGCATTGGAACTCCCCTCTCCACCCTATACACCACTGGTCGATGGTTACCTTAAGGGCTCCACAATTTGAATTCCCAAACATCTGCCTACAGATTTTGTCTATAATCTCTCTTTTAGTCAATGCTCAATTGTTCTCAAATTTAGTTCAATGGTTCTCAAATTTAGTGTGCATACGAATTACCATACAAAGTAGCACACACAAAGCCATGTATCCTATACTTTATGGGTGATTTAAGGGATTTTTCAGAGATAATTTTGTTTGTACTTAATTTTTGTCTTACTTGCTGACTTTACGGCCACGCTGTTCCTTTGTATAATATGAGATTTGGCTCTACTTGAGAGAACTGTCAGAAACTTAATTGGGGATTCTCTTTGCCTCCTGAAGAAAAGAATTAGAAAACTTACTGTGGTTCAAATAGCTTCTCAACCTTCCAAAGCTAGTATATAATAAATGCTTAATTTTTAGCCTGACCAAGAATCCTATAGAGGTATAGGCAACCATCCTTTATTTTTTCTAATGAAAGATGGAGTCCTATTATTAAGCAGTCAGGTCTATTTATTAATCTAAAACAAACAAGTATGACCATTGTAACTCTAAGAGAGAAACTGGAGAATCTGAGATGTAACCCATTGAGGAGTCAAGCAGATTCTCAAAGAATGAACAGTGACTTTGGATAGAATGATGTATGGCCTTTTGTGAGATGAGTGGGGAAGTAAATGGTTAAATGAGTGAGGTAAATGATTAAATGAGTGTGTCTGCCAGATGGGTTCCTAACCCCAGAGTGTGGGAGAGAAGGATGTATGGGATTGGATTAGGATCCCAGGTGAGACTCAGACAGGTAAAGATGGGGTCCACAGGTTGGCTGTGCAAATTGTGTCCAGCACAGGGCCCTGATCTGCTGAAGTGGAAAGGGGCAGTGTCTCAGCAGGGGACTGTGCCCGCAGGGTTGGGGATTGGGCTGCCTTTTCCCACAGGCTCAAAGGCCATATATAGGCCAGTGGTAGACCGGGGAGGATGTCTGCTTCATGCACTAAACTTCATACAAGTTTAAAGGTCAGTTATTTAAACAGGATGTCTTGGTTTCAAAATGACTGTGAGGTGGATGATACTGTATGTTGCTAACTCACATATTTTTCCACTCTTAAGGCTTCTCTTCCTGTCCCTGTTGGAGAGGGGTGAGTAGCACTCAAGCAGTTACTTTGTTCTCTGAGATTTCCATAATTAGGGAAAAGATGGAGCAGGGCAGGAAACCAAAAGTGACTCTAAATTATTCTGTCTTGTTCTACAAAAAGTCTAAGCATTTAAGGGAAGGGGATTAGCAGGTATATAGACCAAACATCTTGGTAAACCAACAGGAAACAGAAGATTTCCTTGGGCTGTGGGAAGGAGTTGTGGAAGGGGAGGAGAGTGGAGGGAAGGGGAGGGAGAGAGACTGATCAATTTGTGTGAACTTTGAATACAGAGGGGACCCTTGAGCCTATGTCCTAGCAACTCCCAGAAGGAAGAAATGGTTGTGTGGCATGTCTGGGACAACAGGACTAGAAGTATCTTGCAGATGATTCCATGCCCAGGCCTGACACGATAGCAGCAGAACAATGGGCATCTCAACACCACCAAGTGAGAGAGGACCAACCAGCATGGCCCAACCCCAAGTCCTACTTTGGCATTGTTTAAAACCAGAGATTCTCTGCCTGCTAATGCAGGGGACAGGGGTTCGAGCTCTGGTCTGGGAGGATCCCACGTGCCGCGGAGCAACTAGGCCCGTGAGCCACAATTACTGAGCCTGCAAGCCTGGAGCCTGTGCTCCGCAACAAGAGAGGCCGCGATAGTGAGAGGCCCGCGCACCGTGATGAAGAATGGCCCCCACTTGCCGCAACTAGAGAAAGCCCTCACGCAGAAACGAAGACTCAAGGCAACCAAAGATAAAAATAAATAAATAAAACTATAAAAAAACCAAAACAACCAAAAAAAACCCCAGAGATTCTCAGGGAAGACTGAGAAGAAGTTGTTTTCTGCCAGTTTGGCAGATGGAGACCTCAGAATTCAAAAAAATATAAAATGAAAAAAAAAATTACCTGAATATAAATTCTGAGATTTACATGTACTATCACTGCCTTTAAGTGAATATATCAAAATGGCTGTATCAGAGTCATGGTTCTTGCCTACTGTGTTCCAGGCACTGGGCGAAGCATGTTCACCACCTGTTCTGTCAAGTAAACTTCACAAAACAGCACTGCATGGCAGATGTCATGATTATCCCAGTTTACAGGTGAAACACTGTAGCTCAAAGACACAGTGACAAGTAGAGGGCCAGGGATGCAAACCCACGTCTGTTTTCCTTCCTGCATTATGCTCTTGCGATCAGTGACACGTACCTAAACTCAGGGGCAAAGGGAATACTCTGGGGTGTTCAAAAGGTAAAGAAAAAAAAAAAGCAGCTCAGTCCTTTATAGCAATGGGTCTGTCTTGTTACTGAAAGTAGAGTACATAAATAATACTGATATGCAGAGGGAAAGCCCATTTGTCACTAGACCAAAAGAAGGAAACTCTTAGGCAAGGAATGGAAGTTCCTAGGTGACACTAGACTTATAGAATCCAGGTCAGACAACAAGCCTCTCTTCTCTATATCAGAGGCCTCTTTTCAGAGGCATAAGTGTTGAATGTGTTTTCAGTATGCTCTGGTGAGTTTAGATTAAAACAAACCAACCAAAAACAAAAAAACAAAAAAAAACAAACCAACCAACCTACGGGTGTGTAGATGTATTTTCACCAGCCTATATGATTTCCATTCATTCAACTCACTGGGGCACTCCTAAAGCCATTAGGCTAGAAAAACGAAAGCTTATACACACACACACACACACACACACACACACACACACACACACACGTGCACAGGCACAGTCAATCAATTCCAAAATTCCTACCCAAGTTTGAGCAAAAGAACAGATACACTTTAGCATTTATTTTAAAAATCTGTGTAATTTCTCAAAGACCCAGGTTAGACTTAAATGTTTGTACTTAAGGCTTTGGATACATGCTATTCTCCAATTCACAGGACCAGGTTACCTGGTTAGGATCAGGATCAACTTCATCCCAGTTGTGAGTGACATGGCCTTGGTCAATGGATTCAAAAGGCTTGTGAGAAACCGAAGGTAGAATCCTATATAGCCAGCTGGGGGGAAACAAGGACACATAAGCCTTAGGGTGATGTTATGAGTAATGCACAGACTGGCTCAGGAAATACTATTAGGAAGATGCTCAAGTCAACAATGATCTGTGGGTTTTAATGTGAGAAGCAATGACACAGCATCATTTCTTAATAGCCACTGCTGCCCATAGCCCTGGCCTCTTCTCACCTTTCCACACGATCCATCACTCTTCAAATTGAGCCTGTAGCCCTTGGTTATTTCCATACTGACAAAAAAAGAATTGCCTTTCCCAATGACAACTATAAAGGAAGGGAAAGTACCTTGAGGGATATCTGTGCAGGCAAATCCACAGGAAAACATTAGCTTATGTACATATTGGATACTAATCCTTGCTCTGGCTCTGGAAAGTGAGGACAACAAATCCTTCACAGATTGAGACAATATGGGTGGTTTCTTTGTCATTTTTGAAATATAAATCAATTTTCTTCTTTAAAATTATAGAAGTAATTCATGCCAGTGATAAAAATAATTCAAGTAATTTAAAAAGTCTCAAAAGGTAGACGTAGATGGCTTTCTCCTCCAATTTCTTCAGAGCCAATCCTCAGAGGCATCAGAACTTAGCAATTTTCTTGTACAATCTCTAAGATATTTCCAATGCATAATAAGAAAAATTGCCAAATTGTTGTACCACTTTATTCTCACAGCACTGATGTGTGAGAGTGCCTGATCACCGACATCTTTACAAATAGGGGGTATTATTAATAATTTTGGCCTTGTAGGTGAAAAATACTATCTCATTTTTATTTTGTATTACCATTATTATGAGTAAGGTTGAGAATCTGTATGTTTATTGGTCCCTTGGAATTTTTCTATAAATTACTTGCCCAAGTCCTTTACCATTTTTCTATTGGGTTGTCTTTTTGATGTTAATTTGTAAGATGTTTAG
Organism: Balaenoptera acutorostrata; assembly: GCF_949987535.1. Taxonomy (NCBI): domain Eukaryota; kingdom Metazoa; phylum Chordata; class Mammalia; order Artiodactyla; family Balaenopteridae; genus Balaenoptera; species Balaenoptera acutorostrata. Next base: position 84,608,729 of record NC_080067.1, on the reverse strand, counting down.
GAAATTAACATATCTAAAATTATAAGAGCATCCATCTTTACTTTCTTATAGTACATTTCTGGCTTTGTTTCAGGAAGAGAAGACTCTGATGAAGGAACCCTGAAGGACACCAGGAGGAGAACCATCCAGAAGCTGAGAGGGACACTGAACCTCACTAAGAGGGACCCAAGTCCTTTCAGAGGCTGTTACCCTGACAGGGTACAGCAGGAAGAGGAACACCACTTGGGGCAATGGAAGACCAGACCTGCTTGAACAAGCTCTGGCCCTTTAAGCCCCAGGACAGTCTACTTAAGGGGGTGGAATTGACCTGGCCCTACACTGAGCCATTTGGGAGATTAAAGGGCTAGCTAGATTTGTTCAGTTTTCTTTTGATTCCTCTAGCTCTACGTGAAGTAATCTCAGACATTGGACTTCGGGCCATGAATTAACTAGGCCTCTCTAGGTTCTATACGGAATTGAGAACACGTGTGTGTGTATTTTAGAACCAACTGTGTGATCCTGGGCAAGTTACAAAACTTTCTTTTTTTTGGCCACACTGTGTGGCTTGTGAGATCTTAGTTCCCTGACCAGGGACCAAACCCAGGCCCTCAGCAGTGAAGGCTCAGAGTCCTAACCACCAGATCTCCAGTGAATTCCCAAAACTTTCTTGATCCTATGTTCCTCATCCTTATCTCCTAGGATTGTTGTGAGGATTCAGAGTTTATGTACCCAGAATGCCTGGCACACAATAGGTGCTCACTTACTAGATGTGTGTTGAATTGTCTATCTGCCTACCCCTAATCATCTGGGTTTTTTTGATGGTCCAGATTTCCTACAATCTCTGTCCTGGCTCTCACCTTCTCAGGACCTAAGGGATCAGCTAACTAATCAGATAAAAATCAACCCCTGATAGATATACTCTCTGATAGTTTGTGGGTGGGGGTGGGGGAGTTCCTGAATTCTGTGGCTTGAATGAATAGTGACTAAATGTAGGAATTTCAGGCTTTCTCATCTAAGGATGGGGCTGGTTCCATCTTCCCACTGGGGATTTTGAGCATTTTCACAAAATTCTTGTGGATACCTTTGAAGAGTTCTAAACAGATGGGTGAACCATGCCTAGTGTCCCTTGTTTTTTAGCTGAGTTTATAAAACTCCCCAGGCAGCACTACACTGCCCTGGACAGAGATTTAATTCTGATTCAGGGAATGGTGCCAGCGTCTTAATGAAATGCCAACAGCTCCTTTTCAGCCTCCTGGAACAGGGCTCTGCTCCTGCTGGCTGAAGATATTGCTGAATAATGGGGGCAGGCAGCAGAATCCGGAGTCCAGGTGTCCAGTTAGTGAATGGGTCATAAAGTCAAGAACATAGTCATGGAGGCCAGGCTGTCATAAATTAGAATAGACAGGAATTGTCTGTGTGCTTACCTTACCTTGGCTATCTGGGCTTGCAGAGAGAGAGAGATGATTAAATAGTGATAGAATTAATCTTGATTTGACAAGTATGGGAAACTATCTCTTTCCCCTCCATCTACAGATCTATCGAGAGGGAAGCAATATTGATATTGACATGGTAGCATAGCACCTGCCACTCAGTTTTCCGACAGCCTCCTAGGGATACACTGTATTGGAGGGAGACACTCTGCTACTGTGGCAATAATGATGATGATAATAATTAATGTTAATTGAGCACTCACCATGTACCCGGCAAGGTGCTAAGCACCTTACATACGTTCTTTCCCTTAATCCTCATCACAACTATGAGATAAGTACTATTATTATCTCTTTTACAAATGAGAAACCAGAAGGCTCTTGGAGGGTACATGACCTGCCCAAGGTCACACAGCTGGAAAGAGAAGGAGCCAGGATTTAAACTCAGGAGGCCTGCCTCCAGAGTGGGCACGATTAACCCCTAAGGGGAACAACCTATCATTTGTGTGGTCCATGGTGCTTTTGTTCTCACTATCTCATTTACTTCTCAGGAGGACTCGCTGGAGACAAACCCAATCACCTTCCACTGAGCAGTACAAGACTGCCTGCCCTCCTCCCCCAAACTCCAATATAAGCAGCAGCCCTCTACACAGGTGTCCTATTCTGAAATTCCCATAATTAGACACTGCTTGTTTAAGTCACAACACTCAACTGCTTCCCTAAACCACAACAGCTACTGAAACCAACCTGCCCCAAAGGAGTTAACCAAGAGACTGAGTTCATTGACCTGGCTTGTAGGATTAGAGCAAACATGGATCATGACACGTTGTGCTAATGAATGTGCTGGTTTCCAGCAAAGACAAATTCCAAGGAGAAAAAACCTTATTAATTCAAACCACCAGGGGCCATAATACATGACCTTTCATCTAACCCAAGCTTGGATTATCTAACATTTTCATCCAAAGAACATAATACTTCTAGTCAGCTGAGGAAGATATTGCACTGAATCTTCTATAATTTTGAGTTAATCATTATAAAAAAAACTCCCAAGTAAATCAAAATTTGGAACTCAACTGCACAATCCCAGGGGAAGGCCAGACTATGAGGAACACTTTCTTCTGAGTACAAGCAACAAATTATAAATGGAACTAGACATGTCTGTTTTCTAGGCTCTGTGCAGCTGCTCTCTCCCCTTCTTCCATCAGTCACTTGATTCTAGCTGGAGGTGAGGTTCATCCTCCCCTGACTATGACCCAGAGCACAGCCTGTTAGAAGCAGGCTCTTGGGCAACCCTGGGAGGCTGTGGCCCGGGTATAGGAGGCAGCACTAAATACTAGTCATAGCTCCCATAGACCGCAGGTCAGAATTAACCTAATCCTTTTACCTTCTTTTATTGCTGCTCCGTGGACAGGTGAAAGCTGATCCTGAGAGTTGCTCAGCATACAGATTGTAAGGGCAAACTTGAGGATTATTCTAAAACAAAGGAGGCAATAAATGACATCACTCCATCAGAAAAGCATTCCACCTTCTCATCAAACAACTCAGTGGGGGAATTCTGTCTTGGATGGGGATGCTCTGGGCCACTCACTGCACATGACCATCTCCAACCCATACATCCTTCTTGTAATAATGTTTTAGGTGACTTTCCTCCTTGATTAGAAAAGTAGTACATGCTTATTGTAGAAAATTTATAAACTATAAGCCATTATCTCACCATCCAGAAATAACCCAATGTTGGCATATGAGTATATTTCCTTCCATTCTTATCCTCCAAAATGGGAACCCTATGATATGTGTAGTCCTGTTAATAATTAGCACTTTAAAAAGAGAGGAAACACTATATCATGAGCATTTTTTCATGCCATGAAATATTCTTAACAATTTTTGACAAAATTTTTGTTTGCCATATTTTTGCTGTTGTAACCAACACTAGTGTGAACATCTTTGTGCACACATGTTTTTTTTTTTTTTAACAAGGACTGATTATTTTCTCATCATTGCCATATCTGATGCTGTTCAAGGGAACTTTAAGGAAGTCCCTTAACCCTGGACCTAGGGGACCTTCTTGAAAGCCCTAAATTTAGTGTTACTTTTTTGGGACTAAGTGCTTTGCCATAGGTAACTATTATCCAACTTTAACCTTTGTATTGTTCTGCATCCCAATTGTCTTAATGATTTGTGAAACTCCTAGACAGTTCACAGGCTAATTTTCAAGATGGTGGGTAGAAGCACTTGGCCTGAAAGCTGGTCATTCATTCTTATAATTCAGAGTTCTCCAACCTAATATTCTATTCACTCATACCTGTCCTTCTGGCAGGGCACCTGGGCAGCGAGGATCCTCTGAGGCACACTCATTACCGAATCCAGAAATGTACTGCATGTGACAAAGACACAAAGGTCACCATTAATGGGATTTAAAGAGTATTTTGCTATTTTGACTGTCTATGAAGGTAAAAATTTCTTTATGCACATATGTTTGTGTATCACGTTCTATACATAACATTTTTGCTATGTCTTGGCATGTGAACCATTTAGGAAAGATAATTTCTCTGTGTGAATTTTAAAGACCACCAATTAATTGGGAGAGGAGTGCTGGATATTACATGGACTTTCCATCCTTAGCTGTACTTAGTTGATTTATGGGCTTGTTCTTAATTATCCCACTCCAAGAACAGCTTCTTTAATTCTGGGCCCATCAGGGAGTTCCTGAGAGGGGAGATGGCTCAGGCATCACCTCGACTCCAGGTTAGTAAGATCTGGTTGGCCTAGCTTGCAACCTCCCTGAGGTTGGAGCCCCACTTCCCCTCCATACGCTGAAACAAGTAGCTGTAAAGAGTGTGTGGATCCAATCTGACAGCAAAACCCTTGAGAAAAAGCCCTCCAACCAGCCTCGCTGCAGGCAAAAACCTACATCATCTGGCTCATCTATGGAGCACTTGTAAATATATTTGCATCTATGTGGATATAGGAAAACAAGTTTTGAAGATATGGGTGGCTTTCAGGAGAATAGCCAGATCAGAATCTGTCCTTAGTGGCACAATGGAGTTCATTCTGATTGTCATCAATTTACTTTTCATCCAGAGGAAAAAAAGGGAGTTTCTCAATAAAGTAAAGTGTGCGGAGCCCCTAAAACTTATTTTGACAACACTTAAACACACCTGTGAGTTCTTGTTCACTGTCTGGCTTCTCTGCTAGTTTATAAGCTCCATGAAGGCTGGAACCATGGCATCGTGTTTACCTCTATATGCCTTGTGCCTGGTTTATAGAAGGTACTCAGTAGATATCTATTGTTTGATTTAGTTTTTCCCTTAGAGCCTATTCTATTCTACTCTATTTATTTATTTTTGGCTGGGTTGGGTCTTCATTGCTGCACGCAGGCTTTCTCTAGTTGTGGAGAGTTGGGGCTACCGTTAGTTGCGGTGCGTGGGCTTCTCATTGCAGTGGCCTCTCTTGTTGTGGAGTATGGGCTCTAGAGCTCAGGCTCAGTAGCTGTGGTGCACAGGCTTAGTTGCTCCGTGGCATGTGGGAACTTCCCGGACCAGGGATCGAACCCCTGTCCCATGCATTGGCAGGTGGATTCTTAACCACTGCGCCACCAGGGAAGTCCCCCTTACAGCCTATTCTAACACGAGTGTATGTATCTTGCTCTAAGTAGGGTTAGAACCCCCTTTTCTCTAACTTAAACATCAAAAAAAAAGGCCACTTTCTTCCCATAGTTGTTCCTCATAAATGTATCAATACTTAATTTTAGCCCACGATAATGACAGTGCAGTGTCACTCAGTGAGTGAAATGCCACCATCTGAGTACATGTCTTTAAGAGATATAAGAAGGAAGTAAGTGGGTGGAGGATAAACCCTCCAGAATTCTCAGCAGCTCAGAGCAGGATGAGATTGATGTAACACACCTGGATGTGTGAGCAATGATCAGGGCAACAGCTGCCCATATTTGGAAGGAATATCAAATGTGAAATGTTATGACCTAGAAAGCAATGGAAGTGAAATTATTCTTTTTTGCCTCCAGACACAATATTTTTTTTATATTTGAAAATCTATCAGCACTAAAAACAGTGAGTTATATTCCACAGAGATTGGTTAACAGCGGCACGCAGTTTGGAATGATTTCTTTGGGGAAAGGGCAGAGACCATCCAGCATTCTGACTCTCCACTGAATACAATTTTCTTCTCTCTAATGAACCTCCTGCTCACCATCAAGAAGATTGACTCTGAGCTGCTGAGAAATGGTAATGACCCGAAATTATCTTCAGTTCTGTGGAATGGAATTGCAGACCAATCTTGCCTGAAGCCACTGAGTATCACAGTGGCTTCACTTTGTTCAACTGCAGCATTGTTTCTCTCTGCAAAGAGAGACAAGAAGGTCTGAGTGCTGAGCTTTCTGGCAGGAGTGGGTGGGTTTACTCATTAACCTTCTCCATTCTTTGCAACTGCTGGCCTCAGAACAGAGTCCAGGGTTATTTGTACCTTGGGAACATAGGAAAAGAGACTTACTATATGTAATTTTAAAGCATATGCTTCAGACTGCTTTAAAAAGTAGAAAAGAAAGTAGAAAGAACAGTTGGTGCTTTGGAAGGGAGCCACCCAGCTCAGAGAGAGGTGTGAGTTCTGAATTGGTTTCTCAATCTTAGCTGAGGTGCATTGGCTGAAGAGGGGGGTGAAAACTGCTGAGTCATTCTCAAACCAGTTGGTTTTCCTAATCCCCTGAGAGAAAAATTACAGATGAGTTTGTTAGAGTTTTAGAATATCATGTGCCTTACTGCTGAAGGTATCAGAATCAAGGAAGCAGTATTCTGCAGCTGCTTTCCCAAGGCTTTGAGATCAAGGACAGAATCTGAACTCTACTTTTATCAGCTGTGAAAATCCAAGCTTTCAACTCCAGCTGGTTCAGTGACTATACAAATATACCTTATACTGAAAAATTGAAAATAAAAACGTCTGACATTAAGCAAGTGTGTTTGTATGCTTTCTTCAATCCAGATTTCTGAATAATTTGATCCCACATAGAAACAATTTTGTTTCCTTCCAAGAGAATTATACACATCCTTTCTAAATGAAAGAACAAATTATTGAGCTCCATGTAACTTCAGTACCATCAGTTCTTTGGCAGCTCCCTAGTGTACAGCTTTCTAATTTTCACCTGGTCCCCAGGATATGATTTATTTGTCAGAGTAGTTTTATGAGGTGCTTTCTCCTGACTCTGATTCTGGGTAACACCCTGATGGGACGAGCAGATACTATACCTCACTTCCTTTTCCTGGGCATGAGGGAAAGAGAGAGAAGTCAGGAGAGATGGAACTATAGCTACCTTTTTCTCCTGTGCAAAGAGTCCAGTATTTCTTAACCTTGTTGGGAACATAGGATATAGATTGTTAGGGGAACTTGAAGATTATTGCAAGTAGGCTAAACTGCGGTAGGCTGAATAATGATGCCCCAAAGATATCTATGTCTTAATCCCTGGAACTTGTGAGTGTTCCCTTATATAGCAAAAGAGACTTTGCAGATGTGATTAAGTTAAGGATCTTGAGATGGGGAGATGTCCTGGATTATTTGGGTGCACCCTAAATATAATCATAAGTATTCGTAAGAGAGGGAGGTAGAGGAAGATTTGATTATAGAAGAGGAAAAGGTGATGTGATGATGGAAGCAGAGATGAGTGATGCACTTTGAAGATGGTGAAAGGGACCATAAGTCAAGAAATGCAGGCAACTTATAGAAGCTGGAAATGCATGGGAATGGATTCTCCCCTTGAGTCTTCAAAAGGAACCAGCCAACACCTTGACTTTAAGCCCAGTGAAACTGATTTCAGACTTCTGACCTCCAGAACTGTAAGAAAATTAAATTAAATTACCACTAAATTTGTGGTAATTTGTTACAACAGAAACAGGAAACGAATACAATAATTATGTAGACCATGGGGTCCCATCTCTGGCTAATCATTAGAATCACCCCCAAAGCTTGTTAAATACAGACCCATACCTAGTGAATCAAAGTATTTGGTGCTGGGGCCCAAAGTCTGCATGTTAAACAGCTCTGTTTTTTAGAAATGAAGAAATCAAGGCTTGTAGAAGTGGACTTGTAGAAGACTTAAGAACATTGGGTGGTTCATTTAAAATTTAATTTTACTATTTTATCTTTTGAATTTTCTTCCCCCAGTTGTGCTGCTTTTATGTAAATGTGATTTCATTTGAGACTTTGTGTTGACGTATCCATTAAAAGGAAGAAATAAAAGCAGAGAAATATTTTTTTAAACTTATAATGTGTATTGATTAGAGTGATGCAATCTGGCTTTCTGTGTTTGGATTTGTGATCTGTAGAGCTAACCTTTCCTTGCAGAGATTAGACAGCAGCCTGGGAAAAATGCCTTTGAAATTGAGAACAAAGATCAGCATGCAATTTACGTTGGTGTGCTGGTGCTGTGCATAATAAGTTGCTTAAAAATTTCAGCAGGATAGGATTTTAGATATAATTTATTTATAAATGGTAAGGATGTTTCCACCCCTGCTGAACTTCCCCATAGCCTTTCATCAGGAAATGAAGTTTTTATGCACTCCCCCTCTTCTAAGACTTCAACTACCACCATTGATATGATGACCTCCCATATCTATTCTCCTAGCTCTACCCCCTCCCCTGAGATCCAGATCCATACATCTGACCACATCCTGGGTATCTCATCTTGGCTGTCCCTGCAGCAACCCAAATTTAACTCTTGGATCCCAGAACGTGCAGGGCTTTCTGTGTGTGCTGCGCCTTTGCACCTGTTGTTTCCTCTAGCCCCTTTCCAGTTAAGTCAATTTCTACATCTCTCCTAAGACTCAGCTTAGGAACAGCCTCCTTGGAGAAGTTTCTCTTGGCCCCGCCTAGTCTAGATTCAGTGCCTTTCCTATGTTAATTCGTGGCATCATGTATTCGCATATAATATTTGCCGAATGAAAGAATGAGAATTCTTTCTCAGTGTTTCTAACTCTTGATCAGGCATAAAGAAGCAAACTCTTTTACTTTGGTGTTGAGTGGTTTTAGGACCCCTGTTAATTAGGGAGATGTTTGATTTTCAAACTCAGCATCAGTTGAAGGGCATTCAGGAAGTGCTCAAACTCTGGAAAGAGGCCTGGAGTCTGGCACACTTGGCTTGAGTCAACATTCTGGGCAGTTCTACTCAGGTCCACATGCATGTGTTGGGCACTGATGCCGGCCTGGGGTGGACACTAGGCATGGTTTTAGACACTAGCTTTAAGGCACTCAGTCTAGCAGATGCCACTAAGGCTCCTTTTGGAGCCTGGCCATGGATTCAGACAAACCCAACTTCTAATCCAGTCTCCATCACCTATCAGCAGTGACCTTGGGCAAGTGACTTAATCTCTCTGAACTTTATTTTCCTTAATGGTAAAGTGGCTACCTCCAGATTTACTTTGAAGATTATGAGTTAATTCATTAGTAGCACATAACCCACACATCTTTTTCAATTGAAGATTAAATAATAAAAAGGAATTATTTCCTAGAGGAAGTGCTAGGGTTTCTACTGGCCAAGCGCTGATTGTGAGCCTCAAAATAACTGAATAGATTAAACATGCCTAATTGGTCGGCTGGAGGCTGTCCAGGAAGCTGCAGCATCAGGGAGGTGTGGGAGAGTAGGGGCTGGCAAACAGACACGGTGAGAAACATGTCTGTCCATGGTGGAGGAGAGCCCTTATGACGTCTACAGATTCCCAAGACAATATATGAAATGAGCAAGGCAAGAGATGGACAATTAGAGACCATCATCTCTTTTCTTTATCATCCCCCAGCCCCAGCCATGCTTACGGACACCACAGCGAAGCCTCTGAACGCAACAGCTTGGACGAGGGCCTCTCTAAGTTCTTTCTGACTCTGAAGCTCTGGAATTCTCAGACGCTTCCATGAGTTGTGGCTGAAGAAGCCACAGTGAAGTGGCCAGATAGTGTCTTACCTTCAACTCTGCCATTTTCCTTCTGCTGCAGGTGTGACAATTTCAGGAAACCCAGGCTCAGAGAGGGTATGAAGTCAAAATGCTTCTCTTTCTCCTTCAAACCACCTCTGGATGTTGTTATTCTACTGCTTCACTGTGCTCGCTGGTCAGCTGGTCGCTCAAACTAGCCAAACTAGTTAGCGTTTCCTAACTGCTACACTAGGGAGAAAGTCCAGCATGCTTGTTTCCAAACTGCTTACACAACTGTCTTTGGTTTTGAAACCCAGGCTGTTTCTGAAGAGTTTGCAGAGGACTGTCTCCTCTTCACCTGAGGTAAATGTTGACCAATGATTTGTTCCAGTTAAAAGAAAGAGGCTTATGACTAAAGGCAGAGAATTTAAAGCTCTCTGCGGAAGGAACTGTGGCAGTTAGGGCCTGCTGTGTGAGGTAGAGCCTTCTCCACTCAGTCCCGACTGAGGCTGGGAAGGAACAGGGCAGAGTGTTCAGTCTCTGGAGAGCAGTGAGTAAATGATCCGTGCTGTGACACAGGCGTTTTCACGCAGCTACCTGAAAAAGGGACAGGGTCTAGACAGCTCTCCACACTTGCTCCCAGGGATGAGCTGGGTGAACAGTTCAGAGCCTGAAGCACTTCGCTTAAAGCAAACTGAGATATTTCCTATCGCTCCTCTTAATTTCTTAAATGTATTTAGTGTTCTTATAAATTCTTCAAGAATCTTATTTCCTAATGCCTGTACCTCTCTAGAAAGAGACCAAGGGATTACTTTCCAGCCACCTTTTCCATGACTCCCTTGTCCTTCATCTTGGCTACTCTCCTTAGCCATGGTCAGGTATCAACTTCATGGCTAATGGCATTCAGGAAGGAAGAAACCATATATCAAGAGCTTGTTCATGCCAGATTTTCCCACAGACATTACCTCATTTAATTTCACAAAAACAATCTTTTAAACTAGGCTTTATTATCATAAACTCAAGTGCAGCAGAACAGGAAGGAAATGTAAATGGGTAAAGAAGGCTAGGTGATTTTTTAAGATACGACTTTTATACACGAAGTTCCAATTTTTAAACATTGGCAACTTAAACAAGTGAATGGATGAATGAATGAATAAAGCCATTGTAATAGATTGCAAAAAATGCCCACAAATTCCTTTCATCCTTGTATGCATGCCCCTTTGCAATGTGACTTTGCTGCTCCTCCCAACATGAGACGGAGTCTTTTACTTACCTCCTTGAATCTTACTTTGGCTAATAGCAAACACAACACAAGCAGAGGTTTGAAAAATGTTTGTGCCTTAGGATTTGCCCATTTCTTGCTACTTGAGACCACCATGCAGAGAAGTCAGGCTAGCCTCCTTGAGAATGAGACCAAGAGGTCCAGGCACTCAACAGCCCAGCACTAGCTGCCAGATGTGTGAATGAGGCAATGCGGCTGCCAGATGACTGCAGACATGTACGTGATCCCAGGTGAGACCAGCAGGAGAACCACCAGCTAAACCTAGCTCAAACTGCTGACCCACAAAATTGTGAGCAAATAGAATGACATATTTTATGCTGTTAAGTTTTGGGGTGTTTTGTTAAGCAGTGATAGATAACTGGTACAATTATGTCAAAAAACATGCATGTAGGTGTGAATGACTATGGGCTGCCAGTTTGACACAATCTGCTTTAGATAAAGGGGTCTAAGCAACCTCCAGAGGTCCCCAGGCTCCAGTGTACTGCAGTAGCAGCAGAATGATTTGCCTGTGTCTGAGATGTTAGCACAGAAAGGACCAGGCCAAAGGAGCCATGGTGATATAAACAAGTGACAGGTTGGTAGCAAACTGTGTGGACTGATGCCTGCAGACCAGGGAGCTTATAGCACATCTCAGCATATGTCAGCATAGACAACTGACATTGTGGTATTATATAAGCTTCCCTGGAATTTATATGCAAACCTGGGAGAAAGGGGGGTGTAAACCTTAGCTTTACTGAGGCTAAGTTTTTATTATTCCTGCAGTATGCAGACTCAAAATCAAAAGTGAATTCAAGAAAAATATTTCTTGCATATCTGAGTTTATGAGTACATTGGGTCTTGAATCTCTATGGATCCTAGAAGTTAGGCTTTGGTGATTAGGGGGAAAAAATGGATGGGAACCAATAAATGACAAAGGAAAAGCTTTACTGCTTTGTTTTTCCATAACTTTATATGTTCTTTCCAAATCAGCTTTGAAGGCAGATTTAAGAGGTGTTTCAGTTCCTTCCTAAGGTGTGAGAGATTTCTGAAAGAGTAAGAGAGTGGTAACAGATCCTTGACTGGATGAAAATTACTTTGAGGGGCCTGAAAATATTTAAAATTGAATAAACCTATCAATTCCCTATTTAGGGATTTCTCCCAAGTGGGTTCACTTTATTTCCTGTCTTTTTCTGTTTCTGTAACAATAATTCAAGAAAACGAGTAGTTGCTTTGGAACCACTATGTGCCAGGTACTGTGCCATACACACACAGGAGAAATGAGAATAAATAAAGCACAGAGCACGTAGCTCTGAGTCTGTCTGATGGCTTTCTATTTTAATCTAATCACGCACTTATTCATTTACCTTACAATTACTGGGGACCTGCTATGTGCCAGGCCCTGTGAGGTGTGGGGGGATACAGAGATGATTAAGAGTCTGGTCCTGTAGGAGGGCGCATGCTGGAGAAGACTGACCAATAAACGGACCATTACAACGGAGTGCCATGTGTGCTGTGACAAGAAAGAGTCAGGGTGCTGTGGGAGGGAGTAGGGACCACAGAGCTCTGACTAGCTCCCTGAGGAGATGATAGCTGAGCCAAGCCACACAGAGTAAGAGTTGGATAGGGCATTGAGCAGAGGGAGGATTGTATACAAAGACAGAGAAGTGCAGTGCATTCAAAGACCTGTTTTTAGGGCACTGACGGAAATAGAGTGGAGGAGTCTAGTGAGGGAAGGCTTCCAGAAAGGGCAGTTTTGGCAGACATTTAAAGCAGGGGAAAGAGGGGGACTTCTAGGCAGGGCGATTAGCATTCAAAAAGACACCCAGTGGAAGAAGCAGGTTGTGTGCAGGGACAAGGCAAACATACACTGGACCAGAGCAGAGTCACAGTATCAAAGCGGTGAGCAATAAGAACAAAGATGCTAAAAACCAGGCAGAGGGAGAGGGACTCAGTGAATGATATGGGGAACAGGTGAAGAGAAGAACTTGAAAAGGACCAGGAATTGGAGACACCAGATACCTGCCACCTCTGGATTCTAGCACAAGATAGGTTTACTCTCTGCAGAAGCTCTGGACTCACAAATATCAGGGAGTGGGGAGTAGGACCAAAACCAAGTGTAGTGATGATGAAATCTCCAGCTTCCTTCTCCAACTGCATTTCCAGAATGCTATCAGCGAGTGTTTTACCCTCCAGACAGGACACTGGAGGATTCTTCTCTAGGACAGTGTCCTATAAATACTATACATTTTGATAAATAATTATTAAATATAAAAGGCAAAGTCTTTCTGGAAATGCTTCTTTTAATGAGGTAGATGGCTCCCTCCCACATTAATTCAAATATCCATGAATAATTCTTACTTCTAGAATGACACAGGATTCAGCATCATTTAATCCCATTTTCTGCTTTTATAGACATAAATGTTGAGAAAATTTGTTCACATAAATAAGCAGTTATGAACGGAAGGGATTTTGTTATGGTAGCACTCAAATCCCTTCTGAATTAAATACCAAAAATCACATACTGACCTATCATTAAACATTACTTTAATGACCTATCAGTCAATAACTCAGATTGGTTCTTCTTTAATTTTGTTGCAACCAAATAATTGGAAACCTGATTGGAAAAGGCTTTGTTGCCCAGCTATTGGAATCAGTGACTTTAACTGTTACCCTTTCACTTGGAGGTGCTTTGTCTAACTCATTTACTCAGAAAGGGTTGGGAAAATAAAAATGTTAATTTTACATACCTTTGCCTATATAATTATTTTTGATAAAAATGTTATTTTGATATTTTGATAGACCAGGCAAGAAGACCTGCCATGAAAGAATGTGCCACAGCCTTGGATGTTTTCTTTGATGTTTCTTTCTTTTTCAAAGCTCTTTGCTTTGTTCTCAGGAGCTCTTCCTTAAGAGCTCTGCAAATTTTTTTTTTTTTTTTTAATTGTGAGGAGTGGAACAGACAAAATCCTTAACTAAAACTAATATTTAGAATTGTGCCTTTGTTGGCATCCTGAAGACATTTACACCCTGGGGCAAAATGCCGTATTTCTATTGCACTAGTAGTGAGATGCTCCTTTTCTGTAGTGGGAAAAGGGCAATTGGGAAAGTAGAGGTGGTAAATAAGAGCCAGCACGAGCTGCTTCACAAGCAGATCAGTCTTAACAAAGATACATTCATATGAGAATCAGTGATCTGGAAAATGATTCCCTTAAAACTATCCGTGCCCATGTACCTCTTGGAAGAGATTCTTCCACACATCCCAGTTGGAAGACCACTGATCCACACCAAGAAAATGGAAAATATTACATCCAGGAAACTGGGGATTATTAGAGTAGTGTGAAGGACAAGTGGCAGGCCTAGAGAGCAATCACTCCAGACTGCAGTTAGAGGACGGAGGACTTCAGGACCGATGTCTCCAAGAAAAAGATGAAACTGATAGATTACCTGATATATTTGATGGTACTGAGCAAGATTTTACATCTTTGTTGAAGTTCAGGGGTTTCATTCTTCACCTTTACTTATTGATGACCTTGGTAAAGCTTAGTGGTTGGCCAGCTGAGAAAACAAATGTGGTATAAGAGAGGGGCTATGTATAAGATGGCAAGGCATTTCATTAGAAATAGATATACCCAGAGGGTAGAAAGTGCTAGTATTAAAAATGGGTAGCAGTACATCGAAGACAAATATTTCCTGTTTTGCCGATAGAGGATGTGACAATCACGTTACGATTGCTGTGGCATGTGTAGCCTTGAGAGGGAGGAGTGGCTTACTTAGTTCATTAAGGGGCGATCATGAAGAGGAAGCCAAAGATGAACTTTGATGAACTCTGCTATAACGGTGCCATAAGGTAGAGTCTACAATCCATGTGTTCCCTACGTTTTTGATATGGGTTTATTTTTTTCAAAGGGTGGATCCTGAGCTACCTGCATCAAAATCACCTGGTTTGCCTGTTAAAAATACAAAATCCTGGCTCTATCCCATATACATAGAACTGGGCGAGGGGGGCAGAAGAAATCCTGGAATCCTCATTTTAAACAAGCACTTCAGAGGACTTTCATGCACTTTTGAGTTTGAAAGCCATTGCTTTGAGTCCTTAAATGTAGGTGCTTATTAATTGTTACTCGAAGTTGGATCCTTTTCCTACTCTATGGAGCAGCGCTGGCAGGCTCCAACTCCAATTTTGCGTTAGGCAAACATACTGGGGAATATGTGAGGCTCAGGGGTCTCCCAGTGCTAGATTTCCTGGAACCCTTCCTCTCCTACCACAGTAATTTAACTCAGTTTTGGGACTATGGAGAAATGAATTTTTTAACTTCCTTCTCCTCCTTCCCCCAGAGTATCCTCCTTTGAATTTTAACAGATGTTAAATCAATGCAGACATCCTGTTAGACTTCAAACTTCTTAAAATAGACGCTACCTGTGCTTTAAAAATTTCAATTAAACCAACATTTAGATACCCATATAAGGCCCTACCTAGGTTGGGTGCTAAAGCACATACTGCTGAAATGGAGACTCAAAAGCTCTGATTATGGCAGCGGTTAGGAGCTCTTCACCTCAGTCCGATGGTCCAGCACATCAGTTCTATGCAGTCCACTTCCAGAATGGAGAGAAAAACAGCAGTCTCACGGCACCTGGATTATATCATAGATGTCCCAAGTTCAGGAACTTCTGAGAACCTGAGTAAAGCTGATATGGATCAACCCCTTTGGGAGTGGCTCTCTCTCTAGAGCACTAAGGTAGAGAGACCAACCCAAATCAAATCCTTAGTTGGATTCCAACTAAGCAGCCTGGGGGACAGATGAGTGGCCATAGATCTTCATATCTGGTTGCCTCCACAGTGAGTAAGAACGTTGGTTAGACATCTGAATCACAACAGGGGGAAAAAAAAAGTTCTCTTATAGCTAGCAATTTGTTCCATCAAGAAAGTAAGAAAATTAAGGCTTTAATTAACACTTTTTAGGAAGTATTTGGTATTTCAACTTGTTTATTACCTAAAAGCAATTCTTATGAGCAGGTCTCAGGAAGTCTTAGCAAAAATTATGCTTCAAAAGATTCTTTTTGAAGAACTCTGGCTAATAACATTCACTTTGGCCAACAACCTTATTTTGCTGCTACAAATGCTGCAACAAACTTACCTTAGATGATTAAAATCATTTTTTCTTAGAAAACTATAATTCAGGAGTCAAGCCTGACAGCAAGAACAAATGAAGTTGAGTACTGTTAATTTTTCAAGGTTGACCCTGAAGCCATCAGTGATAGGTTATTTTCATCTTATTTTTTAATAAGGGAGAAAATAGAGAAATTGGAATAGATCTTCTTTCTAATTAAGGGTTATTGATTTATTTTTTAAAAGAGGAATACAAAGAGCTTCAGTTGGTTTAGGTCTTCTGCATATGCATTTGGTTTCTACTTCTTAACTGCACAGCCACTGTCACAAAATACTTGTGCCAAATTCCACATACAGATCCTGATTTGCATAGCTCTCCTTTATGTCAAAAAAGAAATCAGGGCTAACTCTTGTGGGGGAGGATGTGAAGAAAGACTGCAGGATATTCTAGCTGATGAAAAGTGCTTTAAAATCCTTGCCAAATTCCCAAGACTGACTTTCTAAAAGCACTCTCTAACATGTCATTTTAATATCCTCTTTCAGCACACCTTGATTTCCAAAGTATGGAATAGAAAGAGAATTTAGTGTTTTTTTCCCCTAGTTTTAAAATGAGAAGCTGAAACTGTGTATTTATTATTATTATATTTTAATATGGAGCAAAATCAGGAGTGCAGAGACCTCCTAGAGAGAAGAATACATGTGAAAAGGAGTTGTTGAATAAGGCAGCAAATTACAGTTTTCGTAAAACAGGTTTATATATTAACAAAGACTGGGGCAAAGGCAATTATACAAGCAAAAAAGATGGGTAAAAAAAGTAATGATGAACAATTATGCATATACACACACACCACCCCCAAAAAATTTTGGATTATGAAATCCAAGAATCCTAGTCCATAATTCATGTAAATGTGTTGCTGTGGAAGTTATTTTTACTTCTCTCCATAAATACATTGTTGACACAAAGAATAATATTCTTAGTTTACGGACTATAGTTAAGGGACATTTTGGGAGTTGACCTTTCCTTCAAAAATAAAAATAAAAAATGAAGAGGCTGTAAATCTCTCTTACTGCCCTTGTGCAGGTCTTAGATTTCACCCTATTTCCAAACAGAAAACAGTAAGAGGGTGCCTGTAACCTAAAGAGTGAAGGATTTAGTGAGCTGTCAATTTCTCGCATCATTCTTCTTTTCTGGTACTGCTGTCCTCTATGTATTATTAATCTATTTATATTTAACTCCAGCTATTAGTCTGCCTCTTCCAGCCACTGAGCCATTTGCAAAGGAGAGGAGAGAGAGACAAGGGTTGCTATTATTAGGCATTCTTTTGTGTGATGAAGGTGGAGGCAGTTAAATAACACCATTTTGCTTCTTTGAAAATGACAGAGAGTGTTTGGGGTGGACAACTCAGGGCTGGTTAACATAACCTTTCCCCTCAGAAGGTAAAACAATAGAGATACATTTTTGAAGTACTTAATTAAGCCTTCAGCAAGGAGTGTGGGAAAATTACAGACCCATAAAAACCCTCCAGTTCTGGGCAAGGGTAAATTTTCTCTGCAGCATTCTGTCGCTGCTCATTTACTGCATCATATTGACATCTCGTATTTCCACAAGGCTTTTATATAATCTATAAACAGGGACAGAAAGGTGAGGAACAGAGAGAATGGGGACAAAGTTTGGACTTCCCATGCTGTTACTTCCTTTCAGTTTTCCATTAAAGGGTGAGGCTGAAGGGTGGCATTTTAAGATGATTTCGTTAAAAGCCTGAGACATTAATAATTGATACAGCAAGAAGAAAGCTGTGAAAAACTGCCACTGCTTGCTTACTCTTCCAAAGGATGAGTGTCATTCAGTCATAATGTAAGCTCTTTAATGTTCCTCCCCCAAACCTTTTTCGATCAGGAAAGCCTGGAATCTGTAGGCAAGAAAGATAATCATATTAGGACTCAAGCAGGCAGAGTTCAAATGCTAATAGCCTTTAAAATGTTCTCCTTATTTTCTGTTTCTGTATGCTGGGCTGTCGTTCTTTAAAGAACTATCTTTCTGCGGTTTTACTCAGAAAACCACAGCAGATTAAATAATAAAAAGAAATTCTACCAAAATGAAAAACATTTGCCAAGCAATTGGTGATAGTGCCATCTAAATCAGACAGGATGGTGGTGAATCTCATAATATTCACCTATTGGACTTTTATATGAATTATTTGCATTGTGATAGACTCTGGATATATGCCTTTGGAGTCTCAAGCAATTCTATTATTTTATAATGTAACCTAATCTCTGGATTCTTTTTGTTTCTTAGACCCTTATTTTCCCTTGATCTGATTTTTTCTTTCGTATTTAACAGGATAGAAGAAAGTCAGTTGCTTGGGCCTGCAAAGGACTCCCTCCCACCCCACTTTTAAAAAAAATTTCAAAAATAAATTTGGAAATTAATTTCAAATAAGTCAAACCTCTCTCCAAATTCAAGAAATCATTTTATCAAGAAAAGATAGATACAGACCTGATTACCATCTCTTAAAAAGTATCTCTTCTCTATGACCTGTGAAAAACAAACAAAGATTTTAAGGGCTTAGCACATATACCTTGAAAAGGTGGTAACCGCAATGGCCACTAATGGCACTAAAAGGTGTATACCCAAATTAAGAGTCTTTTCAACAGCAATAGACATCTAGTACAATGAGTTAAATCTGGTGCTTATGAGATCAGGATTGTGGAAGTATTTTTATAAAAGCCTGCCTCTTGTTCCAAAAAGCATTAATGATAGGTCAAAAAATACATGAACAACAAAAAAGACTAAATAACCAGAAAGTGACATGAGATCCCATGCAATTCCTAGTGTATGGCTGCAAATTTGGCTCAAAGTTCCCTAGTAGTCAGCCCCAAAAGGTACCAAACAGAATCCATAAGATAAAAGCAAAGCACTTTTGCTACTACAGTAGCATAACTATTCTTTAAAGAGGAGTCTGCCTGTGTAATGTAGGAAACTGCCACATCCCTCTAGTAAATACAGTTGTACATCCTGTCGGTCCTTAATGGAGACAGATGACACAACATCAAAAGCAGTCAATTAACTTCTTTTCCGACTTAATCTGCACCCTTAATTCAGCAGTTTCGGAACTGTCTGTATTTGTTCAGTAGGAGAAATAAGGTAAAGCAGTGGATGTATCTGTACAAATCCATCACTACTACTGAAAAGAAGCCTTCAAAATATATGCCCTAACATAATGAGTTTAAGAGCACCATATTTTCACATGATGAAAAACATTTTTTTTTGAATTTTATTTTATTTTTTATACAGCAGGTTCTTATTAGCTATCTATTTTATACATATTAGTGTATACCTGTCAATCAAAATCTCCCAATTCATCCCCCCCCCCGCCACTTTCTCCCCTTGGTGTCCATACGTTTGTTCTCTACATTCACATGATGAAAAACATTAAAAAAAAAAAAAATGAACTCTGTTCTAACACTTGAGAAACTGCAATGGTGACAGAGGCAGTATTACTTTCTTTACGCAGAGCTTTACATGTGATTAAGAAAAGTTCATCAGATTAGAATACAGATTAACTGGAGATTAACTCTAAGACATTAGAATCTAGAATTATGAAGCTAGGAATTTCCTTGGAATAAAGCGGAGCATCTTCTTCCAGGCCTGCAGCAGCTTGCTCTCATTGGCCTGACAGCCATATCATCTGTATTCTTTTTATCTTCGAGACTATGGATGGGTTACTTTTAGCCACAAGAGACTCAGGGTAAGGTTGCACTCACTGGCCTCAAAGGTAGAAAAGTTGGTTCATGATTAGTACACATCTAAAATACTTGACCCCACAAAAACCATGACAGGACTGATTTTCCTTCCTCTCTCCAGGGTAGGAAGGGAAAATTCTATTACTCTAGAGTGGTTAGGAATTACTATTAGCGAAGGGAGGGTGGAAGAGGATTAGATTTCCTCTTGGAAAAGAAATCTTTTATTTATTTAAGTTTTGAGCCTTTGCTGCTGCAAGCGGGCTTTCTCTAGTTGCAGCGAGTGGGGGCTACTCTTCGTTGTGGTGCATGGACTTCTCATTGCAGTGGCTTCTCTTGTTGCAGAGCGCGGGCTCTAGGCACACGGGCTTCAGTAGTTGTAGCACATGGGCTCAGTAGTTGTGGCTCGTGGGCTTAGTTGTTCCGCAGCCTGTGGGATCTTCCCAGACCAGGGCTCAAACCTGTGTCCCCTGCATTGGCAGGTGGATTCTTAACCACTGCACCACCAGGGAAGTCCCTTGGAAAAGAAATCTTTACACTAAATTCTGGAAGATATGATGTAAAGTCATATCTTAGCTGCCAAGTCCCTTGCTTTCAGGCAACCACCTCAGACTGGAGGTCTGGCCCAACTTTTTTTTTTTTTTTTAATTAATTAACTAATTAATTTTTGGCTGCGTTGGGTCTTCGTTGCTGCGCGCGGGCTTTCTCTAGTTGTGGCGAGCGGGGGTTACTCTTCGTTGCAGTGCGCGGTCTTCTCATTGCGGTGGCTTCTCTTGTTGCGGAGCACAGGCTCTAGGCATGCCGGCTACAATAGTTGTGGTGTGTGGGCTCAGGAGTTGTGGCTTGTGGGCACTAGAGTGCAGGCTCAGTAGCTGTGGCAAATGGGCTTAGTTGCTCCATGGCATGTGGGATCCTCCAGGACCAGGGATCGAACCCGTGTACCCTGCCTTGGCAGGTGGATTCTTAACCACTGCACCACCAGGGAAGTCCTGGCCAACCTCTTAAATCCACCTGACTTTGTTTGTGATTTAGGAAACTAAGAGAGAAGTTGCTTTTCAATTTTGCTCATAATTCCCTGCCCTCAACTTGCGATGTCCTTCTCTTATCAAACCATTAAAAAAAAATTATTTATTTATTTATTTGGCTGTGCCAACTTCTAGTTGCCGGCACACGGGATCTTCGTTGTGGCATGTGGGATCTAGTTCCCTGACCAGGGATCGAACCTGGGCCCCCTGCATTGGGAGGCCTTAACCACTGGACCACCAGGGAAGTCTTAACCACTGGACCACCAGGGAAGTCTCCTCTTATCAAAACTTGCTCTCTTCTTAAAACCAACCAAGTTCCCTCTAATTTTTTTTTTTTCAAGTAAAGTCTTGCCTGACAACTTGGGTCACACTGATCTATAACCCATTGTTTCTCTAGGATATAACTTATTACATTTTATTTTTTTAATTTTAAAATTAATAAATTATTTAAAATTTAAACAATATACTGTGGGATCTTTCCATGTCAGACACAGATCTATATGATGCTGCTCCTAGGGGACATAGATAGCGGCCACGGATCTAAACCAAATGGAAGTTCTTACGTTTTAAGTTTGAAAACAACGTGGAGAGAAAATCTGGTTCCTTGCAGTGCTTCCAAGCTTTTTTTCATGTCATGACACATTTAGAAAATGCTAATATTTATACATTAGCAAATGTACAAATGGAGTAAATGGAAGAGCCAGGCCAGGGGCTCTGGCTGCTCTGAGAACTGAGGGGATCACTATCTCAGTGCACCTGTACCCTTTTGGCCACACACCAGTTGGGAAGTTCTGCAATAAAGCAAAAATTTCCCAGTGGCCTAATATTAAACAGGGACGGAGTATGGGGCTCATCTTATGCTGACCTATTGGACAAAAGAGCCAAATATTAGATCTCTAAATAGTTAAAAGAAAAATGATTCATAAAGAAGAGCTATGAGGAGGAAAATTTTTTTTCTTGGGAGATTACTTGTAAAAGGAAATATAAGACAGAAATTAATCTTTTTTCAATAATAATACAGAAATATATCCTATTTTACTTTACTACACAATGTCAACATTGGGTAAACAATTTAACTTGGTCAATATTGTATGCAATGCAGCTGTATGGCCTTGTGAAGGAAAGACAGTGTTCTAACTTACCAGTATGTTGAAAATGCTACATTTTCATTCCAGTTCTGGACAATAAGATGATGCTGGTAAGAGTCAATAATCGGAATGCAAAGGTTTCTGATAGGGAAAATTAGGGAATCAAGAAGATGACATAGCCTTAAAAGTATCAGTAACATTTATATGGAGAATATTAGTAGCTGGGAGAGCAAAAATAACTCAGGGCTTTAAGCAGAATGTCCTCAGTTTAGTGTCTTTTGTGGGGACTTGGGGGTGGTGAATAAGCACAAAAATGCTAGAAAATATGGAAACATAAATTGTTTTAAGGAGGGAATTAGGTATCTTAAAAAACCCCATTTGAATCCAGTAGCTTTCATTCTTTGCTTAGAGAACAATGGTGATAGAATAAACACGTCAGCAGGCCTTGAGCAATTATACCAACAGATAAGAGAGATCAAAACAAGTAGTATTCAGGCTGTGAAGTTTAGGATGAAGGAATAAAAGGACAAAGCATTTACAAAGAATTTAAACTCTCATAATACATAAATTAAGTTTAAAAATAACTTAATTGAAGCCATTACCTTATCAAAAAACCTACTGAGCTTGACAGCATTGGAAGAACCTGCAGCTAAGTACCGTGGATTTGTGCAATCCTAGAAGATAAAACATAAGATCCACAATTAAACGTTAGGAAACATAAGCTCTTTGAGAGTCATTACTGTTCCTCTTGCACATTTCTATAGTAAAATATTAGGCATAATACTCTCATAAAACATTCAAGTAATTTTCAAATTATGATGCACAGAGCAGAGGAAAGTGCTAAAGGAAGATGAGGCCACTTACTCTTTGTTATTTAGGCAATTTTAGAGGACACTGAACCACTGTATTCATCATTAAATAATTCATAAAGGAAGAAAGGATTATTAATGTCTTACTAACAACAAAACCAACATACTAATTAGGTGACCTGCCTACATTTACCTTCAAAAGCAGAAATAGAGCTATTAAAAACAGACAACACTTTTTTTTTTAACATCTTTATTGGAGTATAATTGCTTTACAATGGTGTGTTAGTTTCTGCTATATAACAAAGTGAATCAGCTATATGTATATATATATATCCCTATATCCCTTCCCTCATGCACCTCCCTCCCACCCTCCCCTTCTTGTATGTATGTGCCACATCTTCTTTATCCATTCATCTGTCGATGGACACTTAGGTTGCTTGCTTCCATCTCCTGGCTATTTTAAATAGCCCTGCAATGAACATTGTAGTACATGTCTGTTTCTGAATTATGGTTTTCTCTGGGTATATGCCCAGTAGTGGGATTGCTGGGTCATATGGTAGTTCTGTTTTTAGTTTTTTAAGGAACCTCCATGCTGTTCTCCATAGTGGCTGTATTAATTTACATTCCCACCAACAGTGCAAGAGGGTTCCCTTTTCTCCACACCCTCTCCAGCATTTATTGTTCGTAGATTTTTTGATGATGGCCATTCTCACCGGTGTGAGGTGATACCTCATTGTAGTTTTGATTTGCATTTCTCTAATGATTAGTGATGTTGAGCATCTTTTCATGTGTCTGTTGGCAATCTGTATATCTTCTTTGGAGAAATGTCTATTTAGGTCTTCTGCCCATTTTTGGATTGGGTTGTTTGTTTTTTTGATATTGAGCTGCATGAGCTACTTGTATATTTTGGAGATTAATCCTTTGTCAGTTGCTTCGTTTGCAAATATTTTCTCCCATTCTGAGGACAACACTTCACTTTTTAGTACTAGTTACTCACCAGTGCTCAACTAACTTAAGTCCTATGAAGTTCTTAGGAATAGTAGGAAGCATGAAAATAAAGAGCAAGAGGAGCAAAAACCAAACAGAACAGTGGCCAGGGACTTCTCACTCACTGAATGCAAGGCCCTGCATCTCTTGGTAGGCCATAAAGATAATAATAAACAACAGATATATTTTTTGGTTAAAATAAACAATAGAAAAGTTTATTTTAAAATATCATTTTTAATAATAATAAACAACAGATATATTACTATTACGATAAAAATAGGAAAAAATAGGGCTCTGAAGAGACAAAAGAATCTGAAACATTATAATGAAGTGACTAGTACATTGCAATGATTAGTAAAGACCTTAAAAGGTTTACTATCCCTTTCCTGGAATTCCGATGTTGAATTGCCTTAGCTTGTCATCACTGACTTGCCAACTCAAGAGATCGAGTACTTTGATTTGTACCTCAAATGCCACCTAAGACCCAACCATGGGGATATCATATAGGCTCCTTTGCAAGGATAGTATTTATTTTTTCAGTTATAGATCACCTGTGTCCCTTGGGAAATCACTGAAATTATTATTGTTGCATTTATTCTGATTGTAATCTCTAAACCCACATGATTCCTTTCCAATGCATTTTGTAACAATCCCTATTTTACCAATATACAACATTCAAGGCTCACATTTTAAATTCTGACCAGAAGCTGTACATTTTCCAAAACCACAAAAGAAAAGAGAGACTACAACTTTTCAAAGATCATAGAGTAAAAGAAAAATCAGAGGTCTTCAAAGCCAGCAGGCTCTGAATCTGAGTATCTATCCCAACATCTCTAGATTGTGTGACATTGGTTAGGTTATTAAACCTTTAAAGTTGAGCTTATTCATTTGTGAAATGGAGATAGCAATACTTAACCCATAGGATTTTTGTGAAAATTAAATGAGATAATGCATGTCTGACACATAGTAGGTACTGAAATATTAGTTTCCTTCTTTCTTCATCCCAAGAAAATGCCATCAGATTGAATTTTCAGACACAAAAGCACCTAACATAATAAAAGATAATTCTATATATGGATTAAGCAGACTGAAATGTCATCGTGTATACTGTTGTATTTGAAATCATGTTTGAACACATTTATACAGCAATTGAGGCATATAAAAGACAGACCTTAACTAGATCTGTATTAGATATGTTTTACAAAACAGATATTGATCACATAATCATCAGAATGTCAAAAGACTTCAGAGATGACTCCAAATAGAGCTAAAGTACTAAATACAAAAATTAAATCAAACATCAAACAAACAGACAAAGCCTCCCAAAAACTTATTTCTAAGCCTCCACAATTTCCGGTTGACCAGGCTAGAGAAACCCTATGATTTTAGGAAGAGAATTTTAGATCTGAAAGAACTATAACTATCTGCTATTGATCATGGCGGAGGGCAAAGCCTGAAAATTGATAGCTCTAAATGCTTGCCTAACCTTGAGAAAGAAACATTAACTAGGGAAGATGCTTCAGAATGATCACTTTGAAGTAAACACATAACAGAGGAAAATTTGTGCTAGACACAAAAAAACCTAATAGGATTTAAAAAAATAAGTAATCTCCTCCCTGCTTATAATTTAAACAACTTGCCTTTTTTTTTTCCAGGCACAAGAAAGCTTTGCTTCTATCTTTGATGTATACAGTTATGTTAATTCTTACTTTTTAATAATTTTAAGTAAATTCATACAGTAACCAAAGATGCTAGCACTAATAGTGTTAAATTAGTTTTTACTTGAGATTTTATATTTACTTGCTGAGTCTTTTTGACTGTTACCTCTTTTTGAAACTCTTATCTAATTTTCCTCCTCATTTTTTCTTCCCTGCATCCTCAAGACCCTCTTGTTTCTGCTGTGTTCTTGAAGGTGTACACTGATAAAAGGCCAAAAGTATGTTGTATGTGAATTCTGTGAAGACCATGTTTGCCACTTGAGTACCCTTACATCTTGTTAACAATTAAAGATCGCCCTGACTTTGGAAGTAAAATAGGAAAAGCACATATCTAGATGATTGTCACAGAAACCCACAGGCACTGGAAACAGATGCATTCTAAAATACATTAAAAGTAAAATAGTATGTGTCTAGCATGTGTAAGCACTTAATAAATGCCAGCTACTTTTATTATTAAAAAAAAGTAATTGCTGGAACAAATTAAGCCTATTCAATGGTAAATTTCCCTTTGGAAACAATGTTCAAACAAAGTAACCTCAGTACTTCTTCAACAAGGATATTATATATTCTATGTAACAGGAATTCTCTGGAATATGATGGTCCAGTGTTGACTACCTGGGCATTTATGCTGAATATTCCATGGTGGCAGCTGAGAAAAATAAAGCACCTCCACTGCAAAGCAGAATGTAAAAAACAATGGAATGGCAGGCAGAAGCTGACTCAGTTATGGGGGTACAGGTGGAGTTGAACCAAGCCGCGTTCACCAATGTTGATTCACAGAGAAAGGGCATCAGAATCAGCTGAGTCATTAGTTAAAATTACTGAGTCCTTCTGTCAAACCTATGAATAAAAAGCTCCAGCTGTGGGGCACTTATTCAAAAATTTTCACAAATACTATAATATTGAATACACAGTCAGGTTTGAGTAACTGGTGATCTAGATGATTTCTAACAATTCTTTCAGCTCCGAGATTCTAAATGTTAGCTGAAGGGTAATTAAGTGGAAAACAGGCTTAACTGTAGAGCATGGGCTCTGGAGTCAGAGTGCCTGGTTTGACCTGTGTAACCTTGGCCTAATTACCCCTCTTTGCTTCTAGTCTTTGTTTTTAAAATGGAGGTACTTATAGTACCTACCTTATAGGATTGATGTGAAGATGATGCATGTGAGATAATGTACATAAAGCACTAGAACAGTGCTTGGTACTAATAAGTGCTTAATAAATGTTAGCCATTAGTGGTATTAAACTACCACCACCACGTCTGGAATGCCAGTGCACTGATACGTTGCAGAAATCCTACTTGTGAACAATGACATATAAACCATGACTGAAGCTGCTGGCCAGGATCATTCTCTAGGCAACACTAACTAGCTTATATGAGAACTTTTCTAGCCTTCTTAATGTCCAGTTCTAATTGAGCTAAATATCTCAGGAAGGGACTCAATCCATTGTATAAACTAATGCTTATACATTACTAACTATACATTAGTTTATATAAACTAATGCTTATGAAGCACTCCTAGTTTACAGTTTGTAATTTTCTCATTTATATATTTGTTTACCCTTTAAGGTAAATTCTGTAGTTTAAGAAGCTAACAGGCTTTTCTAAAGCAAGAGTAAAACAAAGTTTGAACATTCCAACAGGTCAGCATATAAGGAGGCTTTGCCCATCTCATAATCTATGTTGGCTCCAATCTTCATTACTTTTTGGACTAGAACCCAAATGCCTGATTTCAAATATAAAGCTTCTTCTGTGAGAATACAGAACTTTCGAAGTCTTTGGTTTTGCCTTTACCTGATAATAATACAAACATGCATTAGTAAAAAATACACACCAAATTAATCTCTTCTGCATTGAAATCCTCAGCAAGGAAAGCAGTCCTAGTTAAAACTTCATGGCGCTTGGTTTCATGAATCTGATCCAGTTTAGTCCCTATTACCAACAGTGGGATTTGGTTATCAGCAAACTGTTCCCGGTCATAATCCCTGTGATAAATAATAATGAAGAGGTGAATAGAATTTACCTTTCTGATGTAGATGTGTAATATTTAAATGCAACTACTCACACTATTTTACAGATACTTCACTGACTCTTGCTCACCCATTACCTATAAACCTACTTTTCTCCCACCTACTTGTTCATTTTTTCAATCAGTCCTCGCCATCTTTCAGGTTCCAACTATTAATTCAACTACTCAAAATTTGTCCCATCGGTCTTTATAGACTACTTGAATAAACTGAGTGCCTACCAGGTATATGAAAGTAGGTTGACTTGACTTCTCCCAAAGCTCTGTCTTCTAAGGCTAACAGCTCAAGAATTTTTCTGGGTAGATGCAGAGAGTGGATTCAAACCTCAGTGGAGAGAAAACCCAGTACCCTAGCATGGCAGTCACACCTTTTGCCAGAGGGGAAAATGTCAAGCTTCTGGGTACCTTCTGGGGTATGCATAAGCTTTACACCTACCATACTCATTTCTGTCTATGAATAGTAAAGAAAAATAGATCATTTTAGGAAAATCAGAAATAGGAATGCTGAAGGCCAGAATAAATCAACCATAGCTGATGCTACAGCCTGGGGAAAGATGGATTCAACAAATGGAAAGGGAAAGAAACAGCTGAAATGCAAATTGAATAGTAAAAGGAAAGAATTAAGTATCAAATAGTTGTTTGTCCTGACACGAGAGCTGTGGGAGACACAGAACAGGTAGTAAGAATCACTTAGGGTTAGTGGCCTTGGGTCACTGTCTTTCTATTACTGAAAGGAACATACAGCCCAATGTTGTTCAATTAATATAAGTTCTACTCACATATGAGAAATGAAACAGATTTGGATTTCTGACATATTATAAGCTTAGTTTATAACAGTCAGCAAAATCTGGTTGCAACACCTTATGACAGTAAATCAATATTGCATAACCCAATCAATACAAACCAGGTGAACATAATTTTTTTCCTTCCTTTGACATCACTCTTCTTTCTCTTTGAATAATCTAAACTGTGTTTGTGTGTGCGGCCGTGCACAAGAACTTACCAAATCTTTTTGCCCTTCACAATAACCTTACAGAGCCTAAGTTACTGTTCAGCCTTGGAACAAAATTGTTTTGAATTATGTTACCTCCCATTTCATAAAAATACTATCATTCTAATTACTGCGTCAAAGCCAACAATAGTTTGAGTTCAAGGCCTTTGATTCTTCTTACTAACAGCAATGTTGACCTAGGAGACATGGTCCAAAACTGAAATTTGCTTTATTAGAGAATAAAGTTTTGAAAGTGCCCTCCTTTAGGACTTTTTTCGCCCCTATACTCTAACTCTGGCTTACATACAACTTTTGTATATATTTTGTCAAACATCATCTTTGATACATGTATTTGTCACTTGCAGTCTTTCATAATCTCTTGCACATTAACATATATATTTATTGTATATATGTAACATAACATATATGTTGCACATAATATATGTATATTTACAATCTGTTCTCTTATTTCTCTTTTTAGCTTTCCTTTTTCTCACTTTCTTTCATTAAATCTTACATCCAATTTGAAATTTGATCTCAAAATCCTTTTTTTCTTTTTAAATCATTAGGTAAAAAACAAATGGGGAATTTTATCATGAATGGATAAGTCTGATAACACCTTAACATCACAAAGAGACAGATAACCAGGTATTGTATTATATGCTCGGTACCACTTAGGCAAAACCAAAAAACCTTGCATCTTTCAGGCCACTGTATTTAACTACCATTATGAAGAAGATTAGGATTCAGAGAAACAAATAATGTTGGAACAATTGGACATTCATATACAAAAATCAACCTCAACCTCAACCACACATTATAACTAACTCAAAACAGATCATAGATCTAAAACCTGTAAAACTTCTAGAAGAAACACAGGAGAAAACCTGCACGATCTGGGATTAGGCAAAGAGTTGTTATACATGATTCTAAAAACAATACATAAAAGAGAAATTAGACTTCGTCAAAATGAAAAACTATTGCTTTGTGAAAGATACTGTTAAGAGAATGAAAAAATCTACAGACTGGGAGAAAATATTTGCAAATCAAACATTTTACAAAATGCTATTTTGGAGGGTACATTCCTGGGATTGCTATAGCATTTCAAACCAACTGTGAAGTAATCTGGGCTTACCCATTTGTTACCAAGACTCCAGTTGGCACCAAATCCCTGTTGAGAGCTTCCAATGACCAACGATACAAGTTTTGGGATGACTTCTTATTTGTTAAGTCATGGACTAAAATAATACCTAAAATAACCAAAGAAAATAATGTCAATATTATAACAACTCCTCTTCGTTTCACAATTGGCAAAACATTAGGTTGCTTACTGAATGCATTTTGGTACAACTAACAAACTCAAGACACAATTATTTTAAAATTTCCTCTGTAAGTTCTTGCAAATAATTATTTAAAAATAATTATCTAAAAGCTCTTCTTTGTCAGTTATATAACTTTTAAAAAATTCTACAAGGGCTGACAGAATGTCATTAAACTTTTAGAATGTCTTTTCTTTTTTTCTTCATTCAACACTTAATGAGTGCCTACTCCGCCTGGTCCTAATTACAGAACTACTTCATCAATGAAAAGAATCAAAACTACTTCAAGTATATAGGAAATTATATTCATTCAAAAAGGTTATTTTTTTCCACACTATGCATCTGTCATAGACATCATACATACACATATTACTTACACTCATTAAAATATTTAATAATAAAAATTTATTAAAATGGTATTGATTTAATTTGATACAATTCCTATTCTTTAGCTGACAAGATGTTTTCTTGTAGATCACCTGAACCTAATCAACTCAAAAGTCTAATCATTTAGTTATTTGGATTAATGGCTAGCTATGTAAGCTTGCTCTACCTGTAAGAGATCTAGTTAACAAAGCAAAAGAAATATGCCACTAGAAGGAGGTAGGAAAAGATAGTCAAGAAGTATGAATAGTAGAAAACAGATGGACTTTTAAGAGATTGAAAAATAGCAAAATGTAATAAGGTTTAGAAATACAAGTAAACAGAATCAGTTAAGATCCTAGACAGAAAGGTAAAGCAGGTTATTACAATATGATATAGACAAAAAAGGAAAAGCTTTAATGCCTAGTGAAATTTAGGGTACCATCTTGTGATCAAGAGATGATAGGTTTTTAAACCCCCAACCCTTGCCTATATTACCCAGATTCTACTGTGAAGAGAGAATGTGAAACTGATGATTCTTCCATCTTCAAGATGTAAGATATGTAAATTTGAAAAAGAAGGGCATAAGAGTTAGAATTCTTTGGCTCCTCTAGTTTTTACAGACATTGTGCAACTAAGGTGCCTGTGCAAAGTATAGTTGACTAGTTCCAGTTAGCTCAGATAAATCTGTATCTCTCCTGGGATCTGGAAAAAACAGAGATCTGACACTTGCCCCCGTGTCCAACTGCATTCACTCTACCTTCCTCGATGAGGGGCTCTATTAGGCATTAAGGAAACATGAACAAGGATAGATTTTAAAAAAGGAATAAAGAGCTACCGTTAAAGAATATAGCTAACATTTATTCAGTATTTATGTGGTAAATATTGTGCTTTATGTGTGGCATCTAATTTGATTTTCAGAACAGTCCTATGAGGTAAGAATTATTATCTTCATTTTACACGTGTGGAAACTGAGGCTCAGAGAGGTTGAGTAACTTACCCTAGGTCACATGGTAAGTGGGGTAGCCAGAATTTGAAATCAAGTAATCTGACAGTAAAAGACTGGAGGAAGGCAGAATAAAGTCACTTCAGGGCAAAGGAGTGGAAGATATTTTCTCCTTTCCTTATTTCCTAGGTATAAATACCACAAAACTATGGGTGGGTTTGGTTGGGAGAGTGAAAAGATTACAAAGGCCTAAATGAGCTATTAGATGGACAGGGAGGAGTTTATTTTTTGAGGATCTCTATTTAAGGCTTTTGAGCTTTTAAGGGCATTGAGCACCTTTTTCCTTATTTTCCTTCTTTCATTTGGGCTGAGAGTTCCTGCTTTGTAGATTATGAGCTAGAAGGGACGGGACACAGTGAGGCCCAAAGGAAAGAAGTCAGGGTGACAGCTGATAAGAATATGTTCTAAATCTTTAAAAACAGAGAGGTAGAGACACTATACAGGTTTCCTTTGGGGATTACCAGCCTCATTCATCACAGTGGGAAGAGGTAGCGTATTGAGGGAAGAAAGTTATTGCTAAGACTAGACTGTATTTGAATGGAGTGATCCTTATGCTCTGTTTCTTAGAAAACTAAGGATGGTAGATGGAGTAAAGAACCTTGAATGCTTCTACCAAGAGAAATGTTCCAGAGGTAGGCTCGAAGAACACAGAAACTGATTTTTTTTTCTTTTTCATTGAAGTATAGTTGATTTACAATATTGTGTTAGTTTCAGGTGTACAGCAAAGTGATTCAGATATATATATATATTTTTTCAGATTCTTTTCCATTATAGGTTATTACAAGATATTGAATATAGTTCCCTGTGCTATACAGTAGGACATTACTGTTTATCTATCTTATATATAGTAGTATGTATCTGCTAATCCCAAACTCCTAATTTATCCCTCCCTCCCTTTCCCCTTTGGTAACCATAATTTTGTTTTCTATGTCTGTGAGTCCCTATTAAGATTGTTCTTAATAGGGATTTTTTTTTAAGAAACAGGAATATCTCTCAGTCTTACTTGTAAAACTAACACAGGATATATGAAATTACTTCAATAATATTTAAGGAAGACATAAATCACTAACGGAGAGTAGGTATAGAAAAGATAACCAAATAAATATGGATTTAGATGGATTTCTTCAGTACTTACTAAGCTTACAACTCAGATTCCATAAAGTTTCTAGGATTTGAATGGTCTTTAACTTTATTATTTATTTATAATTTTTATCCTAACTCTCAAAAAGATCTAAACAGGAAAAGTGTTATTTATCCAAATTTTTCTTTGCCAAATCGGATTGATATCAGCTTTGACAAGTCATTTGACCGATATAATCCAAGTTTATCACTTGATCCGAGATCTAAACCAGGCTTCATTTCTTTCTCTCCTGCTCTTTAGCAAGTCACCTAATACAATACCAGTCTTATCTTACTGTTTTCTCATTTATATACATTCTATTAATATATGCCATTATCATGTACTTTATCATGTATCATTATGATGTCATATATTAATGTCACCATCTTAAACTGTGTTTTGTTTCACTTATGAATATTTTGTTTCTTCAATTAGATTGTGACACTTTCAGATAGAATTCCGAGCTAAATGCGACATAGGTCTGAACTAACATGACTCATCCTGTATTCTACAGTACGTATCCAATGGCAAGAGCCTTCTCTACTTTTTGAAGTATCTACAACACCTTATGATATGGGATAAGACATTGAAAGAGGAATATAAGTAATGAAGATGGTACTGAATAATTACAATGCTTACTTAATATAGAATGAGATCTAAGCATAGTATAAATGAAGGCCAGTTAATAGCTAAGCATCTACCAGAAAGGAAGGGGTAAGATACCAAATCTTTTGGTACATCAATCAAAGAGAAGTTGAAATTATATTTCACAGTAAAAAAAAAAGGTAAAAAATGAATTAAAGAAAAGAGAAGATAAAAAAATTCTATAGGTAAATCACAGGTGTCAGTAGTTTAGTTCCTGGACACAGAGTAGGCACTCTATGAACTGCAATTATGTCCTATTACACACCTCTACCTGGAAGTCTGCTCCAGGTGTTTGTATATCTATAACTGGATGAAATTTCTGCACCCCTAAAAACATCCTTAGGCAGCTTTTATAATTACACAGGACTCTCTCTAAGGAGCAGATGAAAAAAAATCTCAGTATCTCTGTGACATCTGGCTTAGACCATGGGACTCCTAATGGTATATACTCAGTTGACTGAAGAAACAGCACTCCCAGAGGACAGTGTTTTGGAAGGTTCCATGTTTTACGTCGAGCACCCAAACTATCTCTCAATATTTAGTTTATGACAATAATATAAATAGAAACACTTAGACAAAGCAAATATCTAATGTTCTGAAATACGTAGTTAGAATCTAAAAAACACAAACTGGAATGTGATATGCAGATTTAAATTAAGAGTTGGGGAGTATCTTGGATCTTCCTTAAATTGAGTCCAGCATTCCTCCATCAGATGATCTGAGACCATTAATATATGGTAAAAATAAAAAATGTTTTACCATTTACAGAGTTGTAGAATACTGCTCTTGTGCTTTTCACACTGCTGGCACTGCCCACAGAGCCTCCAACATCCCAAAATTCTATATAGTAGGTCTTCTCTTCTGGGGTTCCTTCTTTGTAGTCATGAACCTAACAAATCAATCCATCAAAATAATTATTATAGCCACTAAGAAAACTCATAAACACCCTCATTCCAGTTTAAAGCACTGAATATTCCATATCAGCAGCTTACCCTCTGACTCTCTAATCACCACCTCCTATCTGTGCAGCTTCCTCTCTCTAACACTCCAACTCTAATAATAATCTTTGACCCCAAAGGTCCCTATAGTTCATGGATCCTAACACCTTCCAAAGTCCCCCCTTCCACTTCCAAACCTTCACTTCCTTCCTAACTAAGCATAAATTCTGCTATTCGTCATTTTAATCTCTCCTTTACCCCTCCCTCACATAGTATTCATTAGACAAAACTCCAGCCCTGATTATATCCACCTTTTCCTGTATTCCATGTCTGCAACCCAGCTAGCGAGTGTAATGTTCAGAAAAATATACATTCAAGCTAACTGGATTCATTTTAAATTCAAGTCTACCTTTGGAGCTCTCCTTCAATCAGTTCCATAGTCTATTTCCTCTTTTCCTCCCCTAGGTAACTATTTCACACTTACTCCTCTTTTTCAAACTTCCAATCTCTCTTCCTTGTCCTCAAGCACAACTAATAATCTTGCTTCCAGAGACAGAAGCAATCAGAAGAGAACTCTACAACCTGCTCTTCCCTTATCTATCCACTCCCTGCATCTGTACCCATATAATCTGCTTTCCTTGCAGCTATTATAGATAAACTGTCTGTGTCCATAAGGTCAAATCCCCTTCTTATGCATAAAATCCCATCCCTACTTTCTTATCAAAGAGGTAGCTCTATCAATTCTCCCTTTCATCATCAAATTTTCCCTCTCTGTTGGATAATTCCCACCAGCGAACAACCATGCCATAATTTTTCCCATCTTAAAATAACCTTCTCTTGACCTCATGTCTTCCCCTAGCTGCCATACCACTTCTCTATTCCTTTTTACAGCAAAAGCCCTCCAAAGAGTTGTCTCTTCTCAACTGTCTCTAATTCTTTTCCTTACATTCTCTTTTGAACTCATTCCTGTCACACCTTTTGTCCCAGTCACCCCACTGAAATATTCCTTATCAAGGTCATTAATGGCTTCCACACTGCTAAATCCAACGATCAATGAACAGTTTCCATCTTACTCTACCATCTGATAAAACTAATCACTCCTCTTTCAATACTTTCTTCACTTAACTTACAGGATATCATACTGTTCTGCTTTTCTTCCCACCTCACTGGCTAAGCCTTTTTAGTCTCCATTTGGGTTGTCCTCATCTCTCTACCCTCTTAATTGTTAGAGTGTTCCAAGGTTTAGTTCTGGGATATCTAGCAACACTTGCTCTTTTGACAATTTCATCTACTCTTATGATTTAAAATGTCATAAACACATTGATGAATTCCAAATTTATATCCATCCTGGACCAGTCCCTTGAACCTCAGACTACCATATCACCTAACTACAATTTGGATGTCTAACAGGCACCTCAAATTTAACATATTTAAAAATAATATCCCAATCTTCCTCCCAAACCCATTCTTCTCCCAGTTTTCTGATTCAGTAAAAGGCAATTCTAGCCTTCTAGTTAGTTGAAGGGCCAAAAACTTAAGCGTTAACTTAACTCTTAACTTAAAACTTAACTCCCCTCATACTGCATATCTGATTTGTCAGCAAATTCTGTTGCTTTTGCCTTAAAAAAAAATCCAAAACCCGTTCATTTCTCACCACCTCAACTATTACCACCCTCAAAGCCTCTATCTCTTTGCCTGAATTAATGTAATCATCCCCTAACTGATTTCCCCACTAGAGTCTCACCGACTCACTTTCCCACCACCCTCCATTTGTTCTCCATATAGTAGCTAGAGTGATCATTTTAAAATGAAAGTTAGATCATATCCCCCTTCAATTCAAAACTCTCCAATGACTTTCTTACTCAGAGTAAACTCCAAAATCTCTCTCTTTCTCATGGTCTAGACTCTATAAGAATTTACTGCTTATATTTCAGAAACGAAATCTGATATATGGCAACCTTATCTATTAGAATATAGACAAGAGCCAGATTATAATACGGTGGTTCAGGGGTGTACATCAGAATCTTTCAAGATTTTTTTTTTTTAGAAATATACATGCCAACAAGAGCAAAAAGTAAACAAGTGGGACTACATCAAATAAAACAGCTTCTACACAGCAAAGGAAACCAGCAACAAAGTGAAAAGGCATCCTATGGAATGGGATAAAATATTTGCAAATCATACATCTGATAAAGGGTTAATATCCAAAATATATAAAGAAATAATACAATTCAATAGCAAAAAACCCAATTTAAAAAATGAGCAGAGGAACTGAATAGACATTTTTTCAAAGAAGACAAATGGTCAACAAATACCTGAAATGGTGCTCAATATCACTAATCAGAAGGGAAATGCATATCAAAAGTGTAAGATAGCACCTCACACCTCTTAATATGGCTGTTATCAAAAAGACAAGAGATAACAAGTGTTGGTAAGCATGTGGAGAAAAGGGAACCCTTGTACACTATTGGTGGGAATGTAAATTGGTTCAGCCACCATGGAAACAGAATGAAGGTTCCTCAAAAAGCTAAAAATAGAACTACCATATGATCCAGCAATCCCACTCCTGGGTATATATCCAAAGGAAATGAAAACAGGATACTGAAGAGATATCTGCACTCCCATGTTCTGTGCACAACAGCCAAGATATGAAGACAATTCAAGTGTCTGTCAATGGATGAAGGAATAGAGAAGATGTGATATACAGCCATGAGAATGGAATATTATCCCATTATTCAGCCACGGGGGGGGGGGGGGGGGGGGAAAGGAAATCCTGCCATTTGCGACAACGTGATTGGATCTTGAGGGAATTATGCTAAGCGAAACAAGCCACTCAGAGGGAAAAAAAAAAAAAACAACTGCATGCTATCACCTATATGTAGAATCTAAATAAAAAGTTAAACTCATAGAAACAGAAAATAGAAAAGTGGTTGCCAGGGGTTGCAGGGGTGGGGGAAATAGGGAGAAATTGGTATAAAGGTACAAATTTTCAGCTCTAAAGTGAATAAGGTCTGAGGACCTAATGTATAATATGGTGACTGTAGTTGATAACACTCTATTGTATAACTGAAACATGCTAAGAGAGTAGAACTTAAATGTTCTCACCAAATAAATAATAAATAAACATGTGAGGTGATGGATGTGCTAATTAACTGGATGGGAGGAATCCTTTCACAATGTGTAAGAATATAGTAAATCATCACAATATACACTTTAAATATCTTACAACTTTATTTGTCAATTATATCTCAATAAAGCTGAAAAAAAAAGTCCTTAAAAAAAAAAGAAATATACATGTCAGACTTACTGAATCAGTAACTTTGGGGTCCAGTCCTTGGCATGCATAATTTGAACAATTCTCCAAATGATTTTGCTGTAACCTCTAGTTAAGAATTACTGATTTTATACAATGGAACTCTTTTGGTATCAGGAGGCCTAGACTATATTCATTGATTGCTACTAATTATCCCTGATATCTTTGAGTCTCAGTTTCTTTGCTTATAAAACAAAGAAGTTATGTTCTGTATATCAAATGGCTCTGAAATAACAGAAAGCAAGATAGCTGAATAGTTAAAATAAATGTCATAAAATGCATATATCAATATATATTTAACAGAATGCTTCATACTTTTTACTTATTCACATTTTTTTTTTGGTCCAAATCCTTTTGTCCAAGGAAAACTTTAAGTAAATAAGATATTCTACAGATAGCCACATTGACATTAAGAGAAGACAATTAGCAGACTGGCAACAAAGAGGATAGGACACAAAAATGACAACAGCAAAATCACAGCAGTTGGGGACCATTGTGGATAACAGAAAGTAATCTTGTATACTGTGATAAAAGGTATCACTATTTTGCTATATGGCATAAATAACTAATAACATGTGAAAATGTTAAGTCATCAATAAAAAGGTTAAACTACATGAATTCTGTTTATGAAAGCAAGGAAATTTATAATTTATATTATCAAGATTTCTAAGCAAAACAACTGAAATGAACAATACAAGGTATTATAAGGAGTCAGTTACCTGGTATCAAAAAGCTCAACCACTTTAGTGAAGCTTTGTTGATCCTGCCACCCTCCCTGGCTCCAAAACCAATCAGGGCCAGTTAGGTACTCTTTTTATTTGCTCCCATAACATCCTGCACAGTTCTATCATTTCACTAACCACACTGTCTTATTTATCTGCCGGTATCTCTTCTGTTAGACTCTGAGCTTAAGAGCATGGACCATATTATTCATCTTGGTAGGCCTACAACATAGCATAATACCTGGCACATATTAGATGCTTTGATATGTTTAGTTAAATCAAGGAATAAATTCAGGATATATCATCCTCTAAGGTTTTTTTATACTCAGTTTATTATTTTACTGAATTCCAGTGCTTCTCAAGTACAGTTCTAAGAACAAACTAAATCAGAACCAATAGGAAGGCTTATTTAAAAAAATACAGATTCTTGGACAACTCTTGAAGCTTCTGGGGTGGGGCTCAAGAATCTGTATTTTAAAGAAAGCTCTCTAGGTGATTCTCATACATAATTAAGCTGGGCAACCATTTAAGTACATCATTTTTTTCTCTAAAGTTATCTCAAATGTCTAATGTTTACAGACTGTAAACAGACTGTTACTCCTTCCAGAATAGCCACTATGTACTACAACTTCCAGGTAGCATGCCCTCTTAGCCTTGCAATGTACCAAGTCTATTAGCCAGCTCCCTTCTGGCTACACACACTTCCAAGCCAGATTCACCCACTCATCTGTACTCTTCACCACAAAATACCTTCCTTAATTAAATCTTTTCATGTTTCCTTCCAGAATTAGAAGAGAAGGTACCCTTCTTTCTTTCCAAGCTGGTGAATTAAACTAAGTGTTACTTAATTCAAATGTAATGAATCCTAAGAACTTTAAACCGTGGCTTGTAGCTCATAGCTATGACATAATATCTTTTATATGGGTGAGTGATCGCCAAGGGAAAGCTTGACATTTTAACAAGTATTGCTCTTGGCACAATAAGTGGTATGTTGGTGCTATACTAAGAGCCCAACATGATGGGGGGTAATGCCAAACTATAAGAAATGTGTTTTATATTTAAATCAGGTCATCAAGGAATGAATATTTAAAGTCATTACAGACTTTACAGCTATATAAAGAAGGATTTTTCTCAACAGGTAGCAACAGTACATGCTGATTATCAAATGGGAAAAGGAACCATATTGTAACTTTGGTACTTCTCATTTACTCACGTCTTAACTTTTTACTGGAAATCAAATCACGACTAAGTATAAAAGGTTTTGTCTCATTTGAAGAGTTTATTCATTGTTTGTAATTTTTAAAAAGGAGAAACAAATTTAGTAAAGAAAATGATACACATCAGGAAAGAGCAGTGGATGTTGTAGATATTCTCTAGTAAGTTTGGTTTAGTATGTGTGCCTGTAGAACTATTATTAAAGAGAGTCAGGAAGGTAGGAGGTCTTAGGAGAGAGTTGGGAGAAAAGACAGAAGGACAGAAAAAAGTCAACAATGAGAGTGTACCAGGGGAGTAGGAATTGAATTTGTCTCATTCATTGCTGTACTTCTAATTCTTTGCAGTGTCTGATACCCAGGAGGTATGCAATATATATAATGAATGAACAAATGAATGAATGAATAATATCATAAAGGTGTCTGCTAATTGCCTCTTCCTTACCAGTAATCTTGTTTTGCCTTCAGCCAAGTTCATTTCCTCTATTTAAAAAAAAAACCCTTGGACTTCCCTGGTGGTGCAGTGGTTAAGAATCCGCCTGCCAGTGCAGGGACCACGGGTTTGATCCCTGGTCCGGGAAGATCCCACATGCCCCACGTGCCACAGAGCAACTAAGTCCGTGAGCCACAACTACTGAGCCTGCACTCTACAGCCCACGAGCCACAACTACTGAGCCCGCGTGCCACAACTACTGAAGCCTGCGCGCCTAGAGCCTGTGCTCCACAACAACAGAAGCCACCACAACGAGAAGCACACACACTGCAATGTAGAGTAGCCCCCACTCGCCACAACTAGATAAAACCCTCGCGTGGCAATCCAACGCAGCCAAAAATAAATAAAATAAAATAATTTATTAAAAAAATGAAAATAAATTAAAAAAACCCTTCACTTTCCCCTTCTATTCTGTACCCATCTGCTCCTTTATTTAACCTCTAAACCACTGATTTAAACCTGTTTCTACTTCCTCTCTGCCTACTCACATCATTTGGTTTCTGCCACTAACATTCCATTGCATTTTCAAAGGTCAGCACTACCTTCATCGTCACCAAATCCAATTTTTTTTTCTCTTAGTCCTTATATCTCTATATTATTTCATACTAAAAATCAATCCCTCCTTCATGAAATTCTCATCTCTTTTTTGCTCTTGCGGTATTTCATCATCTTGGCTATCCCTCCTATCTCTTTGATCAATCTTTCTCTGATGCCCTTTTCATCATCAACTCTCTAAATATACCCCAAGGTTCTTCCTCAGCTCTTCTCTTTCTAAATTTTCCTTTCTGAAAACCTCATCAGCTCTCATGGTTCAGGAGTATCCCTATACAGATAATTCCAACTCAGAATTCTCTCTTGAGCTTCAACACGTCAAATGCTTTCTTGACATTGGATAGCTCACAGATCCTTCCCTTCATCGTGTCCAGAGCTAAATCTATCATTTCCTTCTCTTTCACCTGTAATATATATCCCCCTTCTTAAGGAATAGTACATTTGTCCGTTGCCCAGGCTACCCATTCAATCATTAACACTCAGTATAATTTTCTATTCTTCACAAGCACCTCACTTTCTCGCTTGAACACTTATATTCTATATCAGAGCTATCCCACAGAACTTTCTGTGATGATGGAAATGTCAAATATAGTAACCACCAGCAACATGTGACTACTGGGCACTCGAAATGTGGTTAGTTCAACTAAGCAACTAAATTTTTAATTTTAGTTCATTTAAATTAAATTTAAATCTCCATATGAGTCTAGTCATTACTGTATTTAACAGCATTAGAATACCTTTTTCTTAATACCATTCTGGAACAAAAGGTAGTACAGAGTAGTGATCAAAAGCACAGGCTTTTGAACCAGACTGTCTGGGTTTGAATTCCACCTCCATCACTTACTAGCATTGTGACCGTGGACAAGTCAGTTAATACTTCTGTGCCTCAACTACTTCATGTGTCAGATAGGGAAGCTAATAGTACCTACCTCAAATGGTTGTGGGCATTAAGGCTTGTGGATTAGTATGTAAAATAGGTGCCTAGCCAAAGTAAGCACTAAAAAATGTTAGCCATCATTTATTATTACCATTATTTTAAAGATCATTTATATAAAGACCTTGTCCCACCTACCAGTTCCCACCTCATATTTTTAGTGGTAAGAAGACTGCCCTTAAAAAAATCTTTTTTCTCCCCAGTACTTGTATATTGTTATGCTGCCCAAGAGGAATTCAATAGATATTGATTGTGTGCAATGTGTAAATTAGAGTTAAAAATCCCATTAAAGTGAACTAGAAATGACAAATCAGTTTCCTTATTTATAATTTGTGAAAAGATTAAATTCTGTAAGTTTTGTTTTCATAATTAAGCGTAGCCATGCATTTATATTGGTCCCATTAGACTTGGGGCAACAAAATTAGAACACAGCAATGAATGAAGAATACCACAAAATAAAACTTTTCTCCCTTTTCCCTTCAGTTCAGTTATGAACACCCCTGCACTGCATACTAAATCCAAAATGTTAATAATTACTGAGTACATACTTTAAGCTTATTAGCTTCACCCAGTACTTGAAATTAAACAATTACATTATCACCTTTACCATCTCTATTTTTAGTTGGCTCTTAACAGATGTGAAATGAGCTAAACAGGGCAAATGTTTTTAAGAGTTCTGAAGAGTGCGTATTTATGGATCTATACTGATTCTGGAGATCCCCTGTCAAGTTTCAGTAACACAGAAGCTGTAATTGCAATATAAAAGCTGCTACAGAAGAAAGTGTTCTTTCAAGTTATTTAGGTAAAGGCTTTATCAGGTTTAATCATCCTTGCTAGAGGGAAGAACTGTTCACTTTATTACAACAATAGTCAAAATAATTTACATGTCTATCAGAACTTTCCTTAAGATTATCATTTAAAAATGCCTTTTACTTATGTTGTCACTCAAGAAATGCATTTTTCTCAAAGAAGACAAATCAACCAGCCCAATTCAATGAAAAGTAATAAAAGCAAGATCACTTTCAGCCCCACATGCCCAACTCTTCCACGGTAATGCAATTCAGGCCAGTCTGGCTTTAAAGAAGTCAGTAACACACTCATTCCAGTAAAATCCATCACATTACTACATGGCACTTGTCTTCGACTACTGTAGCCTTTATTCCAGTCTCCCTTTGGGCAGTTTTACGTCCTCCCCACTGTTCCCTGGAACTATGGAGGGAGTTCAAAAGTCGGCAGTCTTTCATAAGCTAACTCAAAGGAACTTCAATTTCACTTTCTCCAAAAGCAGGGGTTTCCAAAGGAAATTGCTACTGTTACTTCTAAAACTTGGTCAGGGTCTTGGGAACTAACTAAACTCATATTGATCTGCTCTCTGGGACATACGTAGAAGCACTCCTTACAGATACACCCCGAGTCTCCACCTTCATATACAGGAGGCTGCTAAGACAAAGTTTCTTTTGGAAATTTTGCTACCAGCTACACTCAAGACCTGTTATCCTCAGTTACCATATACTTTAGGTCCTTAATTGGTTTCTCATATTCTGATTCCCCAACTGCTTTCTGCTTCCTCTACCCATTATTCAATCCCAATTGTTTCCTTCTTCCAAATCTTTCCACTTCTCTCCTAGAAACTTACTGCATGATTATATAAAATTCCATTGTATTCTTATCCTCAACCTCATTGTATTAACTGATGCCAGCCTCTACCCCGAAGACAAAACTTCTCCTGCTGCCCTCTCAGATGCAGGCTGTTCACTCTTCCACATTCGAATTACCCTGGAGTTGAAAAATAGGAAATACCTTGCATGAGGCTTTGGACCATCTAGCTATTCTCCCTTCCCTCCCTCTTCCCTTACTGTTAATACCTTTTACTCCCTGTCAGCATCCGATTCATAGTCTTGCCTCTCTAAGTCCTGTCATTAACCACTTCCATATCCACTTGGAAAACTGATTCCACATCCTACCCAGTGTTCCTCAAAACACTGTTCACCTGCACCAGAATCGTCTCAGGTGCTTCTTAAAATGCAGATTCCTGGGCTTCATGTATAACTCTGAATCAGAATATCTGGTGGGCCTTTGTTATAAAGCAGAAACTAACATACCACTGTAAAGCAATTAAACTCCAATAAAGATGTTAAAAAAAAAAATCTGGGGGCAAGGTCCAAGAATCAAA
This sequence comes from Balaenoptera acutorostrata, assembly GCF_949987535.1. Classification (NCBI taxonomy): domain Eukaryota; kingdom Metazoa; phylum Chordata; class Mammalia; order Artiodactyla; family Balaenopteridae; genus Balaenoptera; species Balaenoptera acutorostrata. The sequence continues at coordinate 84,565,876 of NC_080067.1, read as the reverse complement.
TTAAAAAAGTAAGACGTCAGACTGGTTATCAAAGCAAAATTTAACTATATCTTATTTACAAGAAATACACTGTAAATAACAAGTGTACAAGAAACATAAAAGTTAAGAGATGGAAGTAAGATACACCACAAAACATTAACTAAAAATAAGTTGGTTTATACAATATAATACTATTAACTATATCACCATGTTGTACATTATATCCCCAGAACTTATTTATCTTATAACTGGAAGTTTGTACCTTTGACCACCTTCACCCATATTACCCCTCTCCCCCTTCCACCCCGACTTCTGGCAACCACCAATTTCTTCTCTGTTCCCGCGAGTTTGGTTATTTCAGATTCCACATCTAAGTGTGCTAATACAGTAATTGTCTTTCTCTATCTGACTTATTTCACTTAGCATAATGCCCTCAAGGTCCATCCATGTTGTTTCAAATGGCAGAATTTCCTTCTTTTTTATGGCGGAATAATATTCCACTGTATATATAACACATTTTCTTTATCCATTCATTCATTAATGAACACAATCTTAAAAATTCTCATGACAAGAAAAAAAATTGTAACTATGTGAGGTTATGCATATTACCTAAACTTATTGTAGTAATCATTTCTCAGTATATACATATATCACATCATTTTGTTGTACACCTTAAACTAATACAAAGTTATATGCCAATTATATCTCGATAAAACTGGGAAAAAAAGTGGATTTAGCTGTTTTATTACCAGACAAAATAGACTTCAAAGTACAATGTATTACTGGATATAGAGAGGATATATCATGATGATAAAATGTTAAATCCTTCTGGAAGTTTAAACAATCTTAAATCAGAACACACCTAGTAAAACAACCTCAAAATATATAAACAAAAATGGGCAGAATTAAAATGAGAAATAGACAAATCCACACTTATAGTTGGAGATTATAATACTCATTCCTTAGCAACTGATGAAACAAGCAACAAAGAAAATCAGTCGAGATAGAGAAGATTTGAACAAAAAGACTAACAAACTTGACCTAATTGATATATTTAGAACAATGCACTCAACAGTTACAAAATATGCATTCTTTTCAAGTGCACATGAAATATTTACCAAAATTGGCATTAAGCAAATCTCATCAAATTTCAAAGAATGAAATCATACAGCACATGTTCTACGCACAATGAAAGTAAGCTAGAAATCAATAATTAAAAGATAATAAACATTCTCAAAGTTTGGAAATTAAGTGGCACATTTCTAAACCACCCATGAGTCAAAGAAGAAATCATAATGGAAATTAGACAGTATTTTGAACTGAATGCTAATGAACAAAATTTCAGAGATGCAGCTAAAGCTGTGCCTAGACAGAAATTTAGAGCTTTAGAGCTTTCTAAAGGGAAGCCTGAAAAAAACCAATGAGACAACTACCCAGTGCCAGAAGTTAGGAAAAAAACCAGCTAATTAAACCCAAAGAAAGTATAGACATAATAGAGAAAAAAACAGAAATTAATAAAATAGAAAACAGACATATAATAGATAAAATCAACAAAGCCCCAAACTGGTCCTAGATAGACCTCTAGTAAGAGTAACCAAGAAAATAAGAGAAAAGCCACAAATTACCCATATCAGAAATGAAAAAAGGAATACTATTGCAGATCCTACAGATATTGAAAGACAACAGAGGATATAAAAACAAATTTTTTGACAATTTACATGAAACAAATTATTTCAAAAACATAAGTTATCAAAATTGATATAGAAGAAATAGTCACTTTCATATTTTCTTTAATGTTATTTAAAAACTCCCACAAAGAAAACTTTAGGTCCGGAGGTTTTTAACTGTGAATTCTTCCAAATACCTAAGGAAGAAATAAAACCAATCTTACATAAACTCTTCTGGAGAATAGATACAGAGGTAAAACTTCCCAACTCATTTTACGAGGCTAGCAAAATCCTGATACTAAAACCCCACAAGGAGATTATAAGAAAGGAAAATGATAGGCCAATATTCCTCATGAATTTAGATGCAAATATTTGAAAAAAAAAGTATTAGTAAATTGAATCTAGTAATATATGAAAGGAATACATCAAGACCAAGTTGGATTTACTCTAAGAATGCAAAGTTGGTTTAACATTTAAAAATCAATCAAAATAATTTACCATAGTTACAAAATAAAGCAGAGAATTTATGATTATCATGCAAAAGCACCTGATAAAATCCAATACCAGTTCGTGGTTCAAACTCTCATCGAAACAGAAAGAGAAGGTAACTTTAATCTGATAAAGCATATTTACAAAAAGTCCTATAGCAAAAACCATATTTAATGGTATTACATTAAAAATTTCCTGAGATTGGGAATGAGACAAGGATGCCTGTTAGCACCACTTCTATTTAACACTGTACTGGGGATTTAGCCAATTCAATAAGAAAAGGGGAAAAAAACCCAAATAAGACAAAAGGTAAATTACATGAGCAGACTGGGCTCTGGGTAGATAAGAGGGGCAGGTGGGCGGGGCAGGAAAATGAATTTAAGTTCAATTTCATCTTCAAATTGTAAAGCACTAGACCTTACCCTCACACCTTTTAAGCTTCTCTGATCCTCCCTACAAACCTGTAGGCTAGATAAAGCAGGTATTATTTACCTCCAATTTGCAAATGACATACTAAGGCTCAGAGAACTAAACTGATTAGTCTAAGTCTCTCTTTAAAAAGCAAAAGCAATAGGGGACTGACCCAGGAAGTGGGAGTTCAAATCTAAGTTTCTTTTCAATATGTTACGCTTTCTCACAGAAAGGGAGCTAGAAAAGCCCAAAGGGAAATTTTGTCCAGAGCTTATTATTGGGTCTCCCAAACTTAAATAAAGTTGCCACTGAATTCATTATCTAGAATTTCTTTTTCTTCCATAGCTAAGAATTCGGGAACAGAGTAGGCTGAAATGATATAGACAGGTCCCCTCTGACTTCAAACTCATAGAAATGCCATAAAATTTTTTTTAAGTAAAAAGGACATGCTTGAGAAAAAAAAAAAAAAGGAAAATTCCCCAGATGCTAGAAATGAAGGAAAAACTTAGAGTATGAAGTGGTAGCTGACCCAGATTCAGATACAGCTTCAGGGGTTGGTCCCCAAAGTTTTAGTGCCCAGCCAAGAATAGGGATCTGTTTTCCAGCTTTTAAGGCAAGAGCATATGTGGGTGAGTGACAAAGAACAGATTCCCTTCTTGAAATGTTGACCCTTGATGAGCAGCCCAGTTAGTGAAAGAGAGTAGGAAAAACTCTGTCCACTGGCTCAGGAAAGCAGGAAAAACTTTCTGTCAGGGACCTTGTAGAAAGTAGATGAAAGATCCACAAAAAATGGAAACCACAATCAGATGTTGGGGGAAATTTACATTATCAAGATTGCATGGAAATTCCAAGCTGAGAAATTACAAGGATCACTAAAATCTCTAGGGCTCTGGCAGCAACAGAAATGAAAGGCACTGTACTCTCACAACACAGCATACAAGACTTCAAAAGGAAAGAGGAGGAAAAAAATCCTGTTGAAGATGTGGTCATCTTCAAGAATTACAAACCATACAAGAGGTACATTTCCATGCGGTAGAGTCTGCATATATAGCAAGTAGGAGATCTGTCACCCACCCAGAAAAAAAATAGAACGAGCCAAAAGAAACCATAAAATATTATGTTGAATATGATTAAAATGAAAAGTAATATATAATGAAAAATCAGAATATTTTGAAAAATTTTGACATTTGAAAAAGAACCGAAAGGAACATCTGGAAATTAAAAGTTACAGTTACTGAAATAAAAAACTGAGTGGATTTATTAAAAAACAGATTAGACATAGTTGAAGAGATTCTTAGTTAACTGGAAGGCAGATATGAGTACATCATCCAGAATGCACCACGGAGAAACAAACAATAGAAAGCATGAAAGTGCAATTAAAAGATGTGGAGGACAAAAATCCAATAGAAGTTCAAAAGAAGAAGATAGAAGGAATGAGGTAAGGCAAACAGATAATGGCTAAAAATTTTGAAAAATGAAGATATATACGAGGCGTACAACTTCTGACTAGGATGAATAAAAACTAATCCACCCCTAGATGTGGGTTAGCAAAACTACAGAACATCAAAGATTATAAAAAAAATTTTTTTTTCTAAAGCAACTAGAGAGAAGAAATTACCTTAAAAAGGAATAACACTGAGGCTGACAGAGGATTTCTAATCAGTGGCAATATACATCGCAGACTGTGGAACAACAGGTTCAAGGAACTGAAGGAAAATAACTGTCAATCTAGCTAACTGCTATTCCCTCCTTATTTATTTCTTAACTCAATGGAGAGAGGTATGCCAGTACAAGAGAGGCCTGGACAGGAATAGCTGGAATTAGCAAGACCAAAATATCTGGGAAGATAGTTAATTCAGTGGAAATTGCACTTGGGTTTCCTAAATGTGAGGTGGAACAGATGACCTAGACATAAGGCTCCAGAAGTTTTTGCCTTTACACTATATTTCTAGCCAAAAGTTGGCTGTCTTAGTGGGAAAGGCTCGAGCAGAATGATTTATGGAGCATGTTAAGCGAACTCTAGATATACAGCATAGTAATTAAAAGTGAAGTCTCTGGAATCAGACTAATTAGGATCAAATCTTGACTCTGCTTCTTACAAACTGAATGAATTTGATCAAATTACTTCACTTCTCTATGCCTTAATTTTTGTAGCTATATCTTACAGCTTAAAAAAAGACTAAATAAGCAAAGACATGTAAAACATTGGGCATAGTATCTAGCACAAAGTAGGTGCTTAATAAAACCCAGCTATTATTATTACTTAGTCTTGACTACAGGGCTGTAATTGGATCATGAGTTTGAAGGAGTTATCTTTAATATGACACCGAAAAACTAAAATATAAGAAACACATACCCTGACATCTACTGAGCAGCCCACAGTCCATGATGGATTTCCCAGCACTTGATTTTGGCACAGGAGATGAACTAGGGAGGATTTCCCAACACCTGTAAAAGATAAAAGAACTCTAGTCATTTAAAAGACATGCTGAAATATATTACGGCAAAAGTAAGACTGAGAATGAGCAGTAATAATGATATGTAAAGCATGGTTGTTTAAAGGGTGTTCATACCATACCAACGATTTAATAAGCTTCATTGATAAAGAGAAGATGGTCAAGGACACTGGTTCTCTCAAATTTAGCATCAGAATCCTCTGGAGGATTTGTTAAAACACAGAATGCTGGGTCCTGTCCCCAGAGTTTCCAGTTTGACAGGTCTGTCATGGAACCCAAAGATTTTGCACTTCTAACATATTCCCAGGTGATGCTGATGCTACGGATCCAGGGAACTCACTTTGAGAACTACTGGTCCAGGGCAATTTCAAATAAACTAATCCCTTTCCTTTGGAATGATTTCATCTATTCAGCCTATTTTAGAATTGCAGAATCTTAATATATCTTAGAGGTAATCTCCTCTATCCTGACCACCAATGCAGAGGTCCCTTCCACAGACCCTGTTTGACGGTCTTTCAGATTATGCTTGAACACTATCAGTGACAGGGATTCACCATTTCACAATTCCATATTTAGATATTCCAGTTCTCCCATACAGTGATTTTTAGAAAGCAGTCAACCACTTGGCCCAGACTTATCTTTTGGAAAAGGAGAACAACTCTTCCTCTTCTTCTACATCATGGCCCTTTAACTTCATAGACAGCACTTTTCTTTTTATTGAAGTATAGTTGACATACAATATTATGTTAGTTTCAGGTGTACAACCCTTAAATACATTACAAAATGATCACCACAATAAGTCTGGTAACCATCTGTCCCCATGCAAAGCTATTACAGTACCACTGGTGATATTCCCTATGCTGTACAATACATCCCTGTGACTTATTTATAACTGGACGCTTGTACCTCAATTCCCTGCACCTATTTCACCCCTCTCCCCACCTCTCCTTTCTAGCAACCACCAGTTTGTTCTCTGTATGAGTGTTTCATTTTATTTTGTTTGTTCATTTATTTTTTTTTTTAGATTCTACATATAAGTGAGATCATACAGTATTTGTCTTTCTGACTTATTTCATTTAGCGTAACACCTTCTAAATCCATTCATGTTGTCGCAAATGGCAAGATTTCATTCTTTCTATGGCTAATAGTCCACCTGTATGTATATATATATACACACATTTTCTTTATCCATTCATCTATTGATGGACACTGAGGTTGCTTTCATATCTTGGCTACTATAAATAATGCTGCAATGAACATAGGGGTGCATACATCTTTTCAAATTAGTCTTTTTGTTTTCTTCAGGTAAATACCCAGAAGTGGAACGGCTGGATCATATGGTAATTCTATTTTTAATTTTTTGAGAAGCTTCCATATTGTTTTCCACAGTGGCTGCACCAATTTACAATTCCACTGACAGTACATGAGTGTTCCCTTTTCTCCACATCTTCAACGACACTTGTTATTTGTTGTCTTTTTGATGACAGTTATTCTGACAGGTGTGAGATGATATCTCATTGTGGTTTTGATGTGCATTTCCCTGATGATTAGAGATGCTGACCATCTTTTCATGTGTATGTCTTCTTTGGAAAAATGTCTATTAAGGTACTCTGCCTATTTTTTAATTAGATTGTTTTTTGATATTGAGTTGTATAAGTTCTTTATATATTTTGGATAGCGCCTTATCAGATATGTCTCTTGCAAATATCTTCTCCCATTCAGTAGGACACTTTCTTTTCTTATAGATCTCCTGGGTTTAGGATAATCTAATTACTAATGCTAGGGCTAGTATTCTGAGATCTGTAGGAAGAGGAAAGGGAATGAGCTATCCCTGTACATTTATGTGTAGAGTTACTCATTCAATTAACATATTTTGGGATGCCATTATAACAAGCATTGTTGGCGAATCTTTATGCGTCACTAGTTGTTATCAAAAATTTAGCCAACCTCTTTGTGTGCATTACTGTGCATGGACCTATCACTTTTTATTATAAAGTTTTATTTACAGTCTATCTAGAAAGTACAGAAAAAAGAAGAAAATAAACCACCCAAAGAGCACTACTGTCAATAATGCAGATTTAATTTCATAAGCAGAGTTTTTCTATAAGCAGGTTGTTATTGTGAATATATACACAGTGTACTTAAACACACTGAAACATAAGCCTTTGCTTACACAGCTGGTTTTGTCTGAAATATCCTACCCATCCTCTCCTTCCATTTCCCCTCTCCCATTGGCCTGGTGAATTAATCTTTCAAGACTCAGCATCATTCTAGATATAAAGTCTTTTCTTAATCCATACAGGTAGAACTAAGCACATCATCCACCATCCTCTGCATCTCCACTGTACACTGTACATTTTTCTATAGAGCACTTAAAATACACTATTACACTTGCTTGTTTATAGATTTTATTCACTCTGCTTGATTTTAAGTTCTTTGAGGCCTGGGACTGGGTTTTACTCATTTTTTATTTCCAGTACTCAGAGAGGGCCTTAATTAGTACTTATTTAGTGGCTAAAAATTTCCATGTTATTACAGAATCTTCATAGATATTTTTAATGTCTTCATAGTAGTTCAGAGAGGAGACATAATGATTTATTTAACCATTTTCTCATTATTAGATATTAGGGTGTTCTGAACTTTTCACTATGCTAATAAAAGATTTCTGTTTACACTTTCATTTAAAAAACCGAAATCAACATTTACAGTTCTTGATATACATTGACAACGTTTATCTGGTTACTCTGCCACCCGCCATACACATAAGCCTGCAGGTCTTGTTGCACCTCAACGGTATGTAGTTGCTTTTTCATCTTTGTTAGCTTATAAGAGAAAAAAAAAGTGACATCTTGCTTTAGTCTGCATTTCTTTACCTTCCGGTAAAGATACACATTATGTTCATCTTTGCTAACCAGTTGTTTTTCCTCTCTTATGAATTATCTATTGATGTGCTCCACCCATTTATCTACTAGGTTTTACTGTTATCAATTTACATGACTTCTTCATATACTAGCTGCTCATGTAATTGAACCAAACATTTTCCCAGATTTCTCTTTCATTCATTTTATTTTTTTACATACATGCACGTAAGATTTTTGAGTACTCAAAGTGAGTTTTGTATTTTATTTACTGCATTGCATCTGATATCTATGGCCTTTAGGGCATATTGTTGATTTTTGTGTTTGCATGTAGATTTGTTTATGTTGGAGGAATATAACTAGGCATTTAGTTATTAGCTTGATACAAGTCTTGAAATTCTAGTTAAGCTTAACTGTGTCAGAGTAAACATCTCTATGCAATAATATTGTATAGCTCTCCATGAATTAACTGCATTGGGTGATAAGAGTTAGCTAACATGGGATGAACTTTAAACAGTAAGAACAACAGAAGTGCCAAGAATAGTGGTTAACTTTAAGAATTTTGGGAGATTCTGATTCTATGTTTTCATCATTAGAACTAACTTAGATCAAAAGAATGCACTTGATTTGCTGGGGGAAAAAAGTTCAATATAATCAAATAAATGCCAGCTCCAAACAGAGCTGGTAATGTGTTAAGCTCATCCCTTACATATGAAGGAACAAAGAGAAAAGAGTATGTGCATGTTAGAGAGACTTTCAGGATTCCTTACTAAATTATCAAATATCTCTATGGGATACAAACAAATTTCTAAATCCCTAGTCATTCCTTTATATATTTGCGAAATCCTCAAAATCTCACAAGGGAAATGAGCCTTTATTCAAAAGTAAACTTTGAAATTTAAATACAAAGGCAGATGAAATGTAAAAAGTATATTCTAACTTGTCAGACAGCAAATCACTGTTAAATGGGAACTGATAAAAAGACAATAACTGACTTTGCACATATAGCCTAATATCAGTGAATGTGTGACAAGATCAATCACTTTCCTGGTGGGCATGGCTGTGTCTTCTGTTTTACAACTAAACTATAATAATAATTTTAAAAAGCTTACTAACTGCCTGATCACTTTTTCACATTTAATACAGCAGCCAATTCAACCCTGTTGTGTAATGCACTGATTCCACAGTTATATCCCCAGCACCTAATTCAGCATTTGCTATGTATTGTAATAGGGAAACTTTTTTGGGGGAAAAAAAATAAATCGACTAGTTTGAACAAGATGTAACATGAAGCAATTGTTAGATGCAATAGAAAGGTAATTATAAATGAGAGAGAGCACCCACTTCACATATCATGAAGAACGGTGTTAGCTCTGGATTCTTCTAAATCCTACTTGGTGATACTCTTACGAAGCCCATTTAGACCACCGTTGCTTTCTTTATCTGTAAAACTGAGTGCTTTTATTAAATTAACTTCAGCACCACTTCATGCTAAAGAACTAAAGTTGACATAAATTGAATTATGTTCATAGAATTTCATAATGCAACTTTCTGAAGGGAATATTAAATAATGCTCTCTGTAAAATACTTTGCAATGCAAATAATCTGCAGGCAATGTGAAAATGTTCTCAACCTCCTCCCCTCACCAATTTTATTCAGTTTGGTAAGGCTAGTGTTCAAGTTCTTTGGGGTATGTCCTCTCCACCTCCAAGCATCTGACACAACATCTTTGCTCAAGCAGACATCCAAAGGTCAACTCCAGAAAAGCACATCTATGAAATGCAAGGTTAACATTTCTTCCAAGTTCTTAAGAAGCTTAGGAGTGGAGGGTATGAGAAACAGGATAGTGAAGGGGAGATAGAAACACACTTCAACTCCTGTTCTCAAGTGTCCAAGGTAAGAATTTTAACACTAGGATTAAACTGGGCTCAGCATTAAGTCCTAGCTGCATCATAAAATGGCCCTTATCTTATTTTTTCTACTTCTTCCAGCCTAGCACATAATAGTTTTTCAATTAAGATTAAACAGAACAAAGAAAAAAGAAGCGCAGTTGAGAGTAAAACAGGTCTACCACCTGATACTTCACGAAATAATATGGGTTAGTGTTCTAAGTACGGGGACTCCCAGCTCAAACTAGTTCTGTCATTTACATCTCTTTTTTTGTAAAAGAGATTTGTCATTTGTGAAATTGTTTAATAGGACTGATCTCAGGATTAAATGAGTTAATATATGCAAAGCACTTGGAACAGTGTCATTCTTCTTAGTGCACATTTGATTTCTTTAATTAACAAAATCTCTTAAAGGCAAGGTCCGAACTTCTGTCTCAGCACGGCGCCCAGTACAACACTCAACCTCCGCAGATCTTTTAAAACAAAGGATCACTAGGCTTCGGTCGCCCTGGAAACCGACGTAGAAACCAGCGAAAGCAGAGAAAGGCCCCGGCTCCGCGCCCCCCACCCGTGCGATTTGAGCAAAGTCCTCTGGGAAGTGTAGTCTTTAGGCCTCGAGAGGGAATTCAGCCACGGGCCAGAGTCAGTTAGTCGGTGGGTGTGTGAAGGGAGAGTGAAAGGGGAGGATTTTCGGATAACTCAAAAGTGTCGGGAGCCCCAGAGGTGGGTTAACCGGCTCACCTGAGTCTCCCAACACCAGTACCTTCACCCGATCCAGGGACGCCATCTTGCCACTGCCTTCCTGAGGTTAACGCCTATTCCGGGATTATAGGCCAATCAGAGCTGGGATTGGAAGGCTGAGTCTTCAATGTCATTGGCCAATAGGAGCGTGACTGTCTTGATTGAAGGCCTCAGTGTGCTGATTGGCCCGCCTGGTTAAAAGTAGCGGGTGGTTTCTAAAGCTGGTCGCAGGAATAGGGCGTTCTCCTTGTCGCACAAGTGGCGTGGCTCGTTTAAACCAGTAGTTGAGGCGCTGAGGGAAGCTGTAGTGGGAGTGTTCGAGGATTCGCTTTGGTAAACCTTGTTCCCTGTTCCTTGTTCTCGGTTCCCTGGCCCGGCGCCGTCTTTCAGGGTGTCTTCTACTTTTCGCTCCTTTCTCCATAGCTAGCCTCCTCCCCCTTAGCTACTCTCTTGACTCGGTTCTCTTCTTGGTCTTCCAAAGTACTATTGACCCGGAGCGGCCCATGTGCGACCTCGGGTAGGACGGGCTTGGCTGCGCCGAATGTGGCCTCTGGACTCAGCTGGCAGAGTCCGAGGGGATCTAGGGTGTCGGGGTGTCACAGTGGGGAGGAGGTGAACATTACCGGGCTCGTGGAGGCTAGCTTGTCCGGAGGTTTCGCGGTGATATGCCACTGTATGTATGAAGGCGTGGAGAGTACCGTGAAATATGGTAGCCGAGAAAGCCAGTTGGTTGTGTAGAATCCAAGTTCTTCTGGAACTGGAATAGAACTATACTGAAATAATCTGACAGGACTCCCCACATCCACTCCTTCCTTCTTTTCTTTTACACGCTGCAGTCAGCATAATCCTTTACAATCACGAATATGATGCTTTCACCTCCTTAAAACCATTTGAAGTTTAAGAAGAGGGTTTCCAATACCCTATCTTTTTCTACTCTGGAAGCTGCAGTGGAGGAAGTGAATTGGGGGGAAGCTGGCAGGGTGGGCGTGTTTGAAGAAAAGGTGCTTTACAAGACCTATTGAAAGTTTTATGGAAGTACTAGACCAGCTGTGCTGCACGTTGGAAAGTCAGTGGTGAACAAGATTAATCTCTTGGTCTCCGAGGTAGACATGGAGAAAGTGTAAGTCTGTTCACTGCAGCGAAGAAGGGGAAAGAACTACAGGAACGTGTGAAGGGGTGGGGGGGATCATTCTGAGCTACTAAGGGGAATCTGAGAGGGTGTCTCTGAGGAAATGTCATTTGAGATGTGAAGGATGATTAGGAGAAGGGCTTTGGGCTTAGCTGCGGGAGCAGAGAAAACAGCATGTGCAAAGGCCTGGAAGTAGGGAATGCGTGTGTGGCTCAGAATTGAGAGAATGCCAGCGTGGCCGGAGATGAAGCTGAGGAGGGTAGACCAAGCACAGAGAGTGCATTCATTTCAACTTTGTTTCTCCAACTCTGTTGCCTGGTGTTTGTATGATTAGAATACATAGGGTTCAAAAACAAAACCAACTTGCCTTTGGGGGTCTGGGCTGGGTAGGGTGGTAGGTGAGGCTGGGAGGTGACTGATGGATTCTGAGGCTAAAAAGAAGAAACAAGGCCTGGCCCCCAGAGGTCACACACTGAAAAGTCTCCAGAGGCCAGCCAAGCGCCTTCCCTGTTTAAAAATGTCAGCTGCTCTTTAGCTAATTGTTTCCATGTGGGAACATGGTCTCATTTTTTTTCCGCAGATATTTGCAGTTCTCAAGAGGGCCTGAAAAATTGAAATTGATGTGAAATCTCATGATTTTTAATGTTGACCACAAATTCAGAAAATTTTCAAAACATTCTTTGAGTCAAACGATGTGGCACAGGCTACCAGTTTGAGACCTCTCATCTCAGTATTATGAAATCCAGAGATTGAGGAGATTCAACATAATTGGGGGAGTAGAGGCAGTGAAGGAGAGAACACAGTGTTCAGGAAGGAGGATTTTAGAGTGCAGAGATTTTGAACAAGGTGGCACAGCATGACTTCTTTGCTGAGTTCCAGTTTCATTTGTTCAGCCGCCTGCTGGACATCTTCACAGTAATATTCTGTGGTATTTCCTCAAAGACAAGCAACTAAAACTGAATGAATGCCTCATTTCTTCCAAACCTGTTCCTCTTCAGGTGTTAACCTGTTTCTCGTAGTAGTACTTTTCTCTTCTAGTTACACTGGTTTAAAACAAATAGCTATATGTTATTGTTTAATAGGTATAATGTTTTAGTTTTACAAGGTGAAAAGAGTTGTGGAAGTGGTTGGTGGTGGTAGTTGGTTAACATTATGAATGTATTTAACATTACTGAACTGTCTGCTTAAAAATACTTCATCGGTAAACTTTATGTTATGTATATTTTATCACAATAAAAAAAAATGGGAAAAAAACCCCAAATAGCTATTTAAAATTTTCCTACTCTGTAACTCCATTTCCAATGTATTATTGGGTCCTTTTGAGTTTGTTTCTCTAATAAGTTTCATTCATCCTGTCCTCTTATAATTTTTCTTGTCTTTCGTAGTTTAGGTTTGATTACTAGCGCTCTTAATGCTTCCACAGTGCCTCCATTTTCACTTACTTCAGCCCGCTTCTCAAATTGTTTTAAGAGTCACTTTTCTAAGTAGGGAGTCTTATTATGTATGCTAGTACTTAATGGAACTCTTACGATGCCAGCCTTGAAAGTCAAACACTTTACATGAATTATCTCATTTAATCTCATACATCAACTCTATGAGGAAGGCACTGTTAATCTGATGAAACTGAAGCTGAGAATTTTCCAGGGTCACAGGCTAAGAAATGGTGGAACTGGCATTCAAAACCTAAAACTATTGGACCACAGAGTTCTCTTGTCACTCCCTTTCTCAAATCTTTAGGGCCCCCTAGGGTGTTTCAGGCAAAGGTAACAGGCTGAATGATGTGGCACAGGGCCCTCCCCCTGCAGGATGTGCTTTGGCCAGGTATGTAATAGTCAGGTACCCAGTTTGTTGGTAACAGTGGTCAGGGACTTATTCTGTATATTAGGGTCATCTAAGGAGCTTTAAAAATTAGTGTGATGCCTAATCTGGCCTGCCCAGACCAGCTGAAACAGAATCTCTGGGAATGGGGCCCAGGGTGGGTACTTTTAAATGCTCCCCAGATGATTCTGCTTTACAGCCAGGGTCGAGAACCATTGGCCTGGAAAATGGAGTATATGGGGTGGAAGGTCAGGGAGGGGAGTACAATAGTAGGAAATAATACTGGAAAAGTAGGTTATTTTGACATTTGTCTGCCATCCTTTGGTCTGTTTCCGAAGCCACATATTGTGTTCTGCCAACTGTTGACCATGTAAAACAAAACAAAACAAAAACCCCAAAACTAGGTTCAAGTTCAATGTATAGGCCAAATTGGAAAGAATAAAATGCATATCGCAGTGTGTTATGCTACTACTTCGGTGTTGAACCCAGGCACTTGCTTGGCATCCTTAAGCCTTGGGATGACAGGAAGGCTCTAGGACCACAGGTTTGGATCTAGGTGCTCCTTTGTTATCTCTTATATATAGTCATGCCTGAGTATTTACAATCTAAAATATAACTGACTTTCCTTTTATTTTTCCTTTATTAAAGGTAGGGTATTATATCCACCCCCCCCCCACCATATGTGTATTCATTGGTTATTTAGGAATATCTTTTTAGAATAGTACTGTGGATATAAAACTGTTTCTTATAAAATAGGGTGATAGGGTTGATTACTGATTTTAAATAAAAGATTCAATAGAAACTAGTATTAATAACAATATGATTCCCTGTGAAAATAATTCAATAGGATGTCTGTTAAAAATTTCCTTATAGTGTAGGGAAATTTCATTTGATATAGTCTGTGATACAGTCTGTGTGCCTGGCCGTTTTTAGTTTGAGATGTATTAAATTGATATAGATGGTGTCTTTATTAACAGGTGCTTCCTAAGCACATTACATTCTCATTTATTCATCACAACAACCTCATTGAAGTAGTTGATATTATCCTTGTTTCTCAGAGAGTGAAGTGTGGCTTGAAGTTGTTAAGGGACTTGCTCAGGATGACACAGCCACTAAAACAAGGCTATCTGACTCTAATTCCAAATCCCAGGCTTTTTAACAACCACATGAAAGTCTAGCCCATGCCAGTTTGGGCTTCTAGAAGACAGCTTTCTGGGTACAGTTAACTTCTACTTGTCCTGCAGGGGATCCAGTATTTAAGGATATCTTGGTGTTTGTTGTTACTGTTTTTTAGAACCGTATAGCCTTTGCTTATTTGGTCATTTAACTTTTCAAGGTTAGTAAAGCTGTCTGGATATAATTGTTAATTTCTTTCAGATTTATAACAGTAATTTTGCCAAACATCCCAGCTGGTGATTACTTAGGCATTTCTTGGTTTGTTGTGATTTTATTGTGAGAGCATGACTATGTAAAACATCCTAGAATCTATCTTGGTAGAAAATTTTTACTCAAGAAGAGAAATAAAGGCACTTAAAAGAATATGCTAACTGCTAAGTTTCTCAGGGTTTTTTTTCCCCAGCATTCCCAAAGATCTGTAACATTAAGAATAATGAGACTTCGTTTAGATTTTTGTGTTTCTCTTTCTGAAATAAAGTGAGCTTGATATAGTATATCATTGCTATAAGTAATGTTAATTTTTGGAATTAAACACACAGTAGGTCATGAAAGTAACCATTTAAGAAATATGTCAAGCTTTTAAGATGTAATCTTTTGTGTACTCTAGAGTAAAGTCTTGTTCTCTGTTAAATGCTTAGGCATTATAAGTCTTTTAAAAACAATGTTGTAAGTACCTTTGTGGCACTCCAAGAATAGCAATTACCAGCTACCTAATGGGTTGATTATTCTGGATTTAAAATGATTACTTTGTCCTTATGCCTAGCTAATTTTCTCTTTTTTTCTGAATTCAGTACATTTAAAGTTGAAGTTTGCTGCTAAAGATGGCGGATCCAGATGTCCTCACTGAGGTTCCTGCAGCATTGAAGCGGTTAGCCAAGTATGTGATCCGGGGGTTTTATGGCATTGAGCATGCTTTGGCCTTGGACATCTTGATCCGAAACCCCTGTGTGAAAGAGGAGGACATGCTGGAGCTGCTCAAGTTTGATCGGAAGCAACTTCGATCAGTCTTGAATAATTTAAAGGGAGACAAATTCATCAAGTGCAGAATGAGGGTAGAGACTGCTGCAGATGGGAAAACCACTCGCCACAACTACTACTTTATCAATTATCGTACTCTTGTTAATGTGGTAAAATATAAATTGGACCACATGAGAAGGAGGATTGAAACTGATGAGAGAGATTCCACCAACCGGGCTTCCTTCAAATGTCCTGTCTGTAGTAGTACTTTTACAGATTTAGAAGCTAATCAGCTCTTTGATCCCATGACAGGTGAGATTGTTCCAGTTTATGAATCTTTCTTTTAAGTAACTTTTTAAAGTATGTATCCTTTTTCTTAAGTTGATTCATCTAGTTTTTAAACTGATCATATATATCATTATAAAAGTGGATATATTGGTGTAAGTAAGCATACAGTCATTCTTAGTCTTAATGTCCTGTTTGACTGTCATACTACTTTTAGAAGCTGTTGCAAAGCCTTTCTCCTTTACAAGGGAGTACTCATCCATGGACTGTTCTTTTATCCATGGCCCTCTACCTCTGTTTTTGCCCCCATCCCTTATTTACAACTGCAGCCTAATCTAAAGGGTTGACTTTCTCTACCACTTTGAGGCTATTCTGACTTTACTAAGTTTACATTTGAACTCTTCATTCAACAAATATTTGAGTATCTACTTGTGCCAGTCACTGTCAGACAGTTATAATAAATATGTATTATTAGAACTTAAATACTTTGTTAGTGGAAGTGCAAAGTGCTATCAGGAGGACATAACTAGGGCATCTAATGTGGATTTGGGGAGGCCTCTCAAAGAAGTTTAAACAGTGGGGGCCTGAAAGATAAGTAAAAGTTAGCCAGATGAAATAAGAGGGGCACTCTTTCCAAGTTAACAATAGATATTTAGTTTCTTAGCCATTCATTAATGGAAGCGAATCGTCAACAGGAGTTATAAATTGCTTCATTTAATTAAATGCTTTAGTTTTAAGGATTTTTCTAATGAACACAGAATCTACAAAGCCTGTTTTTTCTAAAAATACATATCTAACATTAACATGGGACACTTTAAAGTGCTAGGTTATACTGTACATAACTATACATAACAGTAGAGTTATGCTGTTATTTGTAAACTGGAAAAGAGACTATAGTTTTACTAATTACTCAAGTGGATCAATTTTGTGTTAAAAATTTGTAAAAATCTATAGAAAGAATCACAGCTGTTAAGTTAGATTGTCCCTTTGTTATGGCTGAATTCAGGAGTATAGGTTACTTTTTAGTTCATAGATCTGACTTTAAAATAACTATCTGAAAAGTATAATTTAAGCTTTTACACATGAAATGTTTTATTGTAAAAAAATTACAGGTTTATGTACATGTTTAATTTTGTATATGTTATATATTGTACATTTTAAAGAATTTTAAAAAATTTTAATGGGAAATAATGCCAATATCAATTAAGATTATTCACAAAAAGAGCAGTGATGGCCTATGACTTTTTTTTTCCCCTTATTTACTGTGAAGCAGTCATCTTGGATGAAAAGTCATTTAAAGAATTCACATTTGTCTTAAATGTTTAATTTGTCTGAACCTAACTATTTACCTTGAAAGGGCTTAACTAGTAGAGGTCTTGGTTATGAGAAAATCTTAGCCATCCTGAGTATAAGAATTGCTTGAGTGTACTATAGAGGAAGGTTGTAGACTATATCTGGAGCTCTTTCAAAGTAGACTAGAAAAGTCTCATGATTTTTGCTATTCACTCTAACAGATTTCTTAAAGGAGCTCTGGGTTTTGGTTTTTAATTTTCTGCAGATGTTGGTGTTACAGTGGTCGTCTTCGGCACTCTTGACTGCAGTGAAGGTGTTATCCAGTCCCTCAGAGAGGGTAATCTAAAGGAATATGCTTCTACTACATTTACGCATCACTTGATTCTTATTTAATTTCATGAAAGTTTCTAAAAGGAAGTTATCCCACTACTTATATATCAGTATTTAGGAGTTTGATTCATGATGCTCTTCGAATTTTACCTAGGGTTTGTGTCTGAATGAAATTAGTTGTAATCAACAGGTGGCTTGTGGAAGAGATGGCCTGACCAAATATAGTCAAGATTATTTGTGTGAGGGAATTGAGATAGGGTAGGGAGCATGAAAACATATTATGAAAGAGAGCTAAAACTGAAACAGTTGTTTTGTGGCCAGTCTGAACAGAGACTGTATTCTTAATATGAGGGTTACGGTCAACATGATGGTGGAAAGAAGGGGTTCAGGAGAGCAAGAATAAGTCACTTTACATTGGTATCGCTCATGGGAGGATGCCCTGATCAGCCAACACTAATAGTCAACTTAATTGGCAGTTGTGTCTCAGTGAAGCCTGAGATACCATGATTGAAAATTCTTAATTATTAGGAACCCTCTTTATGAGAATATACTTGCCTTTTGATTATAATTTGGTTTTTCATTTGGACTTTCCTTTACAGAGAGTATATGATAATTGGGTGATATTAGACCCCCCAACCTCCTTGTCAGTCTGGTTTTGTTTTGTTTTTCCACTATTAGTACCTTGACAACCCTCCCTTGTTCTTCTATACATTCCCTTTAGAAATCTTGGACTTTTTCCCTCTGTTCCCTTCCTGTTTTGCTCAGTATTCATTTCTCTCCCCCTCATTTTGAAGAAGACAAGAAATAAACATTTGGTATGTGTATCGGAGGAGGAGGAGGGAAGTTTTTCTGCTGTAATATTTATTCTCTGTTTAAATTGATAGTTACAGTTTTCATTCGAAGCCAGTGCTGTACAAAGCTGTTCTATTTCTTGGTTGCTATTGGAGATTGATGGTGTTTCTGACCAGTGATGGAGGTATCTAATGGGCTTCTATCTCCATTCCAATGTCAACAGTTCTTAGGTTTATAAACTATGGTTTATATTAGCAATTGGTGGTATTCAGGAATTAGATTTGAAGCCTTCTAGGCTTTACTTCTTCCCTGATAAAAAGTTCTTAACTCAAGTATATGGGCAACTCTGCCACTGGACAGAGAGTAGTGACTCCTAGATAAGTATCCAGGAATTCTGGGCTCAGGAAATTGGGTCCAGCAAGAATTGTTTTACCGGCATTAATTCACACATAAGCCAGCAATTTTCTTACTTCAGTTTATAGCTTTTCCCTCCCCCACCTCTCTTTTTCCTGAAAATTGTAGATTCTTTCCATACTTCCCATTTAGATTCTGCCCTTGGTGTTCTGGGGTTGAACTCTCCCAGTGTTTGATGCTTGATATGTATAGCTAATTTTATTTTATTTTATTTTTAACATCTTTATTGGAGTATAATTGCTTTACAATGGTGTGTTAGTTTCTGCTTTATAACAAAGTGAATCAGCTATACATATACATATATCCCCAAATCTCCTCCCTCTTGCATCTCCCTCCCACCCTCCCTATCCCACCCCTCTAGGTGGACAAAAAGCACCGAGCTGATCTCCCTGTGCTATGCGGCTGCTTCCCACTAGCTAGCTATTTTACATTTGGTAGTGTATATATGTCCATGCCACTCTCACTTCGTCCCAGCTTACCCTTCCCCCTCCCTGTGTCCTCAAGTCCATTCTCTATGTCTTTGTCTTTATTCCTGTTCTGCCCTAGTTTCTTCAGAACCTTTTTTTTTTTTTTTTTAGATTCCATATATATGTGTTAGCATACGGTATTTGTTTTTCTCTTTCTAACTTACTTCACTCTTTATGACAGTCTCTAGGTCCATCCATCTGCTAATTTTATTAAAATGGAATAGCCTAGCTTTTGCCCACTAGTCCCTGGTTTCAGAAACTTAATCAGGCAAAATCAGCTGTTTTATTTCCTGAAATATGGGGGTCTTATGTAATCAGAACAAAGGTAGCATGGCATGAAATCCATCAATCAGCAGAATAGCATATTGTAGTTCATAAATGCATGTTTTAGATTTAGCAAGGCTCTGACCATATGAAGAGACTTAGCATTTCTACTTTAGCAATCTCAACCACAGTGATTTCATTAATGACACTTCTAAGTTAAATTCAGCAACATTCTTCCCCAAAAGGGAGGGGGCGATTGTATTTTCTTTTTAGGTGTTAAAGTTAGATGATATGGAAATAGCTTTATATTTTCCATTTTTAATTTAAAAATTATGCAGCCATGGTGCCAGAAAAAATTTTGAAGAGAAGAAATTACGACAAAACCACCACCCTTTTACGTGTTATTTATAATTACAGTCATAGTCAAGAATAGTTTGTGATCTTTTGGTCCCTTAATGTACCAACTCTCCTGTTTCTACCTAGTGTTCTAAATATGTTTTTAGGTGTGATTTTCTCCCCTGTTTTCCTTTCCACCCCTTTAGGGCACTTTGATTATATATATATATATATATATATATATATATTTTTTTTTTTTGCTGGTATAGATATGACACTTTGAATATTTTTGTATATATAGCATTTTATTCTTGTTTTTAAAGTTTTTCCTTAAGGATTCTCAGCAGTGGGAGTATTAGGTGAAAAAATATGGTTTTATAGCTTCTGTAAAGGCACATAAGGCAATGTAGTTTTATTGTGGGTTGGGTAAAATTGTTAGGTGTTTGAATTAGAAATAGTTTGGGAGCCCCTATTACTGAATTCACCTAGAGACCAGGGGAATCCCATTTTAAATAAACTTTGAAGTAAGTTAAATTTTTAAAAAAGGAATCTTATAAATGTTTGTTTAATACAATCTTATAAATAGGAGCTAAGAGATTATCTAGTTCAACTCATCAAATGTGTGTGGGTACACACACACATGTCTGTTACACTGTAGGTTTTGGAGGATCTTACAAAGTAATAAAAAAATGTAGGGCCATATAGATTTCCAGAATGTTTTCAATGAGTACTGGGGAAGATACGATAGCTTTCATGGAGATACAGCTTTTGTGTGGCTCCTTGGAAAAGACTTAGAGTCAGGTAGATTTTAGGATTAGTGTAAAAGAAGTCTTTAAAAACTGACTCTAAAACGTGTCCAATAAATAACTCTTAAAAATAGCCAACAGTGGAAACAGACCTCTTCCAGTGGTTAGTTCTGAGTCACTCAGAATATTCAAGTAAAGTTCTCATCTACTTGGGATATTCATTTCTAAGTTTGGTGTTAAATCACGAGTCCCTCTTTTCCTTGTGACTGCAGGAATGCTTTTTGATTTAGACAGATCAGTTTCCTGATCCCCACATCATTGAAATTCCTCTTCAGTTCCTTTAACCTAACATTTTAGGTCAGGGTCCTGTATTCATGAACCTCTTAAAGACTTGTTTCCTTCGTGCTCACCTTCATAGAACAGGCTTTTTCCTGTCTTCATCTCTCTCTACTGAAGGCAAGAAGATGTCTTATAAGCAGTATTTCCAATTCCTGAAATGCTAAAAACACAAACAAACATAAAAAGAAATCTTTCTAGGATTACTTTGCTCAGTTGCTGGTTTGGAATCTTTGCCCAGGATGGGTTCATTAGAAACTTACACTGGAAAGCTCAGAGGTGTGGATTTTGGGGAGACTGATGATGGGACAGAAGGAAGGTGATTATTAGAATAAGTTAAAAAAAAAAAAAACTAGTTATGGAAAAATAGTAAGGAACAAATGTCTTCTCTCTGCTACCCTTCACTTTCCACCAAAAGCTTTAGGGCTGATTTTTTTAAAATTTTGCTGCTCTTGATTTTAAGGGTTTGAAAACTTTTTTTTTAAAAATCATCTGTGTTTTATCTTTTTTGTATTTTGAAGCTGATTACATAGGAACAAACTTACTTGTGAAAGGTTGCTTTTTAGTTTTGATGCTGGCATATAACATTCTGTTGATTATTGTCTTTCAAATAGTCATATCAAAACCACATACTTTTTGCCTGCTCACTGCATGTTGAGATGAATTTGATTTGGGCCTAATTCAGAGAATTTATTATTGATATAAGCTTCAGTATTCACCCAAGTACCACACTTCAATTTATTGTTTTCCCTCCCAGGCATAATACATTTTTTCCCCTTTATAATGAGTTCCAGAATCTAGGAATAATGCATGATTAGACCAAACCTAGATGTGTTCAGTTAAGGAAGGACAGAAGTCAGTTTCATTGATTAAATTGAGTTTTGGGGGTAGAGTTATATTGGGTACATTATGAATACATTTGAGATCTTCTGAAATTAAAAATACATTAAACGTACTTCTATTTTTTTTTTCCTTTTGCAGCAAATGAATATTTTACAGTGTTATATGTTCTGCAGTGAATTGCTAAAGGATGATTTTTCAAATTCCATTTTATTATAGGTAAAATAATTATATAAAATATATAACTATGCTCCTCTCATGTCTGTTATTATTTTATAATAGCAATTCCTTTTTTCATACACTTCCCCTTGCCCAAGTAAACTGAAGAAATTTGCTTTATGAAATAAGTTTGGAAATTAGAATAAAGGGTGACTTTCTGAGACTTTAGTATTTGGCTTAACATTTTAATACATATACCCCTGAACATTTTGAGTTATAAAAGGTTTAACAGAGGACTTGATAGTGCTTTCAAAGAATATCCCAAGAATGACTGTGTAACTTTTGTGTATTAAAAGGAGTTGAGTGCTTTTGGAGAATTCAAAATAACATTTGTTTTCTTTCTTCTAAAAATACGTAAGTAATATATGAATGTAAACTTGTTGAAGACTCAAATAACAGAAAAATAGATAGACTAAAATGGCAAACCTAGTTTTTCTTCTCTATGGTCTCCCGCACAACCCAGTCCCTACTCTCCATCTTTCTCTGTGTTGACAATTGGTAAGTTTTATGATTATATAATGTTTCACTTTATGTCTCCAACCCCACCTCACCCTCCCTCCTCCATAAGCCTTTTTGAAATCTGAGAACGCAAGGTGATTTTTTTTTTTTTTTGACAGGAAAGTAGGATTTATTGGTGGGCATGAGTAAGGAGGGGACAGTGCCAAAGCTCTCATGAGTGAGAGCCGTTTGTCCAGGAGACCACAACTAGGGATGTATTTGACCCCACAGCCATCCGGGATGAGCCGCTTTTCTGCTGCCATGTTTTCATATTCATCTGCATTAAACTTAGTAAATCCCCAGTTCTTGGAGATGTGGATCTCCTGGTGGCCAGGGAACATGAACTTGGCCCTGAGTTGGGCCTCAGTCACGTGCTCCTTGTTCTGCAGCTTGGTGTGGATGGATATTATGACTTGGCCAATGTGGACCCTAGCCACTGTGCCCTAGGGCTTTCCAAAGGCACTGTACATACTTGTCTGGAGTCCAGATTGGGGACAGCATCCAGACATGAATGTCCACTGGAAAGGGCTGTCTCCAAGGTCCCTTAGGGCAACCTGTATAAGTAACAGGCTGTACACTGCCCAGGAGGCTGCTGTTTGTAGCCATTGCACACCAGGCCTCCACAGGGAAAGTGATTCTTAATTAAATATTTTGTTGTTATAACAGCTCTGGTTATTAATGCTTGACCGACTTATGTTAGTATTGTAAGGGTTTTTCAGAGCACTTATTACATTGGGTCTTTTTGTGTAATCAGTGTTTTCAGTGGGTATGTCATTTTCAGAGGGTTTTTTTGTTTTGTTTTGTTTTTTAAGCAGTGGCTATAAGACAGCAAAGTGACAGTGTATTAGGATTCCAGAGCCATGGCTGGCTTCCAGTCTTGGGCTATGTTAGTAACTATTCCCTGGGCAAATCCTACAATCATTGTAGGCCTTTTTTAAGGATATGTAAAATGATAAGTTCAGTCTATTCTATACCATATATGGTTTCTTTCAACTCTAACTTCAAAGCACCCTTTGATTTGGAGAATAGTTGACAGTTTAAATAGAGAAGCTATTAGAGAAGCTTGGGGATGTTTTATCACTGCTTTTAGAAGATAATGTCACTTTGATTAATTTGAAATCCTAGGTTAGGAACTGAAACACCTTGTTATAGTAGTGTTCATATAGAAAATATGCTATGTTGAATTAGGCCGTCTTCAGAACACATTGTGGCATAATGGGGAATAATATTTAGGATTTTTGGCAGTCTTATTTTCCCAGGCTCTCCAGTTTACTCCCTTTCCTCATATATACATAATCTATAAAATATTCAGTGGGAGGGGAACCAATGTCCAAATTTGATTCCTAAGATATATACAGTGGTTGGATTTTTACAGAGTGGTAAAATTAATACCATATGTTAGTGATGTGTCTTGAAGTTTGTTTCCTCTTTATTTCACTAAAATCCTAGCGATTCTAGTCCCAGTAACTTGGTTTTAACATGGAACTGTGAACTGTCTTCTGTTTTGTTTTATCTATCCTAGAAGCTTCTTGAGTGAAGGGAAGTAAAAAACTTTTACTCAAATTTTTTTCATAGAATTGTCTAGAAACATTAAGCCATTATCTCTCTCTTTTTCTTTAACATCTTTATTGGAGTATAATTGCTTTACAATGGTGTGTTAGTTTCTGCTTTATAACAAAGTGAATCAGCTATACATATACATATATCCCCATATCTCCTCCCTCTTGCGTCTCCCTCCCACCCTCCCTACCCCACCCCGCTAGGTGATCACAAAGCACTGAGCTGATCTCCCTGTGCTATGTGGCTGCTTCCCACTAGCTATCTATTTTACATTTAGTATTATATATAAGTCCATGCCACTCTCTTACTTCATACCAGCTTACCCTTCCCCTTCCCCATGTCCTCAAGTCGATTCTCTCTGTCTGCGTCTTTATTCCTGTCCTGCCCCTAGGTTCTTCATAACCGATTTTTTTTTGTTTTGTTTTGTTTTTTAGACTCCATATATATGTGTTAGCATACGGTATTTGTTTTTCTCTTTCTGACTTACTTCACTCTGTATGACAGACTCTAGGTCCATCCACCTCACTACAAATAACTCACTTTCGTTTCTTTTTATGACTGAGTAATATTTCATTGTATATATGTGCCACATCTTCTTTATCCATTCATCTATCGATGGACAGTTAGGTTGCTTCCATGTCCTGGCTATTGTAAATACAGCTGCAATGAGCGTTGTGGTACATGACTCTTTTTGAATTATGGTTTTCTCAGGGTATATGCCCAGTACTGGGATTGCTGGGTTGCATGGTAGTTCTATTTTTACTTTCTTAAGGAACCTCCATACTGTTCTCCATAGTGGCTGTATCAATTTACATTCCCCCCAACAGTGCAAGAGGGTTCCCTTTTCTCCACACCCTCTCCAGCATTTATTGTTTGTAGATTTTTTGATGATGGCCATTCTGACTGGTGTGAGGTGATACCTCATTGTAGTTTTGATTTGCATTTCTCTAATGATTAGTGATGTTGAGCATCCTTTCATGTGTTGGTTGGCAATCTGTATATCTTCTTTGAGAAACGTCTATTTAGATCTTCTGTCCATTTTCAGATTGGGTTGTTTGTTTTTTTGATATTGAGATGCATGAGCTGCTTGTAAATTTTGGAGATTAATCCTTTGTCAGTTGCTTCATTTGCAAATATTTTCTCCCATTCTCAGGGTTGTCTTTTGTCTTATTCATGGTTTCCTTTGTTGTGCAAAAGCTTTTAAGTTTCATTAGGTCCCATTTGTTTATTTTTGTTTTTATTTCCATTTCTCTAGGAGCTGGGTCAAAAAGGATCTTGCTGTGATTTATGTCATAGAGTGTTCTGCCTGTGTTTTCCTCTAAGAGTTTGATAGTGCCTGGCCTTACATTTAGGTCTTTAATCCATTTTGAGTTTATTTATGTGTATGGTGTTAGGGAGTGTTCTAATTTCATTCTTCTACATGTAGCTGTCCAGTTTTCCCAGCACCACATATTGAAGAGGCTGTCTTTTCTCCATTGTATACTCTTGCCTCCTTTATCAAAGATAAGGTGACCATATGTGTGTGGGTTTATCTCTGGGCTTTCTACCTGTTCCATTGATCTATATTTCTGTTTTTGTGCCAGTACCATACTGTCTTGGTTAATGTAGCTTTGTAGTATAGTCTGAAGTCAGGGAGCCTGATACCTCCAGCTCTGTTTTTCTTTCTCAAGATTACTTTGGCTATTCGGGGTCTTTTGTGTTTCCATACAAATTGTGAAATTTTTTGTTCTAGTTCTGTGAAAAATGCCAGTGGTAGTTTGATAGGGATTGCATTGAATCTGTAGATTGCTTTGGGTAGTATAGTCATTTTCACAATGTTGATTCTTCCAATCCAAGAACATGGTATATCTCTCCATCTGTTTGTATCATCTTTAATTTCTTTCATCAGTGTCTTATGTGTTCTGCATACAGGTCCTTTGTCTCCTTAGGTAGGTTTATTTCTAGGTATTTTATTCTTTTTGTTGCAGTGGTAAATGGGAGTGTTTCCTTAATTTTTCTTTCAGATTTTTCATTTCAGATTAGTGTATAGGAATGCCAGAGATTTCTGTGCATTAATTTTGTATCCTACGACTTTACCAAATTCATTGATTAGCTCTAGTAGTTTTCTGGTAACGTCTTTAGTATTCTCTATGTATAATATCATGTCATCTGTAAACAGTGACAGCTTTACTTCTTCTTTTCCGATTTGGATTCCTTTTATTTCTTTTTCTTTTCTGACTGCTGTGGCTAAAACTTCCAAAACTATATTGAATAATAGGGGTGAGAGTGGGCAGCCTTGTCTTGTTCCCGATCTTAGTGGAAATGGTTTCAGTTTTTCACCATTGAGGACGATGTTGGCTGTGGGTTTGTCATATATGGCCTTTATTATGTTAAGGTAAGTTCCCTCTATGCCTACTTTCTGGAGGGTTTTTATCATAAATGGGTGTTCAATTTTGTCAAAAGCTTTTTCTGCATCTATTGAGATGAATATGTGGTTTTTCACCTTCAATTTGTTAATATGGTGTATCACATTGATTGATTTGCATATATTGAAGAATCCTTGCATTCCTGGGATAAACCCCACTTGATCATCGTGTATGATCCTTTTAATGTGCTGTTGGATTCTGTTTGCTAGTATTTTGTTGAGGACTTTTGCATCTGTATTCTTCAGTGATATTGGCCTGTAGTTTTCTTTCTTTGTGACATCTTTGTCTGGTTTTATCAGGGTGATGGTGGCCTCGTAGAATGAGTTTGGGAGTGTTCCTCCTTCTGCTATATTTTTGAAGAGTTTGAGAAGGATAGGTGTTAGCTATTCTCTAAATGTTTAAGCCATTATCTCTTGCTTAGATTTTGCACTACTCTTTTAGCTGGTCTCCTTGCTTTCATTCTTGATTTTCATGTAGACCGTCACAGCAGCCATTGACCCTTGTAAAAAACACATTAGGTTATGTCACTCTTCTGTTCAAAACCCTCCAAAGGCTTGACCCCTCAGAAAAGTCAAAGTCCTTAGTAGAACTTGGAAGGCCTTTTATCTGTTCTTTTCCTTTCTCCTCCATCCCCTCCTACTCCACCCCACCCCCCATTTCAGTTACTATTTCTACCATTCTCCCTTCCTTGTTCACTCCACAGCAGCCACACTGTGCCTTGCACTCACCAGGCATCCCTTTACTTCGCCTTCCCTTTAATTTTTTTATTAACATCTTTATTGGAGTAAAATTGCTTTACAATGGTGTGTTAGTTTCTGCTTTAAAACAAAGTGAATCAGCTATACATATACATATATCCTCATATCTCCTCCCTCTTGCGGCTCCCTTCCATCCTCCCTATCCCACCCCTCTAGGTGGTCACAAAACACGGGGCTGATCTCCCTGTGCTATGTGGCTGCTTCCCACTAGCTATCTTTTTTACATTTGGTAGTGTATATAAGTCCTTGCCTTTTTATATGCTGTTTCCCTTTGCCCAGATATCTACATGACTTGCTCCTTTATATCTTTTTAGTCTCTGCTTACACATTGCTGTATCAGAGAGGCCTTCCCTCATTTTCCTGTAAAATAAGCAATACCCCTTTCTACCACCCTCCCTTTTTTATCCTCTTTCCCTGCTTTGTTTTTATTTATTGATTGATTTATTTATTTAACCTTTTTATTGGACTACAATTGCTTTACAGTGGTGTGTTAGTTTCTGCTTTATAACGAAGTGAATCAGTTATACATATACATATATCCCCATATCTCTTCCCTCTTGCGTCTCCCTCCCTCCCACCCTCCCTATCCCGCTCTTCTAGCTGGTCACAAAGCGCTGAGCTGATCTCCCTGTGCTATGCGACTGCTTCCCACTAGCTATCTATTTTACATTTGATAGTGTATATATGGCAATATATACACTACCACTCTCTCACTTTGTCCCAGCTTACCATTCCCCCTCCCTCTGTCTTCAAGTCCATTCTCTAGTAGGTCTGCGTCTTTATTCCCGTCTTGCCCCTAGGTTCTTCATGATCTTTTTTTTTTTTTTTTTTAGATTCCATATATTTGTGTTAGCATACAGTATTTGTTTTTCTCTTTCTGACTTACTTCACTCTGTACGCCAGACTCTAGGTCCATCCACCTCACTACAAATAACTCAATTTTGTTCCTTTTTATGGCTGAGTAATATTCCATTGTATATATGAGCCACATCTTCTTTATCCATTCATCTGTCGATGGACACTTAGGTTGCTTCCATGTCCCGGCTATTTTAAATAGAGCAGCAATGAACATTGTGGTATATGACTCTTTTTGAATTATGGTTTTCTCAGGGTATATGTCAAGTAGTGGGATTGCTGGGTCGTATGGTAGTTGTATTTTTAGTTTTTTAAGGAACCTCCATACTGTTCTCCATAGTGGCTGTATCAATTTACATTCCCACCAACAGTGTATGAGGGTTCCCTTTTCTCCACACCCTCTGCAGCATTTATTGTTTGTAGATTTTTAATGATGGCCATTCTGACCGGTGTGAGATGATATCACATTGTAGTTTTGATTTGCATTTCTCTAATGATTAATGATGTTGAGCATTCTTTCATGTGTTTTTTGGCAATCTGTATATCTTCTTTGGATAAGTGTTTATTTAGGTCTTCTGTCCATTTTTGGATTGGGTTGTTTGTTCTTTTGATATTGAACTGCATGAGCTGCTTGTAAATTTTGGAGATTAATCCTTTGTCAGTTGCTTCATTTGCAAATATTTTCTCCCATTCTGAGGGTTGTCCTTTCGTCTTGTTTATGGTTTCCTTTGCTGTGCAAAAGCTTTTAAGTTTCATTAGGTCCCATTTGTTTATTTTTATTTCCATTTCTCTAGGAGGTGGGTCAAAAAGGATCTTGCTGTGATTTATGTCATAGAGTGTTCTGCCTATGTTTTCCTCTAAGAGTTTTATAGTGTCTGGCCTTACATTTAGGTCTTTAATCCATTTTGAGTTTATTTTTGTGTATGGTGTTAGGGAGTGTTCTAATTTCATTCTTTTACATGTAGCTGTCTAGTTTTCCCAGCACAACTTACTGAAGAGTCTGTCTTTTCTCCATTGTATATTATTGCCTCTTTTATCAAAGATAAGGTGACTATATGTGCGTGAGTTTATCTCTGGGCTTTCTATCTTGTTCCATTGATCTATATTTCTGATTTTGTGCCTGTACCATACTGTCTTGATTACTGTAGCTTTGTAGTATAGTCTGAAGTCAGGGAGCCTGATTCCTCCAGCTCCGTTTTTCTTTCTCAGATTGCTTTGGTTATTCGGGGTCTTTTGTGTTTCCATACAAATTGTGAAATTTTTTGTTCCAGTTTTGTGGAAAATGCCATTGGTAGTTTGATAGGGATTGCATTGAATCTGTAGATTGCTTTGAGTAGTATAGTCATTTTCACAATGTTGATTCTTCCAATCTAAGAACATGGTATATCTCTCCATCTGTTTGTATCATCTTTAATTTCTTTCATCAGTGTCTTATAATTTTCTGCACACAGGTCTTTTGTCTCCTTAGGTAGGTTTATTCCTAGGTATTTTATTCTTTTTGTTGCAGTGGTAAATGGGAGTGTTTCCTTAATTTCTCTTTCAGATTTTTCATCATTAGTGTATAGGATTGCCAGAGATTTCTGTGCATTAATTTTGTATCCTGCTACTTTACCATATTCATTGATTAGCTCTAGTAGTTTTCTGGTAGCATCTTTAGGATTCTCTATGTATAGTATCATGTCATCTGCAAACAGTGACAGCTTTACTTCTTTTCCGATTTGGATTCCTTTTATTTCTTTTTCTTCTCTGATTGCTGTGGCTAAAACTTCCAAAACTATATTGAATAATAGTGGTGAGAGTGGACAACCTTATCTTGTTCCTGATCTTAGTGGAAATGGTTTTAGTTCTTCACCATTGAGGACGATGTTGACTGTGGGTTTGTCATATATGGCCTTTATTATGTTAAGGTAAGTTCCCTCTATGCCTACTTTCTGGAGGGTTTTTATCATAAGTGGGTGTTGAATTTTGTCGTAAGCTTTCTCTGCATCTATTGTGATGATCATATGATTTTTCTTCTTCAGTTTGTTAACATGGTGTATCACATTGATTGATTTGCATATATTGAAGAATCCTTGCATTCCTGGGATAAACCCCACTTGATCATGGTGTGTGATCCTTTTAATGTGCTGTCGGATTCTGTTTGCTAGTATTATGTTGAGGATTTTTGCATCTATGTTCATCAGTGATATTGGCCTGTAGTTTTCTTTTATTGTGACATCTTTGTCTGGTTTTGGTATCAGTGTGATGGTGAACTCGATAATTACCTTAAACATGAATGGATTAAATGCTCCAACCAAAAGACATAGACTGGCTGAATGGATACAAAAACAAGACCCGTATATATGCTGTCTAAAAGAAACCCACTTCAGACCTAGGGACACATACAGACTGAAAGTGAGGGGATGGAAAAAGATATTCCATGCAAATGGAAATCAAAAGAAAGCTGGAGTAGCAATTCTCATATCACACCAAATAGAGTTTAAAACAAAGAGTATTACAAGAGACAAAGAAGGACACTACATAATGATCAAGGGATCAATCCAAGAAGAAAATATAACAATTGTAAATATTTATGAACCCAACATAGGAGCACCTCAATACATAAGGCAAATGCTAACAGCCATAAAAGGGGAATCGACAGTAACACAATCATAGTAGGGGACTTTAACACCCCACTTTCACCAATGGACAGATCATACAAAATGAAAATAAATAAGGAAACATAAGCTTTAAATGATACATTAAACAAGATGGACTTAATTGTTATTTATAGGACATTCCATCCAAAAAGAACAGAATACACTTTCTTCTCAGGTGCTCATGGAACATTCTCCAGGATAGAGCACATCTTGGGTCACGAGTCAAGCCTTGGTAAATTTAAGAAAATTGAAATCGTATCAAGTATCTTTTCTGACCACAATGCTATGAGACTAGATATCAATTACAGGAAAAAATCTGTAAGATATACAAACACATGGAGGCTAAACAATACACTACTTAATAACCAAGAGATCACTGAAGAAATCAAAGAGGAAATCAAAAAATACCTAGAAACAAATGACAATGAAAACACGATGACCCAAATCCTATGGGATGCAGCAAAAGCAGTTCTAAGAGGGAAGTTTATAGCAATACAATCCTACCTTAAGAAACAAGAAACATCTCAAATAAACAACCTAACCTTACACGTAAAGCAATTAGAGAAAGAAGAACAAAAAACCCCCAAAGTTAGGAGAAGGAAAGAAAGAAAGAAAGATCAGATCAGAAATAAATGAAAAAGAAATGAAGGAAATGCTAGCAAAGATCAATAAAACTAAAAGCTGGTTCTTTGAGAAGATAAACAAAATTGATAAACCATTAGCCAGACTCATCAAGAGAAAAAGGGAGAAGACTCAAATCAATCGAATTAGAAATGAAAAAGGGAAAGTAACAACTGACACTGCAGAAATACAAAGGATCATGAGAGATTACTACAAGCAACTATATGCCAATAAAATGGACAACCTGGAATAAGTGGACACATTCTTAGAAATGCACAACCTTCCGAGACTGAACCAGGAAGAAATAGAAAATATGAACAGACTTATCACAAGCACTGAAATTGAAATTGTGATTAAAAATCTTCCAGCAAACAAAAGCCCAGGACCAGATGCCTTCAGAGGCGAATTCTATCAAACATTTAGAGAAGAGAACTCCTATCCTTCTCAAACTCTTCCAAAATATAGCAGAGGGAGGAACACTCCCAAACTCATTTTAGGAGGCCACCTGCTTTGTTTTTCTTTATTATACTTATCAACACCTGACGTTATTTTTTGTCTTGACTACTCCCCAGTAGAATGTGAGCTCCAAAAAAGCAGCTCAGAAGATGATTAGGAAGATTTAGGGAGGGAGAATGTGGGAAATCCTTGGGACGTTAGTTGTGCCATGTTGGAATGAGGACTCTGCAGCAGGGAAGGTTTGATCCTGCCTGTTTCTTTGGCCAGCCTTGAGGACTTGGGCTGCAGCATGACTCCTGCTTCAGCACTGCAGCACCTGTAGCATATCAAAACAATTGGGCTTCTTTTATTTTGATTGATTGATTTTTTTTTGTAGGAAAATGGCTGAGTAATATTCCAGTTGCAATTAATATGTTTGACAAATCTTTGACAG
Organism: Balaenoptera acutorostrata; assembly: GCF_949987535.1. Taxonomy (NCBI): domain Eukaryota; kingdom Metazoa; phylum Chordata; class Mammalia; order Artiodactyla; family Balaenopteridae; genus Balaenoptera; species Balaenoptera acutorostrata. The sequence goes on along the minus strand of NC_080067.1, from coordinate 84,533,759 downwards.
TGAACTCTAGGCATTAGGTCATGACCTATTCATTGTGTATTTTGGAGTGAAGAGGGAAAAACCACAATCCAAGTGATATCTAATTATTTGGGGATTTGACCCATAATGTCCTCTTCCCTTTTCCTCAGTTATGATAAATTTCCAAAGCATTTTCTTCTTGTTAAACTAAGGAGGGTAAACGTTTTTTTCCCCTTTGGTTTTATGTGTATTTATTCATTGTTCCCTTGACTGAATACTCACATAATTAAAATGATGAGTAAACAGTTAAGTAGAAGACTTTGGCCAGCATAATAGACACCACCTTAATTTTCTTTTTCTGTGTTTAGCAAAGGAAAATGTTATGTTTGAATTTTGTTGAACATTACTGTTTTTTTTTTTCCTTTTGTTCCCAGTCCCTTCTCTCCCCTCCCCCATGTCTCTGATTCCTTTTTATTTTTACATTTATTTTTATTTTTACATTTCTTATTTCTGGCGAAAGTTAAAACTGTATGGCCCTCTTTCCCCTCACTCTCCCTCTTCTTTCCCTCTCATCCCAACAAGTAGGTCTCTATTTCTTTTCTCATTTTGGAGTAATAACTTACCTTCACTAGAAGAGTCCTGAGTCATAGAATTGGGATATTCATATACTACTGCATGGACAACCCTAAAATATAGTTTTGAAATATCTATTTTTAAAAGATCTTTTTTCTCCCTATTTTCAATGCCTGGTAATTATCTACATCTGGATATATTTTAATCCTTCTTGCAAACCTGATACATTAAGACTCAGCTGAGTCAATGCCAGGCATGTGATGCACATTTAATGTTAAATAAATTTTTTGTTACAAATCCTCTCTTCTGTTCTATATTTTTAAAAATTATAACCTATGTATATACATGGGAAAAGTTTGCTAAATTGTAGCTGGCAGGGATGACAGGAGGTTAGGAAAGGGATGTGTAATTCAGGATGGTATGGTGAATTTACTCTTTTGAATCAGAAAGATTTGTATTTGAATCCAGGCTTAATGATTTTTGCTTTTAAGCTATGACCTGGTGAACTTAACTTCTCTGAGTCTTTATTCCCTCATATGTTAGATTTGAATAATACTCTTGCACAGACTTGGCTATGATGAATACATGGGAATATTTGTAAAGTAGCTTTTTTAGTTTTTTTTGTGTGTGTGTAGTTTATGGGTGTATATGATCAGACATATATGTTATCATTGAACTCTTCTTTTTCTCCTTATCTCATCATCTGTCAAGCTTTGCCTAAAGAATCCTTGTAGCCTTCATTTTCTCTCTGCTGCCACATTCTTTGATCTAGCTTGCATGTTCTCCCTTATGTGGCTTCTTGGTCTTATGTGTGGCAAGGGAAAAATGGTAAAGAGCTCTGAGTTTCCATTCCAGTTTCTTCTCTTATTGACTAGTATATTCTGTGCAGTATAGTATAGTCCAGTTTCAAGAAGAGTTGGGATATTTATGATATTGATTACTTAACAGCAGCTCTCCACCAGGGGTATGCATTAAATTCCTTGTCTCCAGATACCTTTCATCTCTATTAAACTTTAAGCGTCTTGATGACAGATTCTGTGTCTATATGTGTTACACTACTGCCCCCTCAGCAGAATGGTACTTTGTACAGTGTGTGCTGAGCCCCATCTCCCTTTCAGATTTTGGGGAAATTGATTTGCATTTTTATAATGTTTAGTAAAATTTATAAAAAATGCTCCTGGTATGTTAAGCTAGTCTTAAGTCATTTTCCATAAAATGTAGAATTTCTTATTTTTCTCAGACTCCAGGCCTGGCTTTTGACAGGCTGCTTTCTTGTCTACAACTTGTGTTTGTATGATAAACATAGGACTCAGATGTCAGGCTAGCTTTTCTTCTTGTAATGTTTGCCAGACATGGTTGTTCTTGGAAGACAGTTCTCCATGGGTCTCTCACATGTTATGTATGTTTTACAAGCAGAGATGCTACTGACTGCCTTTTTTCTAGACTGTATTTTTCAAAGAGGTTTATATAGTGAGCAGCCTTGGAAGATAGAGTTATTGTTTCTCTCCAGAGCAAAAGGCAGGTTTGCTTACTATTCAGTATAATAAAAAAGTCTCCCTCCAGAGTCTGTTTACTTAGTGTCCAGCATGGTAAAGGTAGTATCACCCTACAGAGCAAAAGACAAGCATGTTTATGCCCATTATAAAAGGTTTGGGTTCCTAAGCTCAGGGTTTCTTTCCTGGAACATGATCCACTGCATGTACAGTTGTCACCTGGCCATCTTTGTGTTACCCTATGGGAAATGGGACTCAGGGAACTGGCACAAAACCTGACACTGGTACTGCTATTGCCATGAGTAATAAAGTTCTTTTCTCTAACCTATAAGTCTTGTGTCTGTCTTCAGCATCTATAAAACCGTGGTAGGATAATTTGTTAGTTTACGAGTAGGGTAAAATTTCAGATCCGTCACAGTTTTTGACAGTAATATGAAAGCCACTCTTTTCAGAACTGCAAAATGGGCCCTCTACAAGTAATTCTTGTTAAGCCTTAATCTACATTAAGCCTGGGTCTCTGGAAAGGTACCTAGATGAGGCTAGAGCTCAGGTTCCTTATGACCATACTGTGTTTTCTCTTTTCCCCCTATTTTTTTTTTGATGAAACTAAATTTATTCAAGTTCAAGGACTATCGTTCTGAAATAATCTTGCTATGAAATGATGTTAACAGTGATCTCTTTTTCTCTCTCTTTTCCCCAAATAAAAGCATTGCTATTTTATACAGTTGAGCTACACTGGCAAGTGTGTTGATTTGTTTACTTAACACTGAAGTTTGGAATGTATGTTATCTTCAAGAGAAAAATGGGGTAGTTGGGAGGACATTTCTTTTTAATTGGGTAACATGACAATCTCAATGGTAAATAACCTAATAAACTAGGTAATAAAACATAGTATGTTGGATGGTGACAAATGTTAAGGAAAAGAAAGGGAGGACAGGACAGTGTTGAAATTTTAGGTAATGTTGGCTACGGAAGCTCTCACGGAGGTAACTTGAGTAAAGGTCTGAAGTTAGGAGACTAGCCATTTAACTCTCTGGAGGAAAAGCATTCTGGGCAGAGGGAACAGCAAGTACAAAGGCTCTGCAGCAAAGTGTTCCTGGTACAAGACATTGAGGAGGCTGATTTGTAATGCTTTGAAGACATATAATGAGAGGATTATAGTGTTGCCCTTTGCTTAGCTATCTTTTTATTCTTCAACCAGAGCACTTACTTTTATGTTTAGGTACTTTTTCACTTGAGGAATGGGATTTCTTCCTTTAAAAATAATTTGAGGGCTTCCCTGGTGGCGCAGTGGTTGAGAATCTGCCTGCTAATGCAGGGGACACGGGTTCGAGCCCTGGTCTGGGAAGATCCCACATGCCGCGGAGCAACTGGGCCCGTGAGCCACAGCTACTGAGCCTGCGCGTCTGGAGCCTGTGCTCCGCAACAAGAGAGGCCACAATAGTGAGAGGCCCACGCACTGCAATGAAGAGTGGCCCCCACTTGCCACAACTAGAGAAAGCCCTCGCACAGAAACGAAGACCCAACACAGCCAAAAATAAATATAAATAAATAAATAAATAAAAGATTACTATTAAAAAAATTTTTTTTAATAATTTGAAAACTACTAAACTAGATAATTTTTCTTCTGCAGTATTCTGTAGTTCTCCTTGATGGTCTCTGTAAGTGCTCATTTTTCAACAGTCAACATAAGTCCCGCATCTGTGTTTTTCAATTCAGCAGGTATTTGAGAGCTGTGTTAGATCTTACTTTACAGGCATACCTCGTTTTATCGTGCTTTGCTTTATTGTATTTAACAGATCATTGCATTTTTTACAAATTGAAGTTTGTGGCAACCCTGCATTGAGCAAGTCTGTTGGTGCCATTTTTCCAGTAGCATTTGCTCATTTTATGTTCCTCTGTCACACTTTGGTAATTCTCACAATCTTTCAAGGTTTTTTGTTATCTTTGTTATGGTGATCTGTGGTTAGTGGTCAGTAACATCTCTGACCTTACTACTACAACTTGCTGAAGGCTCAGATGATGGTTAGCATTTTTTAGCAATAAAGTATTTTCTAATTAAGGTATGTACATTGTTTTCTTAGACCTAATACTATTGCACACTTAATAGACCACAGTATAGTGTAAACATAACTTTTTCATGTACTGAAAACCAAAAAATTTTTGACTCGCTCTCGCTTTATTGCGATATTTGCTTTATTGTGGTGATCTGGATCTGTACCTGCAATATATTTGAGGTATGCCTCTGTATGACTTATGTTTTAACTCCCACATGGATTATTTTCTTTATATTTCTGTTGAAGAGAAGAGACTGAGGCAGGTTGGAATAGTTAGAGAATACCCTAAGATAGCATACAAACTAAAACCTCTCTAGCCAAGGTCTCTATTTACCCTTTGTTACTAAATATAAAGGCTGGCTTTCAATTCTTATTGACCTTGAAAATTAGCGCCATACCATTTCCTCCTTGAAACACCATCCTATCCCTCTGGCTGTACCATTTCTATCTCTCAAGGATTCTTCTTTCCTTGGGTTTATACCTTGACTGTCCATGCTTCTTACTCCTTAATCTCTGGATACTCTGATCTACTTTATGGCTTCAGTTACCATCTATATGTTGTTGATTCTCATATCAAAATTTCTAGTCTTAAATTCCACTCTTGAGCTCTAAGCAGTTGTAATAAGTTGGCTTCTAACATATCCATTTTGATGGCCAGTGGGCAACATAGATTCAGATATCTAAAGCAAGGTATCTTTATTTATCTTTCTTCAAGAAAGGTATCTTTCTCCCACAAAGAAAAACAAACTTGTTCTTCCTCTTTCTTTATTTTGGTAAATAGTATTCTTGATCAGTTAAGCCAGAATATTTATGTTGATGCCCATTAGTCAAAGACCATCATGCCCACAGTGTACAAAATTGGGTTTGTTGATGCTTTCTGCAGCAAGGAAACCACACACCATAAGAAACCATGTGATATCTCAGCAAGACTATGCTGAACAAACTTAGAGAATATGGGCTTTTGTTAGATAATATTGGGGAGGATTCAGGGAACTGGTGGGGATTTGCTGTGGTTTAGGTACTATCAAGAAGTGAGGGTAATTCTATGATTGGATATCTTAATAAATCTTATCCCAGAGGTGAGAAGACCAGGGTGAGGCTAAAAGTGTAATTGGTGAAGAAGTAGCAGTCATTCGTGTTAGCTGGGGTTTTGTGTGTGTGTGTGTGGTTGTGCAGAGACCTTGCTTTTGTCTATATTCAGACAGACTCAGATTGGCTTGGTTTTGCCTCACTTCCATCATGGTCTCAGAGGACCTTTTATCTGATGTTGGTGATCTGTGAGATTCCGTTTGGCAGAAAAGCATCACAGCCTAGCTATGAGTGCTAGGTTCATTCTTAGCTATGAGGGGCTGCTTTTCTCTTTCTCACTTATTTGAAATAGATGTAAAAGATGAGGTAGCATATGGATAGCAGGAAGATAGATTAAGAGTGTTTAGACAGGGTATATGAACAAAGAATTTACTTGTGATTGGTTGTTTATGTGTGAGAGGCAATAAAGAAACTTATTCTGTTTGAAATATATCAGTAGAATCTAGTGTAAATGTTGAAGCAGAGATGTCTAGTTTGTTTATTCCTTACTAGGGGAAGAGGGGTTGGGGGTGGGGTTATGTGTCAGTCATATATTGGGCTATTTAAAACTAAATGTTTGCATACTTACTATGTGCCAGACACTAAGTACTTGTGTGATCTCTTTTAATCTCTTGGGTTAATTGGGTTAGAAAGGAAGGATGCATATCCCTGGCATTGGGAATAAGGACCAAACTGGAGATCCAAGTGGGGCTAGAGGTGTTAAGTAATATTTAAGAGTGTGAGTTTCATCATATTGGATTGGGTTTGAATCCTGCCATCACCTCCCAATTAGTAGTGATAAGATCTTGAGCAAGTTACTCAACCCCTTAGAACCTCTGTATTTTACAGATTTAAATGGGCAATAATAATAATACTGTCTTCAGATGACTGGCGATACTTGGTACTTAGTAAGCACTCGGTATACAAAAGCAGCTTTTATTACTTTTCTCTTATTGGCTATGTGCCTTTGGACAAATCACAAAACTCAGATCCTCAGTTCTGATGTCATTTTACAGGATTGGTGTAGGGATCAAAAAGTGTAAATTGAAGCGCATTAGAAAGAAAGCACTTGTATATACAAATAAAATAAATGTTAATGTCTAGTATATTGTCTCTCAAGTGTTTGAATTTACTTGACAAGTAAAGGACTGTGGTAGGGTTATGATGTTTTTGGATCCAGTTATACAGGATCTTGAATGTTAGGATGAGAAATTTAGATTTGATGCTGTGGACTTTAGAAGTTCAGCCATCAGATAGACTTTAGAGCAGGGGGATGAGATGATTCAAATGGTGGCCTAGGAAACTTGGAATTGGAGAGGGAGAGCCTAAAGGTTCAAAGACCAGATTTAGGAAGCTAAATTTCAGGCTAAGTAATGGTGGCCCAGATTAGTGAAATAATAGTAGAAGTGAAAAATCTGTGATGTTTCTAAGGAATTACTACAAGTTAATTATAAGTTGAGTGTGAAGGCTGTAGAAATAACAATAAAGGCTTCTTGAACTTTAATTTTGGAAATGGATTGGTTAAAGTTATTTAGATGTAAATAGTTAATACATTTGAAGAAATAACCTTGTTACAATGTACAGAATGACCAGAGACTTTTGGTTTTAGGTATTTATTTGACTTTCCCCATGACATAGATTCAAATGTGTACTGTGCAAAAAGAAAACTGTTGGAAAAGGATACAGGTTTCAGTGGTAAGCTGTAAAGAATTTGATTTTAAGTTAAAATAAGTATAGATATGATAGAAGTGTTGTGATTAAAATCTGTTTGCTGTGCTGCAGTTAGGGGTGAAATTACTTTGAAATGCTTCAAAAAATGATAGATGGATAGATATGTGATAAATCAAATATAGAAAAATGTTAATTGTAGAATCTCAGTGGTGGGCACATGGATGTTCACTGTAAACTTTAATCTTTTCCATGTTTTTGAAAGTTTTAATAATAAAATGTTGGAGGAAGAGTGGAGATATTAACTGTTTGCTAAAGGCCAGTCTTGAGAATTTCTCTTCCCTGACCTGAGACTTTTGTTTTCTCTATAGGAACTTTCCGCTGTACTTTTTGCCATACAGAGGTCGAAGAAGATGAATCAGCAATGCCCAAAAAAGATGCACGCACACTTTTGGCAAGGTTTAATGAACAAATTGAGCCCATTTATGCTTTGCTTCGAGAGACAGAGGATGTGAACTTGGCCTATGAAATACTTGAGCCAGAACCCACAGAAATACCAGCCCTGAAACAGAGGTGAGTGTAGACCCTGTGCTCTTATCAAGAACACTTTTAAGCTTGCCCTTGTTTTAACTACCTGTACTTTGGAGAGCAGGATTGGGTAAGTAATTTACCAGGAGACTAAAAGCTATAAGATTATGTGGATTCTAAGCTCTGCCACACATGTCGTATTAACTTGTGCCTGTGATGAAATTTGTTTGTACTGAATGCAGTACAGTATGGGCGCTAGGCAAAAATCTTTAAATAGTCAGGTTTGACTTAGTACTCAATCTGCTTGGGCCTACTGCAACTCAGCCAATTGTTAGTTAGTCCTAAATTGGTTATGCCTCTTGGGGATATCTGAATTTTCCTTGTCAAGTTCTGAAGCCTGAAGTTCTTTAAGGAATACAGCTTTCACTTTTTTTGTATGTTTGTTTTTGAAGTTTTTAACCACACATTTCTTGCCTTCCTTAGTTTTCAGTGCAACTTTCTTGAAAGTGAAGTATAGTGGGTATTACCTATGGGTTAATACTTCTTACTGTGGCTCCCTATTTTTGTCAGTGTACCCTAATTTTTGAATTGCAGAGGCAGCCTTAATTTTGCCATGCCATAAAAAGTGGTTTTTCTTCTTTGAAAAGTATAAATGAGAATTGAGGTCAGGGAGTACTCTCCTATTCTTCCCTTTTTCTTTCCTCTTCCCAGTTTCAAGCTGAGGGCTTAGAGTTTATACCCATCTACTCCCTTCCATAGAACACAATAGTCCAAGTTGTAACTGTATAGATTTTGGGAGCACTCTTAGTATTTTGTGCCCTCTGGTACTGATGTTGCAGAAAAGCCAGTTCTGGGCAGTCCTGAGCAAATTGAGTTTCTTTTGGTGGTTAAAAACAATCCAGTTATACAGAAGGTTTTGTATCTGTACAAGTTATTGTGAATTTTCTTTTCTAGCATCTGTGTCAGTTAGGATGCCTTTATCTGTGATAACAGAAAACCAACTAGAAGTAGCTTGAACAGTAAGAAAAACTTTCTAGCATGACCAGAAGTTCTTAGGTAGCACAATTCAGAATTAATTCCACAGCTCAGTTACATCTTCAAGGATCTAGATTTGTTCCATATTTACTCTGCCGAACTTGGCCTGTTGGTTTTCCTCTTGGCACCACCAGGGGAGCTAGCCTAAGATGGCCATGTCTTTGTAGGTATCACATTTAGATGAAAATGTTCAAGCACAGAAAATGGACCATCCCTTCCTTGTGTCCTATTTTAAGATGGAAAAAAGCTTTCTCAGAGGGCCACCTTCATCCTACTGTACCCTCAATGTCTCGCTGACCAGAATTGCTTTATATGCTTATTTCTAAACCAGCATCTCACAGAGGAAATGAGATCACATGATTGGTGCTTGGACTGGTTAAGGTTTACCTCCTAGGACTGAGGAAGGTGCCAGAGTCCTTTGGAGCAAATAACCATCAATACTTGAATAAAATCAATAAGCAAAGAAGAAGAGGAGCCATAATTATAGGCAACCGATATCATCCACATTACAGATAGCCTTAAATTTTTCTTACTGGTCGTTGGTCTCTTATCAAGAATTTATTTGTTATATCTTTTTGTGCATTTAAATAATACTGTAACCCTGTCACAGAAGCCTGTGAGGGAAATTGATTTTACAAAAATACATACCTTTCTAAGCTTATGGGTTATTTCATATTGAAGTGTGTTTAGACATTTTCTCTGATTGCTTTCTATACAATATAATACTATTTATGAATTATATTTGTGTTTCCTCTCCTAACTATAGCTGTCTTCTTGTTTATTAAGATCCTTCCCCTCTACAGTAGCATTCATTCACCACCACCACTGGCATTCTACCTCTGTTGTTCCACATCTACCACAGTCCGCCTCCCATTCCAGGATCTTCATTTAGGTATCCCTCACTCCATGCTGGAGATAAGTCTGAGCCAGATGCCCAACAGCAGCTCACTATATCAAATCACCTGCTTCTCATTAGGTAGGCATGATGGTGACTCAAAGGATGAAGAAGAATCAGGAAATACAGGAAATAAACTAATCAGGAAAGAGGCTACTCAACAGTTTGGTCACTAAGAAGAAAGGGGAAAATGGAGGCAGGCAAGAAAGATTGAATGGTCTCCCTGGACTTCCAGCCAGAACAAAATATAACCGCTTGTACGTGGTCAGGAGAAAGACCAGTAGAGCTAGGTTAGAAGGTGTTACTCTGGCTGAGATAGCCTCACCAAGCATTTGACAAGCTCCACCGCTTGGATATAACATCCTGAAAGTGGTATTGATTTAGCCTTTCTGTACTATAGGATCCATTTCAGAGCACAGCAGTCCTGTAGTAGCCATCCTGCCCCAGTACAAGAAAAGAAAAACATCAATAGAGTTGTATGGGGGCTCATAGACAAGAGTAATTCATTAATTAAAAAAAAAAAGCAGCATGATTGTTTGGTTACTGATATGTAACCAATTAAATTCCCTAGAACAGGAACCAGAGGCTGCCGTTGCAGGACTGTCAGTAGATTTAACCCAAGAGCTGATGGACAGTTTCTGCCTTTCAGCAAGTCAACCCACTGGTGATATTTAAAGTCTTCCTATTCTTCTTAAATGGAATTTCTTTCCAGTAACCTCTCCTTTTCCATCATCTCTTATTTAGCATTCACCTTAAAGATCTTTAAAATTTTATTTTTGAAATAATATTCCTCCCTCACCCCTGAGTAAGTTATATCTTTTAAAATTCTAAAATTTCTTAAATAATATAAAAAGATTCAAAACTAAATTGTTACTTTTGTCATCTTTAAGTGAAATGTGCACATTCTCTCCATAGAAGAAATTTAAATATGCAGAAGGAGTGAACTCTGGTGTCTCTCATCTAAATTTTCTTTAGTGTCACATTTGCTGATGATTTAATTTGACTGTGTATGTGGTGAAGGTAGAAATAAAATCTGTGTAGTCAACTCTCCATGGTAAAAATTATCTTTTAAAAAAAATTCTTCCAAATTAAAAAATTTGTTTAACTTGTGGTGAGATCTCTCCTGCCTCAGGGAATTCCCTGGTGGTCCAGTTGTTAGGACTCTGCTTTTTCTGCCGAGGGCACAGGTTCGATCCCTGGTCCGGGAACTAAGATCCTGCAAGCCACATGGTGTGGCCAAAAAAACAAAACAAAACAAAACTCTCCTGCCTCAAACTGGAATAAAACCAATCTTGAGTTTCTATAATGGAATACTGAAAACAAAAGACTTTTTAAAAATGGTCTCATGCTAACATTTATTTGAATTGTCCTGTTCTTTTTCTCTATTCTTATTCTTCTCTACTCAAAGTACTGAACACTTGCTAACCTTTGGAAGATAGTCTTCAGAGTTAATGCTAAATATACAGCATAGATGAAAACTATGTGTTCAAGATGATATAGAGAAACAATAGCTTCAGAAAGAGTGAGTGAATCATTTAAGATTCCGGTTGAAGGAGAGATGAATAAGGACAGGATGTAGTTATCCAGGTCAGAACTAGAGAAACATTGAGTGGGTGGAAAGAGACAGAAAAGGCATCTGGCTAGCTCAGGGAGACACATGTGGGCGCAGACAAGCATACAGAACAGGCTCAGCACAACAAGATAAGAACGTTAGCTGAAGATAGAAGAGACATTAAAAGGAGTCAACGAGACAACTGGGTGAGAGAGGAGAGACTAGAATGTAGAGTGAGCACAGAAACATGAAAACACAGATCAGGCCAAGAGAGAAGGGAAAACTGAATGCTTGAGAGAAAGCAAAAATCAAAAAGACAACTTAAACCAGACTAAGCACAGTCATATTATAGTGAAGCCTTTTAGAAGACAACATGGAAGATAGAAAAGGAATGACTAGGGACAGATATGGATTAAATTGAGACAAATGTAGTAAATAATGCAAAAAGTAACATTAGATGAATGCAGAAAGGAATAAAAGGTAGAGAGAAACCAGTTATTTCCAGCTGTAACATAAGACTTTAAAATATAGTAAGACAAATAGATAGATTGGGTACAGAGAGATGGCCTTGTAGGCCTAGACTCAGAGTGGGCCAGCAAATAACTGATGAAAAAGCTATAGGAAAGAGTGATTTACAAAGCAGCCCTGGTACAGCTAAAGGCAGTAGTTACAAGGCATGGATTAAGTGACCAGATCAGCATGGTTTGTACAACTAGAGAGGGTGCATTTTTTTGATAGAAAAAGTGGCAGCGGGTCTGTAGATATCCAGAGGCAGAACAGGAGGGAGGGATGGGATGAACCCAAGATTACCTCCAGAGGTTGGTCAGAAACACAGTATTCTCAGGGAGAGATGTAATGGGCCAATCAGATATGTGGATAGTAGTATACATCAGAGAAATCTCAACTAAACATGAGACAAAACTCAAGTAGATGTGAGTGGGCCCAGGAAGAAATGAGGAGCAATGGAGTAAGCAGATATGAAGTAGGACCAAAGAGAAGGAAAAACAGTGAATGGCTTCTGAGAGAGAAAACTGATACAGAACTTAAAGGCAACTGAAGAAATATTGCTTAGGCTCAGAATGAGACAGCACACTACACAGGAGACAGTCCAGGATTCATGGAAAAGATTTAGGAAAAATGGCAGAGAAGTAAAGGAGAAACATAGGGCCAAGAGAATCAGTCAGCAGACACAGAAAGGAACACAGCAAAAGGGTTGGAGAAAGATACAGAGCAGGTACTAAGTAAGCAGGTAGTTCATGAAATATGAAGATAGTTTATGCAATAAAAGAACTGTCTAAACAGAAAAGGAGGGACAGTCATGCCTAGAACTTGATGCAGAAAAGCATCAGTAGCAGGCAAAGGAAGACAAGGTGTGAGCTTAGACACACAGAAAATCAAGTATATTCAAAAGAATGTGGAGTACATTGAAAGTGAAACAATCAGATAAAACGGGGAGCAGCAGAAAGACTGAAAACTCATAGAGATGAGGAAACATTAAGTGACTAGAGAAAGATAAGGAATGATCCAACCTGGAACAGACTAAGAAGATCATGGGTAGTAGAAGTAAAAGGCAAAACAAAATAGACTCAGAAATAGATCATGGTTGCTGTGGGGTAGAAATAATGGTTGGGCCTGGATATGGAGAGTCAGCATAGGTGCAGAGATGGACAGATACAACTTGAAAAGAAGCTGATCTCTGCATAAAGATTTGCCTTATTTGGTGAGTCGCAGAATATTAATTCTGAGTTGAAGTCTGGCTTTGTAGAATACTATTCTAGCTTCTCAGCACACAAAAGAAAGGGAAAAGTCCACAGAACTACTTTGAATTCTTCTGGGCTGAGCTGAGAGCATGCTTTTTAAAATATAACATGTGTTTTGTTTTGTTTGGGGTTTTTGTTTTGTTTTTAAACAAAATACTCATCAAAGATGTTCCTGGGAGAGATTTTTGCCAGACTAGTGTCTTTAAGTGGATTATGTCACTATTTCATTCTCCCCTCTCTCTAAGTAGACTTATTTAAACATCTTAATCTGTACAACCTCAATCATTTATAGACACCAGAGAATTCAGTGTTTGAGGAACTAAAATATAAATATGATGTGTTGTTCTAACCAATGTAACTTTCACCCTGGGGTATAAGAGCAGATTTTCCAGAATTATGAAAGCATGTGTGCATGATTGCTAGATAGAATTTATATGTAATTCTTCAGTAACTACTTCCCCAGCTCCCCTTCTTTTCTAGCACCAAGACTTCAAGTTTTCTTCTTCCCTTCCTCCTCTAATCTTTTTATTTAGCAAGGACCGTGCAGCAACTGCTGCTGCAGCTGCTGGCCTGGCAGGTGGGCACCACCGGGAAACATGGGCCACCAAGGGTCCCTCTTATGAGGACTTATACACTCAGAATGTTGTCATTAACATGGATGACCAAGAAGATCTTCATCGAGCCTCACTGGAGGGGAAATCTGCCAAAGAGAGACCTATCTGGTTAAGAGAGAGCACTGTCCAAGGAGCATATAGTTCTGAAGAGATGAAAGAAGGTAAGAGTAGAAGAAGTAAGATGAATATGTCTTGGGTATGGTAGAAAATGAACTTGCCTTAGGAAATCACCTGGGCAAGTCTTAGTTTTATTGGAAACCCACTGTGTCTGTTTTATAAAACAATTGCATTATAGCAGGAAGTAAATTGAGCAATAAGCATTAAAACCAACCAGTAGACTTGTATTAAACTTCAACTTAGTTGAAAAAACAGACAGCTTTTTAAATTTCCATTTTAGATTTGAGAAATTGTCATTTCTTTATGTTAATTTCTTGAAAAAGTACTCTTGTGTTCAAAGTGGCCAAATTCATTTCTTCTTTAATCTTCTGTTGCTCTAACTTGCATGCATTTTTGTTTCTTTGAATTAGGAACCATAACTATATACTAGTCCAAACTATTTATATTGTCTCCTCATAAATACCGAGGAGATGTGCTACTTGAAATATATAAAAAGATACCAAATGAGTAAAGACAAGGATTCTCACCATCCAAGAAGATTGGCAAAACTTTATAGTAGAAGATTTTGGAAATCTCTGTGAGCCCTGAAAGGTTAAGGATTATATAATAATCAGAAGCTTGAGAACTGCACGATTTTACTTTTTAAATTTTAGTCTCGAATTACTGGATTCAGAGACTGGGTGATGATGGTTTAAGACTAGGTAGAAAATGGGAGACTAAAACTGGATAAGTATTGCTCAGAAACTGGGAAACAGAGGTGAAAGAGGGAGTCTTTACCTCTGGTTAGATTTCATCAGCATTAGAACCTACCCACCCCTATTCCTAGGATATGTATCATTGCCAACATATCACTTGAGTCTGTTTCTTTAATACTAAAGAATCATCAGTAATTAAAAACCACTTGTTTTTTGACTTTTTTTTCTAACCTCTTTTCCCTTCATAATTAGCATTTCTTTACTGTGTATGCTAAGAATTGTAAAAGTAGTGTGGAGTTGCGTAGTCATGGTAAAAGCAGATGTGTGATTCTCTAGTGTGATTCTCTTTGGTGTTTTAATTCCAACCAGAAAAAAGTTTTCCTTGGCAATCATACTTTACTCTCCCTCCTTCCCACTGATTACCTTGGCTATGAGGTTTAGTTATTTTGGTGCATATTGGTTTAGATTACGTAGTAGTTAGGCTGTCAACTATTTAATAGGTTCGTTTTCCCCAACTTGGCTTCTTGCCTGTTCTTGAAGCAACCAAGCCTTTTTTTCTGTGAACTTAGGAACAAAATCGAATGAAATAAAACTATTGTTAGCCAGTATTGTATACAGTTAGGCTCATATGTTTAACAGTCAGTGTTTATAATTCCTAGAATGGTACAACTTGAATCATAAGGGCTTTAAATAAGTCATCTAGTCTACCCTGTTCCCTTTTGTGACTGTTTCCTTCTGTGTATAAAATAGGATATGCTTTTATGTCTAAATTTGTCTTCGTTAGGTTTTATTGTAGTTGAATAGGCTCTATCCAGTGAATGTGTGAAGTGACTCTTATTTGTCCTACACTTAATTTTCCTCAGAGTTCAAGTTATTTTAACATCTTTCAGAATTTTATAGACTTCAGTCATGTCCTTATTACTCTACTGAAAGTTCTAATTCCTTTTGATTCTACTTTCCTTACAAAGCATTCTCTTCCCCCAAGCCATCTCCACCTACAGTTTTTGTCTTATTTTAATTATCTTTTTCTGGACCATCTCCAATTGTAATATACTTTACTTGAGACCTAGTGACCAGAACAATACATGTTATTTATGCATGAATTTATCATTAACTATTTGAGTTTTATCTCAAATATCCTTCTAGTTTTTACATGGCAGTTTATTGCTTTGCTTCTGGAAGCATATTAAGACCAACAACTTTAGAATTATGTGCCGAGATTTTTTTCAGACTCTCTCCTGCCCTTTATCTGATAGCTTGGATAAGGTTTTTTAGTATATTTTAGATTATTTTTCTATAGGCAGATTTTCTTACACTTGCCAATAATGAAATAGATCTGCCACTTTTCTGCCCACTTATACAACCTTCAGCTCTTCCTATATTTTTTTGCTATCAGTTTGGCCTTTAAGAACCCAGAATTGCTTAGCATCATCAGTGAACTTGACAGTTTCCCAGGACACATCTTCTTCGTAATTTATAACTCTATTAAATAAGACTGTTCCTAGAACTAGTGTTTCTACCTTACCATCTAGAGATTTGTTCATTTATCCTTATTTTTTGTTTTCTGTCTTCATCTGTAACAGAATAATTCTTTTTTTGGCTAAATCTCTCAAGAACCTTGTCAGAAATCTTTTAGATATGACTTCATTTAGTTTACAAAACTAAATTGCTTTTCCTCTAATTTTATATTTACTTTAAACATTATTCAAAATACTATGTTGGTAATATTAAGGTATTTGGAAAATTCTTTTAGAAGTGTATAGTCTTAGAGACTTGCATACATTCCTTGTCTTTTTTTCCTTTTGAAATACTGCATTGGTAATAAGGGCTCTAAGGAGGAGGTTCAGCCTTTGGCACTATTTTAAAATGGTTAAGTTTGATTTTAGCCCTCATTTTTACATCAATGTTATTAAAAGCCTGTTTTCTCTGATCTAAACTTTTAACTTCTCAATTCCTGTTTCCCTTTCTCTCTCTTATGTGCCCAATATCTTATCTCAGGAGTTCTATACTTTCTAAAATGTCCAGGGTTACAACTAATTCATTCTAATATGTTAATGAGAAGATACTTTCACTTCATCCATGGCCAGAATTGGTTATTTCTGGGTCTTCTCTTGATAATAAGTAACACTAATCTAAGTGCCAGGCCTTCACAAATATTCACTTAATACCCACAATAATCCAGTGAGGTAGATACTGTTTTTCCCCCTTTTTGTACTTGAGAAAATTGAAGCAGAAAAAGATGAAGTAACTTGACCAAAATCATACAGCTAATAAGTGTTAAGAGTCAGGATTTGAATCAAAGAGTCAGGTTTCAATCAACATTTTAAATTCTTTTATGTATTTAAATGGCATTATATTTTGTATTATTTTCAGAATACAAATGTTTTTCTTAAATTCTTCATCTGTAATATGTACACAAAATGATAGGAGGTGTGTGGTGGGAGAAGTTTCATTTCTGATACTAGATTCCTAGATAAACAGTTCAAAGTACACTTAATTTGCTTCAGGGAAATAAAACTGCCATTTATTCACTCATTCATCAAATATTTATTCAGTGCCTAACAAGCAATAGGCACTATTCTGGGTGCATGGGATATATCACTGAATAAAAAAGGTAAATATCTGTTGTGGAGAACCTACAGCTGTGGAAAGCAGGTGACAAAGACAGTAGACATAAATTATTATGTTAGAAAATAAATGCTATGGGGAAGAAAATAGAGCATTGGGAATATAGAGGTAGGGATGAATTGAAAGAAGGTGAAATCTGAGTGAAGACATGAAAGATGCAAGGGGGTATGGATACCTAGAGGAAAAATATCCCAGGCAAAGGAAACTGGCAGTGCAAAGGCCCTGAGGTAGGAGTGTGTGTGTGGTGTGTACAGGGAATACCATGGAGGCCACTGTGACAGGAGCAGAATGATCAAGGGATAAGAGAAGGGATAAGTAGGTGGGCAGGAGGAGTTCAGATGATGTAGGACTTTATATGCCATTGTAAGGCCTTTGGCTTTTACTCTGAGCAAGGTGAGGAGCCGTATTTTGATGTCCTATTATGCCAGCTACAAAATTGGTCCTTCCATAGACATTATTTCATGTTCTTATCCAGAGCACTAGAAGATAGATGCTTTTATTATCCCATCTTACAGAAAAAGTACCAAAGTTTAGAGACTAAATAACTTGCCTAAAGTGTTACAGCTTGCATGTGGAAGAACCAGGATTCAGATCCAAGCCATATATTTCTTAAAACCCATGTACAGTTGACCCTTGAACAGTGCAGGGATTAATCTGAGTATAACTTAAATTCATGGTTTCTCCACCTCCATGGGTTCGACCAACCATGGATCATGTAGTACTGTAGTATTTACTATTGGAAAAAAAAAAATCCATGTATACATGGACCTGCACAGTTCAAACCCACATTGTTCAAGGGTCAACTGTACTTAACCATTATGCTACTTAAGTTCCAGTTTGTGAGAAACATTTTGAATATCTTATGGACAGTAACTCAAAAAATGGAACTAGTGAAGTCTGTGTTATTTTATAATATTATCCTATATTTAAATGTAATATATTAAAATATTATGTATTTTATTAGTTATAAAGGAATGCCTTTTATATTTAAGGATATTGACTTTCTGGTTTTTTTCCCTTCCAGGTGGCTTAGATATAGACTCGTTTCAGGAGCGTGAGGAAGGCCGTGCGGGGCCAGATGATAATGAGGAGGTCATGCGAGCACTGCTCATTCATGAGAAGAAGACCCCCTCTGCCACAGCAGGCTCAGTGGGGGCGGCTGCTCCTGTGACCACTGCCAATGGCAGTGACTCTGAGAGTGAGACCAGTGAGTCAGATGATGACTCTCCACCCTGTGCTACAGCTGTGGCTGCACATCATAGGGAAGAGGATGAGGAGGATGATGAATTTGAGGAAGTAGCAGATGACCCCATTGTCACGGTGGCTGGCCGTCCATTCTCCTACAGCGAAGTGAGCCAGAAGCCAGAGCTGGTGGCCCAAATGACACCAGATGAAAAGGAAGCGTACATAGCAATGGGACAACGCATGTTTGAGGACCTCTTTGAGTGAGCTTTCCCTACCTTTTCCTCCTTTCTCTAATGTGCATTTCAAAAAGAAATTCCCTACCTTTGAAGAAAAGTGTTCAGTGGCCTTCTGCCTCTCTTGATGTAAGTCAACTGTTAATCTTGTGCAAGGAGTAATGGGAGAGAGAGAAAGTTTGATTTTTATGCCAGAAACTTCCTCACGAGGTAGGTTGGCTATAAGCATACCCTTTCCTATTACTACAGTATTAGTATTTTGCTGTATTTCCTTATCTCATCTTTTTCCTTTCCCTTTTAAGACACATTTTTCTCCCTTCTGAAATGAGTGAGAGAAGTCTATAGGTAAATTCTTCATGTCTGCCTGTAGAAGCCCACTTTGATAGGTTACAGTAATTCATTGATCACATCCTTTTTATTTATTCTGACCAAGCATTCCAAACAACTCCTGATATTGCTGCCAACCAAGCAGCTTGGCAACAGGCAAATCATTGATGAAGGAAAAAAAAAAATCTTAAAGCTTCATATTGCTTCACAGTTTAGGATGAAGTCAGTTTGTAAGGGGAGGTGGGAGTGTGTGTGGAAGAAGGATGGTTATGCGTAAATCTCATGATTAATATCTAAACCAAAATTGGTGTCTTTAGAACTGACTTGACTGACAGATATTATTGTTGTGCTTAATGCCTTTTGGTCTGTATGTTGGATAATAGAAAATAGAAAGTGTGTTTGGTAAGCCCTTAGGAAGAAATTAGAGAAAAAACACGGACTTAGGATAAGGAGTCCATGTAAATGGTTGAAGAGTGGAGAGCATTGGGAACAGTACCTTTTAACATTGTCTGAGTTTGTGCTGATTTGGAAATCCTTTATATAAAGCTGAGACTGGTCCCCTTCTTTTTCAGTTCTTCCACAGAGCTATAAATTGTTTAAAGAGGCCATTCCAGCAGAAATAAGCATATAACAATTGATTACTCCTCTCTCTTTTTTTTTCTCTCAACATTATTGAAGGCCTTGTCTCTTTTGATTCTTGTCAGGCATGGTATTTTAGAGTGCATCCAGTATATCACTGAGCATTGTAACCTCAAGGAAAATACTTTATTTTTGGTTCTGATATGTAGCATGGTATTATTCCTTAAGGCAGAACTTTAAAGAACTTTCATACAAGGGTCTACAACAATTGTATTTTTTATAATATTTTCCTTGCATTGTCATTTTAAGTATTTATCATTTTATAGTACATGTGTAAAGTTGAGATAGATTTTAAACATCTGAGCCTTGTATAAAGTAATGATTCATTTACCTGGGTTGTATTATGATTGAATATTGACAATAAATCTATTTTATACTGACTGAAATTTGTTAATCTAGCTCTGTAACATCTTGGAGCATAATTAAAGTGAATACTCTTCCCATTTAAAAAAAAGTGTTTCAGAATTTTTTCTCTTATTCGTCATGTTTCAAATAATAGATGCAATTTTATGTAGTCTAAACTTTTTCTGGCAATAAGTTGCCTTAAGAATGACTTTATGGGAGGAGCTTCAAGGTGGCAGAAGAGTAAGACGTGAAGATCACCTTCCTCCCCACAAATACATCAGAAATACATCTACATGTGGAACAACTCCTACAGAACACCTGCTGAACGCTGGCAGAAGACATCAGACCTCCCAAAAGGCAAGAAACTCCCCACGTACCTGGGTAGAGCAAAAGAAAAAAGAAAAAACAGAGACAAAAGAATAGGGATGGGACCTGCACCAGTGGGAGGGAGCTGTGAAGGAGGAAAGCTTTCCACACACTAGGAAGCCCCTTCGCGAGTGGAGACTGCAGGTGGCAGAGGGGGGAAGCTTCGGAGCCGTGGAGGAGACTGCAGTAAAAGGGGTGCGGAGGGCAAAGCGGAGAGATTCCCGCACAGAGGATTGCTGCTGACCAGCACTCACCAGCCCGAGAGGCTTGTCTGCTCACCTGCCGGGATGGGTGGGGGCTGGGAGCTGAGGCTCGGCCTTCGGTCAGATCCCAGGGAGACGACTGGGGTTGGCGGCGTGAACACAGCCTGAAGGGGGCTAGTGCACCACAGCTAGCCGGAAGGGAGTCTGGGAAAAAGTCTGGAGCTGCTGAAGAGACGAGACTTTTTCTTGTCTCTTTGTTTCCTGGTGCGCGAGGAGAGGGGATTAAGAGCGCCGCTTAAAGGAGCTCGAGAGACAGGCGCAAGCTGCGGCTATCAGCACGGACCCCAGAGACGGGCATGAGACCCTAAGGCTGCTGCTGCAGCCACCAAGAAACCTGTGTGCAAACACACGTCACTATCCACACCTCCCCTCTTGGGAGCCTCTGCAGCCCACCAGTGCCAGGGTCCTGTGATCCAGGGACAACTTCCCCGGGAGAACGCACTGTGCGCCTCAGGCTGGTGCAACGTTACGCTGGCCTCTGCCGCTGCAGGCTCGCCCCACATCCGTACCCCTCCCTCCCCCCGGCCTGAGTGAGCCAGAGCCCCCGAATCAGCTGCTCCTTTAACCGCGTCCAGTCTGAGCAAAGAACAGACGCCCTCAGGCGACCTACACGCAGAGGCGGGGCCAAATCCAAAGCTGAACCCCGGGAGCTGAGCAAACAAAGAAGAGAAAGGGAAATTTCTCCCGGCAGCCTCAGGAGCAGTGGATTAAATCTCCACAATCAACTTGATGTGCCCTGCATCTGTGGAATACCTGAATAGACAACGAATCATCCCAAATTGAGGAGGCTTTGGGAGCAACGATATATATATTTTTTCCCCTTTTGTCTTTCTGTGAGTGTGTATGTGTATGCTTCTGTGTGTGATTTTGTCTGTATAGCTTTGCTTTTACCATTTGTCCTAGGGTTCTGTCTGTCCAGTTTTTTTTTTTAATTAAAATTTTTTTTTCTTAATAATTATTTTTTTTAATAACTTGATTTTATTTTACTTTATTTTATTTTATCTTCGTCTTTCTTTCTTTCTTTTTTTCTCCCTTTTATTCTGAGCCATGTGAAGGACAGGCTCTTGGTACTCCAGCCAGGCGTCAGGGCTGTGCCACTGAGGTGGGAGAGCCAAGTTCAGGACACTGGTCCACAAGAGACCTCCCAGTTCCACTAATATCAAATGGCGAAAATCTCCCAGAGATCTCATCTCAATGCCAAGACCCACCTCCACTCAACGACCAGTAAGCTACAGTGCTGGACACCCTATGCCAAACAACTAGCAAGACAGGAACACAACCCCATCCATTAGCAGAGAGGCTGCCTAAAATCATACTAAGGCCACAGACACCCCAAAACACACCACCAGACGTGGACCTGCCCACCAGAAAGACAAGATCTAGCCTCATCCACCAGAACACAGGCACTAGTCCCCTCCACCAGGAAGCCTACACAACCCACTGAACCAACATTAGCCGCTGGGGACAGACACCAAAAACAATGGAAACTACAAACCTGCAGCCTGCGAAAAGGAGACCCCAAACACAGTAAGTTAAGCAAAATGAGAAGACAGAGAAACACACAGCAGATAAAGGAGCAAGGCAAAAACCCACCAGACCTAACAAATGAAGAGGAAATAGGTAGTCTACCTGAAAAAGAATTCAGAATAATGATAGTAAAGATGATCCAAAATCTTGGAGATAAAATGGAGAAAATACAAGAAACCTTTAACAAGGACCTAGAAGAACTAAAGAGCAAACAAACAGTGATGAACAGCACAATAAATGAAATTAAAAATTCTCTAGAAGGGATCAATAGCAGAATAACTGAGGCAGAAGGATGGATAAGTGACCTGGAAGATAAAAGAGTGGAAATAACTACTGCAGAGCAGAATAAAGAAAAAAGAATGAAAAGAACTGAAGACAGTCTCAGAGAACTCTGGAACAACATTAAACGCACCATCATTCGAATTATAGGGGTCCCAGAAGAAGAAGAGAAAAAGGGACTGAGAAAATATTTGAAGAGATTATAGTTGAAAACTTCCCTAATATGGGAAAGGAAATAGTTAATCTAATCCAGGAAGCACAGAGAGTCCCATACAGGATAAATCCAAGGAGAAACATGACAAGACACATATTAATCAAACTATCAAAAATTAAATACAAAGAAAAAATATTAAAAGCAGCAAGGGAAAAACAACAAATAACACATAAGGCAATCCCCATAAGGTTAACAGCTGATCTTTCAGTAGAAAGCCAGAAGGGAGTGGCAGGACATATTTAAAGTGATGAAGGAGAAAAACCTACAACCAAGATTACTCTACCCAGCAAGGATCTCATTCAGATTTGATGGAGAAATTAAAACCTTTACAGACAAGCAAAAGTTAAGAGAATTCAACACCACCAAACCAGCTTTACAACAAATGTTAAAGGAACTTCTCTAGACAGGAAACACAAGAGAAGGAAAAGACCTACAATAATAAACACAAAACAATTAAGAAAACGGGAATAGGAACATACATATCGATAATTACCTTAAATGTAAATGGATTAAATACTCCAACCAAAAGACATAGATTGGCTGAATGGATACAAAAACAAGACCTGTATATATGCTGTCTACAAGAGACCCACTTCAGACCTAGGGACACATACAGATTGAAAGTGAGAGGATGGAAAAAGATATTCCATGCAAATGGAAATCAAAAGAAAGCTGGAGTAGCAATCAGACAAAATAGACTTTAAAACAAAGACTATTACAAGAGACAAAGAAGGACACTACATAATGATCAAGGGATCAATCCAAGAAGAAGGTATAACAATTGTAAATATTTATGCACCCAGCATAGGAGCACCTCAATACATAAGGCAAATACTAACAGCCATAAAAGGGGAAATCGACAGTAACAAAATCATAGTAGGGTACTTTAACACCCCACTTTCACCAATGGACAGATCATCCAAAATGAAAATAATTAAGGGAACACAAGCTTTAAATGATATATTAAACAAGATGGACTTAATTGATATTTATAGGACATTCCATCCAAAAACAACAGAATACACTTTCTTCTCAAATGCTCATGGAACATTCTCCAGGATAGATCATATCTTGGATCACAAATCAAGCCTTGGTAAATTTAATAAAATAAAATCGTATCAAGTAACTTTTCCGACCACAATGCTATTTGAGACTAGATATCAATTACAGGAAAAAATCTGTATGAAATACAAACACTTGGAGGCTAAACTACACACTACTTAATAACCAAGAGATCACTGAAGAAATCAAAGAGGAAATAAAAAAATACCTACAAACAAATGACAATGAAAACATAATGGCCCAAACCTATGGGATGCAGCAAAAGCAGTTCTAAGAGGGAAGTATATAGCAATACAATCCTACCTTAAGAAACAAGAAACATCTCAAATAAACAACCTAACCTTACACCTAAAGCAATTAGAGAAAGAAGAACAAAAAAAACCCCCCAAAGTTAGCAGAAGGAAAGAAATCATAAAAATCTGATCAGAAATAAATGAAAAAGAAATGAAGGAAATAATAGCAAAGATCAATAAAACTAAAAGCTGATTCTTTGAGAAGATAAACAAAATTGATAAACCATTAGCCAGACTTATCAAAAAAAAAAGGGAGAAAACTCAAATCAATAGAATTAGAAATGAAAAAGAAGTAACAAATGACACTGCAGAAATACAAAGGATCATGAGAGATTACTACAAGCAACTATATGGCAATAAAATGGACAACCTGGAAGAAATGGACAAATTCTTAGAAATGCACAACCTTCCGAGACTGAACCAGGAAGAAATAGAAAATATGAACAGACCAATCACAAGCACTGAAATTGAGACTGTGATTAAAAATCTTCCAGCAAACAAAAGCCCAGGACCAGATGGCTTCACAGGCGAATTCTATCAAACATTTAGAGAAGAGTTAACAGCTATCCTTCTCAAACTCTTCCAAAATATAGCAGAGGGAGGAACACTCCCAAACTCATTCTACGAGGCCACCATCACTCTGATACCGAAACCAAACAAAGATGTCACAAAGAAAGAAAACTACAGGCCAATATCACTGATGAACATAGATGCAAAAATCCTCAACAAAATACTAGCAAACAATCCAACAGCACATTAAAAGGATCATACACTATGATCAAGTGGGGTTTATCCCAGGAACACAAGGATTCTTCAATATACGCAAATCGATCAACATGATACACCATATTAAATTGAAGAAGAACCATATGATCATCTCAATAGATGCAGAGAAAGCTTTTGACAAAACTCAACACCCATTTATGATAAAAACCCTCCAGAAAGTAGGCATAGAGGGAACTTGCCTCAACATAATAAAGGCCATATATGACAAACCCACAGGCAACATTGTTCTCAATGGTGAAAAACTGAAACAATTTCCACTAAGATCAGGAACAAGACAAAGTTGTCCACTCTCACCACTATTATTCAACATAGTTTTGGAAGTTCTAGCCACAGCAATCAGAGAAGAAAAAGAAATAAAAGGAATCCATATTGGAAAAGAAGAAGTAAAGCTGTCACTGTTTGCAGATGACATGATACTATATGTAGAGAATCCTAAAGATGCTACCAGAAAACTACTAGAGCTAATCAATGAATTTGGTAAAGTAGCAGGATACAAAATTAATGCACAGCAATCTCTTGCATTCCTATATACTAATGATGAAAAATCTGAAAGTGAAATTAAGAAAAGACTCCCATTTACCATTGCAAGAAAAAGAATAAAATATCTAGGAATAAACCTACCTAAGGAGACAAAAGACCTGTATGCAGAAAATTATAAGACACTGATGAAAGAAATTAAAGATGATATAAATAGATGGAGAGATATACCATGTTCTTGGATTGGAAGAATCAACATTGTGAAAATGACTATGCTACCCAAAGCAATCTACAGATTCAATGCAATCCCTATCAAACTACCACTGGCATTTTTCACAGAACTAGAACAAAAAATTTCACAATTTGTATGGAAACACAAAAGACCCCGAACAGCCAAAGCAATCTTGAGAACGAAAAATGGAGCTGGGGGAATCAGGCTCCCTGACTTCAGACTATATTACAAAGCTACGGTAATCAAGACAGTATGGTACTGGCACAGAAATAGAAATATAGATCAATGGAACAGGATAGAAAGCCCAGAGATAAACCCATGCACATATGGTCACCTTATCTTTGATAAAGGAGTCAAGAATATACAGTGGAGTAAAGACAACCTCTTCAATAAGTGGTGCTGGGAAAACTGCACAGCTGCATTTAAAAGAATGAAATTAGAAGACTCCCTAACACCATGCACAAAAATAAACTCAAAATGGATTAAAGACCTAAATGTAAGGGCAGACACTATCAAACTCTTAGAGGAAAACATAGGCAGAACACTCTACGACATGCATCACAGCAAGATCCTTTCTCACCCACCTCCTAGAGAAATGGAAATAAAAACAAAAATAAACAAATGGGACCTAATGAAACTTAAAAGCTTTTGCACAGCAAAGGAAACCATAAAGAAGACAAAAAGATAACCCTCAGAATGGGAGAAAATATTTGCAAATGAAGCAAGTGATAAAGGATTAATCTCCAAAATTTACAAGCAGCTCATGCAGCTCAATATCAGAAAAACAACCCAGTCCAATAATGGGCAGAAGACCTAAATAGATACTTCTCCAAAGAAGATATACAGATTGCCAACAAACACATGAAAGAATGCTCAACATCATTAATCATTAGAGAAATGCAAATCAAAACTACAATGAGGTATCATCTCACACCAGTCAGAATGGCCATCATCAAAAAATCTACAAACAATAAATGCTGGAGAGGGTGTGGAGAAAAGGGAACCCTCCTGCACTGTTGGTGGGAGTGTAAACTGGTACAGCCACTATGGAGAACAGTATGGAGGTTCCTTAAAAAATACGACCATATGACCCAGCAATCCCACTACTGGGCATATACCCTGAGAAAACCATAATTCAAAAAGAGTCATGTACCAAAATGTTCATTGCAGCTCTATTTACAATAGCCAGGACACGGAAGCAACCTAAGTGTCCATTGATAGATGAATGGATAAAGAAGATGTGGCACATATATACAATGGAATATTACTTAGCCATAAAAAGGAACGAAACTGAGTTATTTGTAATGAGGTGGATGAACCTAGAGACTGCCATTCAGAGTGAAGTAAATCAGAAGGAGAAAAACAAATATCATATGCTAACATATATATGGAATCTAAAAAAGAAATGGTCATGGAAAACCTAGGGGCAAGATGGGAATAAAGATGCAGACCTACTAGAGAATGGGCTTGAGGATACGGGGAGGGGGAAGCCTAAGCTGGAACAAAGTGAGAGAGTGGCATGGACATATATACACTGCCAAATGTAAAATAGATAGCTAGTGGGAAGCAGCCGCATAGCACAGGGAGATCAGCTTGGTACTTTGTGACCACCTAGAGGGGTGGGATAGGGAGGGTGGGATAGAGGGAGATGCAAGAGGGAAGAGGTATGGGGACATATGTATATGTATAACTGATTCACTTTGTTATAAAGCAGAAACTAACACACCATTGTAAAGCAATTATACTCCAATAAATATGTTAAAATATATATATTTATATATATATTTATATATTTTTATGTTTGGTAGAATTCAACAGTGAATCCATATGGTACATGGCTGTCTTTGTTGGACTTTCTAGATTTGTGATTCAATTTTCTTAATTTTTTAAATCTAATCAGATTTTCTATTTTTTCATGGTTTAGTTTTGGTGGGAGAATTTCCAGGAATTCATCCATTTCACCTGGATTATCTAATCTTGTGAGGTGCAGTTGTGCATAGTATACCCTTAGCATCCTTTTTATGTCTGTAAATTCAGTAGTAATGTCCACCACTTATTTTAATAATTTAAATCTTCTCTCTTTTTTCTTAGTCACCTTATTTGAAAATTTGTCAATTTCCTGGATCTTTGCTAAGAACCTACTTTTGCTGATTTTCTTTGTTGTTTTTCTCTCCTCTGTGTCCATTTTAATCTATAGTATCTAATTCTATTTGATATATTCAAATTTAATTTTCCCTGTTTTTCCTAGTTCTTTAAGACGTATAGTTAGGTTGTTGATAAATATATTGGAAATAAATTTTTATTTGAGGTAAAAGAAAAAAAAAAAGAATGACTTTATGTATGTACCTCGTGCATATGGGGCTATTCAACTTTTAAACATTGTTTTCTAAACATAATTTAGAAAGAAGTTCATTTAAATAAAATAATAATCAGATGTTAAGTTTTAAAATGTAGTTGTAGGTGAACTCTCAGCTCTTCATTTCAGTGAATACATGTTTCTTGTTATTGTTTTTTCTTGAATCCAACTTACATGTTCTGCTTCCTAAAGCTACTGTTCTATTTTTCTTATCCATTATCTACCAACTTCTTAAAGACTCATCTAGACTTGTTGCGTATTTCTTTCATCTCCCTCTTGCAGTCTGTGTTATGCCCTGTTACTGCACTGAAACAGCTTTCTCCAGTCCTAATTGTCCAACCTAACAGCCCTTTATTTCTCAATCTCTTTGGCTGCTCTTTAGGATTTGATACTATCAACCCACTTTTTCCTTGAAACATTTTCATTTGGTATCCTAGCCATTACACTGGCCAGGTTTCTCCTTACTTCAGGAAGCCTCCCTGCTTCCCTGGCCTCTTCACCTCTCCTCTGCACTACGTATACCAACTCTCACAGTACTATGGACACAAGTCTGTGTAGCAGATCTTCACTGAAGTTTTTGTAGTAATGGGCAGGGGACGGGCAATGAGAGGGGTTTTTGTCTCAGCACTGAATAGTCAAGGTATATGAGTGGATTGTATACATCCTTGTTCTTAAAGAGTGTCTTTGCCATTCTCACATGTTTCATCCCAAGTAGAGTCCTGCCTTCCTTGCTAAAATTTCAGCTTCCTTTTTCCTTCTCATTATCACCCTTTTCTTTCCAATGACCTTGGAAAGCTATACATGTATTAGAGAAAATAATTTAGTTCTTTGTTTTATTCCTACTCCAAGCAGGGCCTTGAAAGATCCTATCACATCCAAAGTGGCCTATCAAGATGTTTCCCTAACCAAGGAACCGTTTTCCCACCTACTTTTTTCCCACTCCCCCCCACTTTCCAACTTTTTTCTCCTCTCATTGCACTAAAAAAATATTACTCATATATTTGGCCAAAAGTAAGATGATGAATAAATAACTGGCCCTAGGTGATCCATAGCTTTGTATCTGCTGGAAAACTGCTTTCATTCTATCTGCCCTTGAAGTCGAAGCCTTTTTCTTATTTAGATGCCACTTTTTCCAAAACACCTTAAGGAGCATTAACTTTAAATGATTAAAAGAAAATATACAATTTAGCAGAGCCTGGAAGTCAGGAGACTAGGTTCTAGTCCCAGCTCCAGTTAACTAGACACTTGCAGTGTGACACCATTATCTGATGTAATCTTTCTGGGCTAGTTTCTCAGCTGTCAGTAATGAGAGGATTATGCTAGAATCACCAATGATTCCTTTCTGCTCTGATAGTTTATGGAGGTAAGTGGTAGCTAATACATTTTAAAATGAGGCCGAATAATAATAACAAAACAACAACAACAAAAATCTTCTGATGTTCTACAGCAATTCAAACCAGTTGAATGATATTTTAATTGAGGGACTAGTGTAGGTGGCAGGTTTAGGATTTAGAATGTAGCAAACCAGAGCATAAACAATTGCTAATTAGGTTTCTCTCTTCCTATCTTGCCAAGGTACTTCATTTCTAATCTCACAGACTAAGGCGGAAATAATCGAATATTTCATAACTCTTTTTGGTATCATTTTGAGAGAATTAGACGCTGAATGGGAACAAGATTGGGAAGAGCAGTTCATTTTCTTTCTACCGGTTGGCTCTATGATTAGATTCCCAGCCAGGACCACAATAGAAAGACTTACATATGTACTTTCTTGTTCTCTTTATTCCTGAGTTTAAAAAACGTTAACTAGGAAATGACAATCAAAAAACAAATATGAAAATCTTTAGAATTTAGAAATTGGTATAATTCTGCCTTCTGTTTGTTCAACGTTTTGTTTCTACCAAAGCTATTTCACATGTGTTATCTCTATCAGAGCTGGGCTACTATCACTTTTTTTTTTTTTTTAACATCTAAAAATCTCTTGGGGAAAATGAAGAAGATTTTCAGAAAGGAACTGGAACTATGGCACTAAATTTGCTGTCTTTTCTATTGGATTTTCATATTATAAAAGTAAAATAAACTGTGAACAAGATAAGTACAGGTATTCTTAAAACATGTAAAGCCAAATGGGTTGAGAAGGGTTGAAATTTTACTTCTTCCTTTGAAGAGCTAAAGGAATGAACTAATTCTGGTGTGCCCTCAAGGGAAGGAACCTTAGCTTAACCTTAGCTTCTCTTCAGAAAGAGCTTCCTGTCCTCCTGAATACTAGACGCTGCCTTTCCTATTCCAGTTGCAAAGCAGATAGGTCTAGTACACGACCCAGCTTCAAGAATCAACCCACATTTCCCATCACATGAAAGTACATTATCGCCTACCTAATGTAAATAAGTCTGAGAAATTAGTCTGGAAATGAAGGCTGGTGCCAGGTGCTAAAGTGCCTTGAATCATGTCAAAGCATACAGGATAGTTGTACAGTTTGTTGTTGTTGTTATATAAATGTATTAATTATTTAAAAATTTATCCAATAAGAAATATATATATATAGTTAAAAATGAGAACTCCCCACCCAGCCCATCCCTATTTCATTTACCCCGAGGTAACCATTGTTGATAGTTTAATGTGACATTTTCTAGGCCTTTAGAAACAACATACTCATACATACCCACAGATATACTGCAATGCTTTTTAAATAAATACAATCATATACACATTGCCATTTGTTTTTGAAATATCTTGGAGATCTTTCTATATCAGTATATTTAAACCTGCTTCATTTTTAAAGATAAGGACTAGATTGAATTTTATAATATAATTATATGATGGTTTATGTAACAATTCCCTTCTTGAATGGCGTTTAGGTAGTGTCCAGTTTTTCACTATTAAAGTGCTATAATGAATTACCCTCATATCCACATTCTCTGAGTACTTCTATAGGATAGAACCATAAGAGAGAAATAGCCAAATTACAGGACATGTCCATTTTAAACTGATAGCTATTGCCAAGTCACTCTTCACAAAGATTGTTGGAGAATTTTAAGCAGGGGAACAATTTGTAGCATTGACATTGGGTTGGAATTGAAACCTGGAGATTATTAAGGTGATTTCAATAGTCTTAATGCGTAATAGGTCTAAAGACCTGTCCAAGTCAGTGGGGATGGAAAGGAGGGGACAGCTTTAAGAAAGTTTGGGGAGGTGGCATTAACGGATCTGGTGACTCTTTGGATATGGCACCGCCTTGGATGAAGCTCTGGCTTCTGACTGAATGGTTGTTCCATTTATCAAGATTGGAAATACAGGAGTGGGAGCAGTGTTTGTTCCTGTTTCAGCTCCCCATCTCAGTAAATGACACCACCATTCCACCTGCATGCTCACACCAAAAGTCTAGTAGTTGGCCATCCTCTCTTTTTTTCATCCCATGTCCCATTCATCAGCAGGTCCTATCAGATTTGAAATAGAGCTGATAGGACTTGCTGATAAATTGAAAATACATTCTAAATCTGACCCCACCACTACCAGCCTACTCCAAGCCATATTGACAAATCACCCCCCCCCTCCACCCCTGGCGCTTAAAACCCTTCATTGACTTTTTCTTAGAATAACATCTAGACTCTAAACTCCTGACCCTTTTCTATGGGTCCTAAGAGGTCTGGCCCCTGGCTACTTTTATGACTACATCTACTATTCTTCTCCCTGTTAACTTCTGTCTAACCACATTGACATTCTTTGTTTTGCAAATATGCCAAGGTTTTTCCTGCCTGAGGTCTTTGCCCTAATTGTATTCTCTGCACAGAACATTCTTCTCCATTTTTGTCCCTTTTATTTCATTCTTCGCTTAAATGGCACATTCTCAGAAAAGCCTTCTTTGCCATATCTAACGTAATCTCTTCTCCCATTCATGATGATATTTTCCTGTTTTATTTTCTTCATAGCAAAATTGCTATGGACAGTGAACTTATTTTTTTATTTAATTATTTATATCTATCAACTTCTCCCCCAAAAGATGGTAAGTTCCCTGAGGGCAGGATACTAGCATATGCAGTTAATTCTGGTGCATGATAGGCTGTCAACAAATGTTGAATGGATGAATGGACAGATGAATTGGCACTAGGAAAACAGTCTTTTCTCTACCACGTCATATCATTTTGTTCCTGCCTGAATATGTATATGTATGTGTATATATACACATACATACATTTATATATATATATTTTTCTTAATCAGTGAATTATGTTTACTTGTGGTTCGTGGTACCTAGGGCTGTGTCCCCAGGACTAACAGTAGAGGGTAGCAGAATGTAGCTTCTTTGGTGCAGCCAATGAGATGTCTAGAAGCTTTAGTTCTGGGGAGCCATTAGCTTTAATGTTCATGGAAAAGGGAACTTAGTGAGTACTTTGTCTAGGGCTGCCCTGTCCAATGTGGTAGCCGCTAGCCACTTGTGTCTATTGAGTACTTGGACTATATCTAGTCCAAATTGAGATGTGCTGTAAATATGAAACACATACCAAATTTTGAAGACTCAGAATGGGATTAAAGAAGGTAAAATATCTTATTAATAATTTTTTATATTGATAATTGTTGAAAAAATAGTACTGTAGCTATCTTGGGTTAGAGGAAATATGCTATTAAAGATAATTTCACCTGTTTCTTTTTGTTTCTTTTATATGGCTATTAGAAAATTTTATATTGCGTATATTGCTCACATTTGTAGCTTGCATTATATTTCTCTTGAACAGCACTGGTCTAAGGCATTCTCTTCAGTTGCTAGAGTTTTGTATTGTGCTTAGTGATTATTTGCGTTATTCCTCATGTACAAGTTTTTGACCTGAATGCTGTGCCCACTCTCTTCTCCTCCCTCATCCTCTACCAGAAAGGCAGGCTTTGTTTTGTTGGTAGGCTCTTTCTCTTGGGAACAGTAATGGATTTTGCTTCTGGTTTAATTTTTCCCCTTTTAGGGGTGGGAATGGTTGGGATGAAGTGTTTTCTTGGTTTGTGTGTTTCCTGTAGTAAGGTGAAATGTAGGGATGACATCAGCAGTGGAGATAAGGAACTGAGAAATTGTTGACTACTGAGACCAATGTTGTGATGTTGAAAGTGCTTCTGACTCCTAGGTAACTGAGGAACCTGAGCACCCTGTGAAACCACACCAGCGACGGAGGAGCTGACAGCCAGTCCTAAATCAAAGGAGTTGGAAGCCCAGTGTGTTGCTCTGTATGCATGATATTAACAGGCAGTGCATGTGAGACTGCTCATGTGTTTATTGTCTGTCTCTCCCCTTACTAGAATGTAAGCTCCATGAGGGCAGAGGCTTATCTTTCTTGCTCACTGCAGTGTTCTGGCTCATATCCCTGGCTCAATGCCTGACACATAGTAAGTAGTCATCAATACATATTGAATGAATAAACAGTTATGTTTATTCAGGCCAGGAGTAAACCATGGCCTTTATATAAAAGACTGTTATTTTCCGTTTCTGTCATTACTTGAATACCTAATGTTTGTGATGCTATTTTGTATTAATTATCTTCCTGTTTGGAATGCTTACAGATGGTGAGTGCTGATCTACGCAGCAAAGTGCATTTTCCCAGCAACTGGTGAAACCACCTAACCAAAAGTACATCTAACAAATGTGTCTGACTGAAAGCTTACATATGAATTTGTTCACTTAGTCTATGTTAAAGTCAATCTTTAAAGAAGAAATTGTAAAGAAGAAAGATTGTCCTATTTCTTCAACTAGGGATTTTATTTGTCTCATAATAAATTAAAATTGATGATACCATGGTTTCCTTCATGATATCGAAGACCTAGCTTCCTTTTATCTTTATGCTCAGCCATTCTTGGCAAATATTTGTTGCTTCGTGGTCACGTAATGGCCAATACTTCACCTTTCTACATACACCTTCAGGTAGAAGTGAGGGAGTTAGGGGATAAAGGTATATGCTGGCTGAGTCAGTATCCCCCTCCCTTTTTTTTTATTGTGGTGAAATTCATATGACATAAAATTAATCATTTTAAATTGAACAATTCAGTGGCATTTGGTGCATTCACAGTATTGTGCAAGCACCATCTGCATCCAGTTCCAAAACATTTTCATCACCCCAAAACAAAATCCATACCCATTAAGCAGTTGCTCCTCATTCTCCTTTCCCCCCAGCCCTTGGCAACTACCAGTCTTCCTTCTGTCTATGCATTTACCTATTCTGGATATTTCATATAAATGGAATCACTCAATATGTGACCCTTTGTATCTGGCCTCTTTCACTTAGCATTAATATTTTAGAGGTTCACCCATGTTGTAGCATGTGTCAGTACTTCATTCCTTTTTATGACTGAGTGGTATTCTGTTTTGTGTATTTCTACAATTTGTTTATCCATTCAGTTGTTGATGGACATTTGGGTTGTTTCTACATTTTAGCTATTGTGAATAATAATGCTGCTATCAACATTCATGTACAAGTATTTGAGTACCTATTTTCAGTTTGGAGGGGTATATAACTAAGAGTGGAATTGCTGGGTTTGTGATAATTTATATCTATGTGCTGTTTCTTTTTAAAGTAATACCTCTCCCAGCACTGTGTGCAGTAATTACTATCAATCACTGGGGAGTAGACAGGGCCTGGAAACCAAGATGCGAGAGTCAACAGAAAATGTCAGAATTCTAGGGTTTGTGACCAGACAGCCTTTCCTGGCAACAGCTACAGAGGACAGAGTAATAGGAGGCATGCATATGAGGTAAGATTTCAAGCATCCTGGATTTTTTTTTAAAACATCTTCATTGGAGTATAATTGCTTTACAATGGTGTGTTAGTTTCTGCTCTATAACAAAGTGAATCAGCTATACATATACATATATCCCCATATCTCCTCCCTCTAGCGTCTCCCTCTTACCCTCCCTATCCCACCCCTCTAGGTGGTCACAGAGCACCTAGCTGATCTCCCTGTGCTATGTGGTGCTTTCCACTAACTATCTGTTTTACATTTGGTAGTGTATATATGTCCATGCCACTGTCTCACTTCGTCCCAACTTACCCTTCCCCCTCCCCATGTCCTCAAGTCCATTCTCTACATCTGCATCTTTATTCTTGTCCTGCCCCTAGGTTCTTCAGAACCTTTTTTTTTTTTTTTTTTTTAGTTTCCATATATATGTGTTAGCATATGGTATTTGTTTTTCTCTTTCTGACTTACTTCACTCTGTATGACAGACTCTAGGTCCATCCACCTCACTGCAGATATCTCAATTTCGTTTCTTTTTATGGCTGAGTAATATTCCATTGTATATATGTGCCACATCTTCTTTATCCACTCACCTGTTGATGAACACTTAGGTTGCTTCCATGTCCTGGCTATTGTAAATAGAGCTGCAATGAACATTGTGGTACATGACTCTTTTTTTTTTTTTTTTTTTTTTTTTTTTTTTTTTAATGTCTGAAACATTTATATTAACATATTTCCATACATATTTCCATACAAATACAAATATAAGATTTTTAGAAATTTCATGTACTGTCTGAAACATTCATATTAACATATTTCCATACATATTTCCATACAAATACAAATATAAGATTTTTAGAAATTTCATGTAATGTCTGAAACATTTATATTAACATATTTCCATACAAATAACCCAATGAAAGTTTAGTATTAGTTGTTTTGTTTGTTTTTTTATACTGCAGGTTCTTATTAGGCATCAGTTTTATACACATCCGTGTATACATGTCAATCCCAATCGCCCAATTCAGCACATCACCATCCCCACCTCATCGCAGTTTTCCCCCCTTGGTGTCCATATGTCCATTCTCTACATCTGTGTCTCAACTTCTGCCCTGCAAACTGGCTCATCTGTACCATTTTTCTACGTTCCACATACATGCATTAACATACGATATTTGTTTTTCTCTTTCTGACTTACTTCACTCTGTATGACAGTCTCTAGATCCATCCACTTCTCAACAAATGACTCAATTTCGTTCCTTTTTATGGCTGAATAATATTCCATCGTATATATGTACCACAACTTCTTTATCCATTCGTCTGTTGATGGGCATTTAGGTTGCTTCCATGACCTGGCTATTGTAAATAGTGCTGCAATGAACATTCGGGTGCACGTGTCTTTTTGAATTACGGTTTTCTCTGGGTATATGCCCAGTAGTGGGATTGCTGGGTCATATGGTAATTCTATTTTTAGTTTTTTAAGGAACCTCCATATTGTTCTCCATAGTGGCTGTATCAATTTACATTCCCACCAACAGTGCAAGAGGGTTCCCTTTTCTCCACACCCTCTCCAGCATTTGTTGTTTGTAGATTTTCTGATGATGCCCATTCTAACAGGAGTGAGGTGATACCTCATTGTAGTTTTGATTTGCATTTCTCTAATAATTAGTGATGTTGAGCATCTTTTCATGTGCTTCGTGGCCGTCTGTATGTCTTCTTTGGAGAAATGTCTATTTAGGTCTTCTGCCCATTTTTGGATTGGGGTGTTTGTTTCTTTGATATTGAGCTGAATGAGCTGTTTATATATTTTGGAGATTAATCCTTTGTCCGTTGATTCATTTGCAAATATTTTCTCCCATTCTGAGGGTTGTCTTTTCGTCTTGTTTATGGTTTCCTTTGCTGTGCAAAAGCTTTGAAGTTTCATTAGGTCCCACTTGTTTATTTTTGTTTTTATTTCCATTACTCTAGGAGGTGGATCGAAAAAGATCTTGCTGTGATTTATGTCAAAGAGTGTTCTTCCTATGTTTTCCTCTAAGAGTTTTATAGTGTCCAGTCTTATATTTAGGTCTCTAATCCATTTTGAGTTTATTTTTGTGTATGGTGTTAGGGAGTATTCTAATTTCATTCTTTTACATGTGGCTGTCCAGTTTTCCCAGCACCACTTATTGAAGAGACTGTCTTTTCTCCATTGTATATCTTTGCCTCCTTTGTCATAGATTAGTTGACCATAGGTGCGTGGGTTAATCTCTGGGCTTTCTATCTTGTTCCATTGATCTATGTTTCTGTTTTTGTGCCAGTACCATATTGTCTTGATTACTGTAGCTTTGTAGTATAGTCTGAAGTCAGGGAGTCTGATTCCTCCAGCTCCATTTTTTTGCCTCAAGACTGCTTTGGCTATTCGGGGTCTTTTGTGTCTCCATACAAATTTTAAGATGATTTGTTCTAGCTCCGTAAAAAATGCCATTGGTA
The DNA here is from genome assembly GCF_949987535.1 of Balaenoptera acutorostrata. Taxonomy (NCBI): domain Eukaryota; kingdom Metazoa; phylum Chordata; class Mammalia; order Artiodactyla; family Balaenopteridae; genus Balaenoptera; species Balaenoptera acutorostrata. The sequence goes on along the minus strand of NC_080067.1, from coordinate 84,497,357 downwards.
ATTTGATAGGGATTGCATTGAATCTGTAGATTGCTTTGGGTAGTATACTCATTTTCACAATGTTGATTCTTCCAATCCAAGAACATGGTATATCTCTCCATCTGTTGGTATCATCTTTAATTTCTTTCATCAGTGTCTTATAGTTTTCTGCATACAGGTCTTTTGTCTCCCTAGGTAGGTTTATTCCTAGGTATTTTATTCTTTTTGTTGCAATGGTAAATGGGAGTGTTTCCATAATTTCTCTTTCAGATTTTTCATCATTAGTGTATAGGAATGCAAGAGATTTCTGTGCATTAATTTTGTAACCTGCAACTTTACCATATTCATTAATTAGCTCTAGCAGTTTTCTGGTGGCAGTTTTAGGATTCTCTATGTATAGTATCATGTCATCCGCAAACAGTGACAGTTTTACTTCTTCTTTTCCAATTTGGATTCCTTTTATTTCTTTTTCTTCTCTGATTGCCGTGGCTAGGACTTCCAGAACTATGTTGAATAATAGTGGTGAGAGTGGACATCCTTGTCTCGTTCCTGATCTTAGAGGAAATGCTTTCAGTTTTTCACCATTGAGAATGATGTTTGCTGTGGGTTTGTCATATATGGCCTTTATTATGTTGAGGTAGGTTCCCTCTATGCCCACTTTCTGGAGAGTTTTTATCAGAAATGGGTGTTGAATTTTGTCAAAAGCTTTTTCTGCATCTATTGAGATGATCATATGGTTTTTCTTCTTCAATTTGTTAATATGGTGTATCACATTGATTGATTTGCGTATATTGAAGAATCCTTGCATCCCTGGGATAAATCCCACTTGATCGTGGTGTATGATCCTTTTAATGTGTTGTTGGATTCTGTTTGCTAGTATTTTGTTGAGGATTTTTGCATCTATATTCATCAGTGATATTGGTCTGTAATTTTCTTTTTTTGTAGTGTCTTTGTCTGGTTTTGGTATCAGGGTGATGGTGGCCTCATAGAATGAGTTTGGGAGAGTTCCTTCCTCTGCAATTTTTTGGAAGAGTTTGAGAAGGATGGGTGTTAGCTCTTCTCTAAATGTTTGATAGAATTCACCTGTGAAGCCATCTGGTCCTGGACTTTTGTTTGTTGGAAGATTTTTAATCACAGTTTCAATTTCATTACTTGTGATTGGTCTGTTGATATTTTCTGTTTCTTCCTGGTTCAGTCTTGGAAGGTTATACCTTTCTAAGAATTTGTCCATTTCTTCCAGGTTGTCCATTTTATTGGCATAAAGTTGCTTGTAGTAGTCTCTTAGGATGTTTTGTATTTCTGCGGTGTCTGTTGTAACTTCTCCTTTTTCATTTCTGATTTTATTGATTTGAGTCCTCTCCCTCTTTTTCTTGATGAGTCTGGCTAATGGCTTATCAATTTTGTTTATCTTCTCAAAGAACCAACTTTTAGTTTTATTGATCTTTGCTATTGTTTTCTTTGTTTCTATTTCATTTATTTCTGCTCTGATCTTTATGATTTCTTTCCTTCTGCTAACTTTGGGTTTTGTTTGTTCTTCTTTCTCTAGTTTCTTTAGGTGTAAAGTTAGATTGTTTACTTGAGATTTTTCTTGTTTCTTTAGGTAGGCTTGTATAGCTATAAACTTCCCTCTTAGAACCGCTTTTGCTGCATCCCATAGGTTTTGGGTCGTCGTGTTTTCATTGTCATTTGTCTCTAGGTATTTTTTTATTTCCTGTTTGATTTCTTCAGTGATCTCTTGGTTATTTAGTAACGTATTGTTTAGCCTCCATGTGTTTGTCTTTTTTACGTTTTTTTCCCTGTAATTCATTTCTAATCTCATAGCGTTGTGGTCAGAAAAGATGCTTGATATGATTTCAATTTTCTTAAATTTACTGAGGCTTGATTTGTGACCCAAGATGTGATCTATCCTGGAGAATGTTCCGTGTGCACTTGAGAAGAACGTGTAATCTGCCGTTTTTGGATGGAATGTCCTATATATATCAATTAAATCTATCTGGTCTATTGTGTCATTTAAAGCTTCTGTTTCCTTATTTATTTTCATTTTGGATGATCTGTCCATTGGTGTAAGTGAGGTGTTAAAGTCCCCCACTATTATTGTGTTACTGTCGATTTCCTCTTTTATAGCTGTTAGCAGTTGCCTTATGTATTGAGGTGCTCCTATGTTGGGTGCATATATATTTATAATTGTTATATCTTCTTCTTGGATTGATCCCTGGATCATTATGTAGTGTCCTTCCTTGTCTCTTGTAACATTCTTTATTTTAAAGTCTATTTTATCTGATATGAGTATAGCTACTCCAGCTTTCTTTTGATTTCCATTTGCATGGAATATCTTTTTCCATCCCCTCACTTTCAGTCTGTATGTGTCCCTAGGTCTGAAGTGGGTCTCTTGTAGACAGCATATATATGGGTCTTGTTTTTGTATCCATTCAGCCAGTCTATGTCTTTTGGTTGGGGCATTTAATCCATTCACGTTTAAGGTAATTATCGATATGTATGTTCCTATGACCATTTTCTTAATTGTTTTGGGTTTGTTTTTGTAGGTCCTTTTCTTCTCTTGTGTTTCCCACTTAGAGAAGTTCCTTTAGCATTTGTTGTAGAGCTGGTTTGGTGGTGCTGAATTCTCTTAGCTTTTGCTTGTCTGTAAAGCTTTTGATTTCTCCATCAAATCTAAATGAGATCCTTGCTGGGTAGAGTAATCTTGGTTGTAGGTTCTTCCCTTTCATCACTTTAAGTATTTCATGCCACTCCCTTCTGGCTTGCAGAGTTTCTGCTGAGAAATCAGCTGTTAACCTTATGGGGGTTCCCTTGTATGTTATTTGTCGTTTTTCCCTTGCTGCTTTCAATAATTTTTCTTTGTCTTTAATTTTTGCCACTTTGATTACTATGTGTCTCGGCGTGTTTCTCCTTGGGTTTATTCTGTATGGGACTCTCTGCGCTTCCTGGACTTGGGTGGCTATTTCCTTTCCCATGTTAGGGAAGTTTTCGATTATAATCTCTTCAAATATTTTCTCTGGTCCTTTCTCTCTCTCTTCTCCTTCTGGGACCCCTATAATGCGAATGTTGTTGCGTTTAATGTTGTCCCAGAGGTCTCTTAGGCTGTCTTCATTTCTTTTTATTCTTTTTTCTTTAGTCTGTTCCGCAGCAGTGAATTCCACCATTCTGTCTTCCAGGTCACTTATCCGTTCTTCTGCCTCAGTTATTCTGCTATTGATTCCTTCTAGTGTAGTTTTCATTTCAGTTATTGTATTGGTCATCTCTGTTTGTTTGTTCTTTAATTCTTCTAGGTCTTTGTTAATCATTTCTTGCATCTTCTCAATCTTTGCCTCCATTCTTATTCCGAGGTCCTGGATCATCTTCACTATCATTATTCTGAATTCTTTTTCTGGAAGGTTGCCTATCTCCACTTCATTTAGTTGTTTTTCTGGGGTTTTTTCTTGTTCCTTCATCTGGTACATAGCCCTCTGCCTTTTCATCTTCTCTGTCTTTCTGTAACTGTGGTTTTTGGTCCACAGGCTGCAGGATTGTAGTTTTTCTTGCTTCTGTTGTCTGCCCTCTGGTGGTTGAGGCTATCTAAGAGGCTTGATGGGAGGCTCTGGTGGTGGGTAGAGATCGCACATGACTCTTTTTGAATTATGGTTTTCTCAGGGTATATGCCCAGTAGTGGGATTGCTGGGTCATATGGTCGTATTTTTTAAGGAACCTCCATACTGTTCTCCATAGTGGCTGTATCAATTTACATTCTCACCAACAGTGCAAGAGGGTTCCCTTTTCTCCACACCCTCTCCAGCATTTATTGTTTGTAGATTTTTTGATGATGGCCATTCTGACTGGTGTGAGATGATATCTCATTGTAGTTCTGATTTGCATTTCTCTAATGATTAATGATGTTGAGCATCCTTTCATGTGTTTGTTGGCAATCTGCATATCTTCTTTGGAGAAATGTCTATTTAGGTCTTCTGCCCACTTTTGGATTGGGTTGTTTGTTTCTTTGATATTGAGCTGCATGAGCTGCTTGTAAATTTTGGAGATTAATCCTTTGTCACTTGCTTCATTTGCAAATATTTTCTCCCATTCTGAGAGTTGTCTTTTTGTCTTATTCATGGTTTCCTTTGCTGTGCAAAAGCTTTTAAGTTTCATTAGGTCCCATTTGTTTTTTTTGTTTTTATTTCCATTTCTCTAGAAGGTGGGTCAGAAAGGATCTTGCTGTGATTTATGTCTTAGAGTGTTCTGCCTATGTTTTCCTCTAAGAGTTTGATAGGGTCTGGCCTTACATTTAGGTCTTTAATCCGTTTTGAGTTTATTTTTGTGCATGGTGTTAGGGAGTGTTCTAATTTCATTCTTTTACATGTAGCTGTGCAGTTTTCCCAGAACCACTTATTGAAGAAACTCTCTTTTCTCCATTGTATACTCTTGCTTCCTTTATCAAAAATAAGGTGACCAAATGTGCGTGGGTTTATCTCTGGGCTTTCTATCCTGTTCCATTGATCTATGTTTCTGTTTTTGTGCCAGTACCATACTGTCTTGATTACCGTAGCTTTGTAGTATAGTCTGAAGTCAGGGAGCCTGATTCCTCCAGCTCCGTTTTTCTTTCTCAAGATCACTTTGGCTATTTGGGGTCTTTTGTGTTTCCATACAAATTGTGATATTTTTTGTTCTAGTTCTGTGAAAAATGCCAGTGGTAGTTTGATAGGGATTGCATTGAATCTGTAGATTGCTTTGGGTAGTATAGTCATTTTCACAATGCTGATTCTTCCAATCCAAGAACATGGTATATCTCTCCATCTGTTTGTATCATCTTTAATTTCTTTCATCAGTGTCTTATAGTTTTCTGCATATAGGTCTTTTGTCTCCTTAGGTAGGTTTATAACTAGGTATTTTATTCTTTTTGTTGCAGTGGTAAATAGGAGTGTTTCCTTAATTTCTCTTTCAGATTTTTCATCATTAGTTTATAGGAATGCAAGAGATTTCTGTGCATTAATTTTGTATCCTGCTACTTTACCAAATTCATCGATTAGCTCTAGTAGTTTTCTGGTAGCATCTTTAGGATTCTCTATGTACAGTATCATGTCATCTGCAAACAGTGACAGTTTTACATCTTTTTTTCCAATTTGGATTCCTTTTATTTCTTTTTCTTCTCTGTTTGCTGTGACTAAAACTTCCAAAACAATGTTGAATAATAGTAGTGAGAGTGGGCAACCTTGTCTTGTTCCTGATCTTAGTGGAAATGGTTTCAGTTTTTCACCATTGAGGACGATGTTGGCTGTGGGTTTGTCATATATGGCCTTTATTATGTTGAGGTAAGTTCCCTCTATGCCTACTTTCTGGAGGGTTTTTATCATAAATGGGTGTTGAATTTTGTTGAAAGCTGTTTCTGCATGTATTGAGATTATCGTATGGTTTTTCACCTTCAATTTGTTAATATGGTGTATCACATTGATTGATTTGTGTATATTGAAGAATCCTTGCATTCCTGGGATAAACCCCACTTGATCATGGTGTATGGTGCTTTTAATGTGCTGTTGGATTCTGTTTCCTAGTATTTTGTTGAGGATTTTTGCATCTATGTTCATCAGTAATATTGGCCTGTAGTTTTCTTTCTTTGTCTGGTTTTGGTGTCAGGGTGATGGTGGCCTCGTAGAATGAGTTTCGGAGTGTCCCTCCCTCTGATCTATTTTGGAAGAGGTTGAGAAGGATAGGTGTTAGCTCTTCTCTAAATGTTTGATAGAATTCACCTGTGAAGCCATCTGGTCCTGGGCTTTTGTTTGCTGGAAGATTTTTAATCACAGTTTCAATTTCAGTGCTTGTGATAAGTCTGTTCATATTTTCTATTCCTTCCTGGTTCAGTCTCGGAAGGTTGTGCATTTCTAAGAATTTGTCCACTTATTCCAGGTTGTCCATTTTATTGGCATATAGTTGCTTATAGTAATCTCTCATGATCCTTTGTATTTCTGCAGTGTCATTTGTTACTTCTCCTTTTTCATTTCTAATTCTATTGATTTGAGTCTTCTCCCTTTTTCTCTTGATGAGTCTGGCTAATGGTTTATCAATTTTGTTTATCTTCTCAAAGAATCAACTTTTAGTTTTATTGATCTTTGCTATCATTTCATTCATTTCTTTTTCATTTATTTCTGATCTGGTCTTTATGATTTCTTTCCTTCTGCTAACTTTGGGGGTGTTTTATTCTTCTATCTCTAATTTCCTTAAGTGTAAGGTTAGGTTGTTTATTTGAGATGTTTCTTGTTTCTTGAGGTAGGATTGTATTGCTATAAACTTCCCTCTTAGAACTGCTTTTGCTGCATCCCATAGGTTTTGGGTCATCGTGTTTTCATTGTCATTTGTTTCTAGGTTTTTTTTTTATTTCCTCTTTGATTTCTTCAGTGATCTCTTGGTTATTTAGTAGTGTATTGTTTCACCTCCGTGTGTTTGTAATTTTTATAGATTTTTTCCTGTAATTTATATCTAGTCTCACAGTGTAATGGTCATAAAAGATACTTGATACGATTTCAATTTTCTTAAATTTACCAAGGCTTGATTTGTGACCCAGGATATGATCTATCCTGGAGAATGTTCCATGAGCACTTGAGAAGAAAGTGTATTCTATTGTTTTTGGATAGAATGTCCTATAAATATCAATTAAGTCCATCTTGTTTAATGTATCATTTAAAGCTTTTGTTTCCTTATTCATTTTCATTTTTGATGATCTGTCCATTGGTGAAAGTGGGGTGTTAAAGTCCCCTACTATGATTGTGTTGCTGTCTATTTCCCCTTTTATGGCTGTTAGCATTTGCCTTATGTATTGCGGTGCCCCTATGTTGGGTGCATAAATATTTACAATTGTTATACCTTCTTCTTGGATTGATCCCCTGATCATTATGTAGTGTCCTTCTTTATCTCTTATAATAGTCTTTATTTTAAAGTCTGTTTTGTGTGATATGAGAATTGCTACTCCAGCTTTCTTTTGATTTCCATTTGCATGGCATATCTTTTTACATCCCCTCACTTTCAGTCTGTATGTTTCCCTAGGTCTGAAGTAGGTCTCTTGTAGACAGCATATATATGGGTTTTGTTTTTGTATCCATTCAGCCAGTCTGTGTCTTTTGGTTGGAACATTTAATCCATTTACATTTAAGTTAGTTATCGATATGTATGTTTCTATTACCATTTTCTTAATTGTTCTGGGTTTGTTATTGTATGTCTTTTCCTTCTCTTGTGTTTCCTGCATAGAGAAGTACCTTTAGCATTTGTTTTAAAGTTTGTTTGGTGGTGCTGAATTCTCTTAGCTTTTGCTTGTCTGTAAAGCTTTTAATTTCTCCATCGAATCTGAATGAGATCCTTGCTGGGTAGAGTAATCTTGGTTGTAGGTTTTTCCCTTTCATCACTTTAAATATGTCCTGCCACTCCCTTCTGGCTTGCAGAGTTTCTGCTGAAAAATCAGCTGTCAACCTTATGGGGATTCCCTTGTATGTTATTTATTGCTTTTCCCTTGCTGCTTTTAATATTTTTTTTTGTATTTAATTTTTGATAGTTTGATTAATATGTGTCTCAGTGTGTTTCTCTTTGGGTTTATCCTCTATGGTACTCTCTGTGCTCCCTGGACTTGATTGACTATTTCCTTTCCCATGTTAGGGAATTTTTCGACTATAATCTCTTCAAATATTTTCTCAGACCCTTTCTTTTTCTCTTCTTCTTCTGGGACCGCTATAATTCAAATGGTGGTGTGTTTAATGTTGTCCCAGAGGTCTCTGAGACTGTCCTCAATTCTTTTCCTTCTTTTTTCCTTGTTATGCTCTGTGATAGTTATCTCCACTATTTTATCTTCCAGGTCACTTATCCGTTCTTCTGCCTCAGTTATTCTGCTATTGATTCCCTCTAGACAATTTTAAGTTTCATTTATTGTGTTGTTCATCACTGTTTGTTTGCTCTTTAGTTCTCCTAGGTCCTTGTTAAACGTTTCTTGTTTTTTCTCCATTCTATTTCCAAGATTTTGGATCATCTTTACTATCATTACTCTGAATTCTTTTTCTGGTAGACTGCCTATTTCCTCTTCATTTGTTAGGTCTGGTGGGTTTTTGCCTTGCTCCTTCATCTGCTGTGTGTTTCTCTGTCTTCTCATTTTGCTTAACTTACTGTGTTTGGGGTCTCCTTTTCACAGGCTGAAGGTTTGTAGTTCTCATTGTTTTTGGTGTCTGCCCCCAGTGGGTAAGGTTGGTTCAGTGGGTTGTGTAGGATTCCTGGTGGAGGGGACTAGTGCCTGTGTTCTGGTGGATGGGGCTGGATCTTGTCTTTCTGGTGGGCAGGTCCACGTCTGGTGGTGTGTTTTGGGGTGTCTGTGGCCTTAGTATGATTTTAGGCAGCCTCTCTGCTAACGTATGGGTTTGTGTTCCTGTCTTGCTAGTTGTTTGGCATAGGGTATCCAGCACTGTAGCTTGATGGTCGTTGAGTGGAGCTGGGTCTTAGCGTTTAGATGGAGATCTCTGGGAGAGCTTTCACCATTTGATATTACGTGGAGCTGGGAGGTCTCTGGTAGACCAATGTCCTGAACTTGGCTCTCCCACCTCAGAAGCACAGGCCTGCCACCTGCCCGGAGCACCAAGACCCTGTCAGCCACATGGCTCAGAAGAAAAGGGAGGAAGAAAGAAAGAAAGAAAAAAAAATCGGCTTCCCTGGTGGTGCAGTGGTTGAGAGTCTGCCTGCCAATGCAGGGGACACGGGTTCGAGCCCTGGTCTGGGAGGATCCCACATGCCGCAGAGCAACTAGGCCCGTGAGCCACAATTACTGAGCCTGCGCGTCTGGAGCCTGTGCTCCGCAACAAGAGAGGCTGCGATAGTGAGAGGCCCGCGCACCGCAATGAAGAGTGGCCCCCGCTTGCCACAACTGGAGAAAGCCCTCACACAGAAACGAAGACCCAACAAATAAATAAATAAATAAAAAATTTAAAAAAAAAAAGAAGTAACTCTATAAAAAAAAAAAGAAAGAAAGAAAAAAATAAAATAAAGTTATTAAAATAAAAAAAATTTTTAAATTATTAAAAAGAAATATAATTAAAAAGTAATAAGGAAAGAAAGAAAGAAGAGGGCAACCAAAGCAAAAAACAAATCCACCAATGATAATAAGCACTAAAAACTATACTAAAAAAAACAAAAACAAAAACGGAGAGACAGAACCCTAGGACAAATGGTAAAAGCAAAGCTATAGAGGCAAAATCACACAAAGAAGCTTACATATCCACACTCAAAAAAGAGAAAAAGGAAAACAATATATCTATATTTTTTTTTTAAAAAAAAGGATGAGAGCAACGAAATCAATAAACAACTCTACCAATGATAATAAACTCTAAATACTAAACTAAGATAAACATAAAACCAGAAACAATTTAGATGCAGAACACAAACCCCAAGTCTACATTTGCTCCCAAAGTCCACTACCTCAATTTTGGGATGATTTGTTTTCTATTCAGGTATTCCAGAGATGCAGGGTACATCAAGTTGATTGTGGAGATTTAATCCGCTGCTCCTGAGGCTGCTGGGAGAGATTTCCCTTTCTCTTCTTTGTTCGCACAGCTCCTGGGGTTCAGCTTTGGATTTGGCCCCGCCTCTGTGTGTAGGTCGCCTGAGGGCTTCTGTTCTTCGCTCAGATAGGACGGGGTTAAAGTAGCAGCTGATTAGGGGGCTCTGGCTCACTCAGGTGGGGGGGGGAGGAGGGTGGGGTACAGAATATGGGGCGAGCCTGCAGCAGCAGAGGCCAGTGTGACGTAGCACTAGCCTGAGACGTGCTGTGTGTTCTCCCGGGGAAGTTGTCCCTGGATCATGGGACCCTGGCAGTGGTGGGCTGCACAGGCTCCCAGGAGGGGAGGTGTGGATAGTGACCTGTGCTTGCACACAGGCTTCTTGGTGGCTGCAGCAGCAGCCTTAGTATCTCATGCCTGTCTCTGGGGTCCACGCTGATCACCGCGGCTGGCACCCATCTCTGGAGCTCGTTTAGGTGGTGCTGTAAATCCCCTCTCCTCGTGAAACCTGAAACAATGGTCTCGCCTCTTAGGCAGTTCCAGACTTCTTCCCGGACTCCCTCCCACCTAGCCGTGGCGCACTAGCCCCCTTCAGGCTGTGTTCACGCAGCCAACCCCAGTCCTCTCCCTGGGATCTGACCTCCGAAGCCTGAGCCTCAGCTCCCAGCCACCACCCATCCCGGCGGGTGAGCAGACAAGCCTCTCGGGCTGGTAAGTGCTGGTCGGCACCGATCCTCTGTGCAGGAATCTCTCCGCTTTGCCCTCTGCACCCCTGTTGCTGTGCTCTCCTCCATGGCTCCGAAGCTTCCCCCCCGCCACCCCCCGTCTCTGCCAGTGAAGGGGCTTCCTAGTGTGTGGAAACTTTTCCTCCTTCACAGCTCCCTCCCAGAGGTGCAGGTCCCGTCCCTATTCTTTTGTCTCTGTTTTTTCTTTTTTTCTTTTCCCCTACCCAGGTATGTGGGGAGTTTCTTGCCTTTTGGGAAGTCTGAGGTCTTCTGCCAGCGTTCAGTGGGTGTTCTGTAGGAGCTGTTCCACATGCAAATGTATTTCTGATGTATTTGTGGGGAGGAAGGTGATCTCCACGTCTTACTCCTCCACCATCTTGAAGGTCTCTCTGGATTTTCTTTTCTGAAGGAATTAGCTTCTCTGCATTGCCCTTTATATCCATTCCTGGGATTTAGACTCTAAGTCCTAACATAGACTCATTCTGGCCATCTGAGTACTAACCTGGGACTGTGATCTCTGTGCTCCAGTTCTCTGTCACAGAGTCAAGCCTTTAAGTCCAGGGTCATAGTGGGCTAATGTCTTCTTTTGGTTAAGTATGAGGTGAAGCCCTTTTGTTTGAACATGCTTGGAAGTGTACCAATTATCAGGGGTGGAGGTGATGGTAATTGTTAAGATCCAGAGGATGGATCCAGAACTAAATTGCCTCTCACAAGCATTTTCTCAATGTGAAGTCAACTTTGATCAGCCGTGTTCTACCAGATTCAAAAACAGGAGGCTGGCAGCTTTTCCTTTCAGGGTAATGACCTACCTGGGAGGTCTAATGAATGATTCTGAGAATGTACCAAGAGAATCCTTCCCTGCTTTTATGTGCCTGTGTGCAGGTATAATGTGTATGTAGGAGGGTGGAAAAAAGGCAAGACAGGGTGGCCTTTATGTTTAGTTGGTGGGTGGAGAGGACCTAGCATGCTGTTTATGTCACATTTCACATCTCTTTGACAGGCTATAACTTTAGTAAATTTATGGATAATTCCTTTGCTACTTTTTCCACTGAGACTCATTAAGCTATAAAATTATGGCAGTGATATGGAGACCTCTTTCCATGTCTCCTGCATTAGTCTAGTTCCTTTAAGACTGACAGTCTTTTTCCTCCTTCCCCACCCCAGCAGTTAAGAACAAAAACACCTAACAAGCAAAAAACTAATTGAAAGTCTGTGACAGTGGCTGCTTTTGCCTCCTAAACTACTATTTCTCAAAGAGTGCATTGGGCCACATTGGGGATTCTTAAATATGTTCTCACAGTGTTTTGAGCAACAGATATCTGCATTTCAGCATCTGTCTCATTATACCACCTCCCTATCTCCCAAAGTGCACTTGGTAAGTCCCCTTTTTAAACTTGCTTTTCTCCAAAAAGTGCTACTTTCCCTCTGCTGCAAATCCTGCTTTGATGTTCTTCCCTCCTGTGTCCTGTGTCCTCTTCTCCACCATCATCACTTCAGGAAAAAGCCTCTTAAGCCTACTTCCTATGGTGGACGTGGGTGGTTTTCATTTGTTCTCCCACAGTTTGCATTTCTCTCCCACTCTCCATCCATATGATTCAGCTGGGATTGATGCCAGTCATAGTGATTGATTCAGAGAGGAGCATATGATCCAGGCCAGATAATGAGAGTTACTTCAGGACTTTTGTTGAAATGAGAAAAAGGTACTGCCTTTTTCTACTAGGGTTACTAAACTGCTAGAGCATAACTGGTAGCTGCTGGGGACAATCTTGGTCACCATTTGAGGACAACCTGCCTGAAAATGAAACCAACACAGAGGAAGGCAGACACTGGAGATGGAGAGAGCGATTTCCAACCACAACACTTGAGCACCTGAATCCTGCCATACTTGAAGCCATTTTTACCCTTGTAATTATTTCTATTATGTGGGCCAATACATTTAATTTTATTCTTACGCCAATTTGAGTTGGGTTTCTGTCTCTTGCAATTGAAAAAGTCTTGACTGATTAGACAATGCCTATCAGCCCACTGATATCTCCACTTCATCTTCACTCTGTCTTTCCCTCTGGGCTCTATTCAGTTGGAGATAGTCTCATCTATATCCTAACCACCCTCAACTCTTCCCACTGCTCCACATGTCTGTTATAATCCCATACAGACATTTATCTAGGTCTTTGTAGTCTACCAGGGGGCTTTCCTATCTCATTTGATTCACATAAAGCACTGAGGAAGGTAGAGGAGGCATGATTATCCCCTTTCTTCAGCTGAGGAAACAAGTTGAAAGAAGTTTCTGATGATTTGCCTGTATCATATTTATAGTCATTGCTGGGACTCAAACACAAGTTCCCTGACTGCTGATCTAGAAGAGTTCTTTCTTCTATATTGTGTTGCATCCCCTGAGTAGAAACATGGCTCTAATGTAAACTCACACTCTCCTCTCCCATGGAGACCTCCTTTTTCTAACATCTATAGACTCGGTGGGACAGAAGGCCTTATCTTTGTATCAGTATCTCATATTGGCTGTCCTCTGTTTTCCATCATTTGGATTCCATTTTGTCTGTACCAGCTGTCACAAGTCTTTGTTCTAGGTTATTTCTCAAGGACTTAACCCAGTTTAAGAATATGACTGGTTCTGGGTTATATTATGACTTTGGCCCCACTGCCCATTTAAGGACCCCTTGACTTCTTCAACTCTTCAACTTCTTTAACAACCCAAGACCTCGCACAAAGCCCCTCAAGTCATCCACCATCCCTACATACCTTCCTGATATACTTTTCATGCTCCCATGCCTGGGCTGGGAAGCGTAGCAGCGAAGATGCTAACTCATGTCCTGGCCCTGCTGCCTATTTTCATCCGGGCCCTTCCTGCTGTGCAGATCTCTAGATGGCTACAGTCCTACAGTGGTTCTCTCTCCCTCAACCTTTGCCAATCTGTTCATGATCTTCCTTTCTCCATTTCTTTGATGTCTGAAATCATTTTGCCTTCACATAACTTCTATAATAAACATTATTGATTGCCTATTTAGCATCCATTGCTCCCTTCCTAGTGGTACCTAATTTTTGCTAAGGGATCCCTTTCCCAAGGAAGTACATGTGCTTCAGGAGAAGTCATCTGTAGAGCTGGTCCTGATTGGGCCAAGAGTATTTGCAGTAGTGATTGTAGCTATTCTCAGATATTCTCGTTCTCCTAGATACATAATAGAATTGCATTTCATAACTTGTTGAAGGTAGGTGTGGCCATGTGACTTGCTTTGGCTAATAAAATGTGAATAGAAGTGATATATGTCATTTCCAGGTAGAAGCCTTTAGGGGCTAGTGTATGATTCACCGGGTCCCCTTCCCCTTGATACAGTGATTGCTAAAGCATGTGTCAAGATGAAGCCTCCATCAGCCTGGGTCCGAGAGTGACTATAATGGTAGAGCTCCCCCTGCCGACCTACGCCAGCATGTAGTAAGAGCAAGACATAAATTTTTGCAGTATTAAGCCACTGAGATTTGGGAGTTGGCTGTTACTGCAGTTTAAGCAGGCCATTCTAACTGATATAGTAATCTCATCCTCTTAACAGTGCCTGGGTCAGAAACCTAGTTCAAGCCAAGTAGTCATGGCATTTCTTGGTCAAGGAATTGGTTGAGAAAAAGGTTGTGACTCACTTGGCACACTGAAATGAGAAGGGAGATTTACTGGGGCCTTGAGGAAAGATTTTTCCTCACTTTTAAGAGATCCACCAGAAGAGGTGAATTCTCTCTTCCTCTGGATGCTATGTATAAATGTGAAGCCTGCAGTTACTACAGTCATCTTGCTACCAGCCTGAGGATAAAGCCAGAACAGGGGAGTGGCACCAAAAGAATCACAAAGAAATGGAGACAAAACCCTGACTGAAGCATAACCAATCGTTACCCTTCCTCTGGAATTTCTCAGATAAGCCAGTAAGTCCCCTTTATTGCTTAAGTCATTTGAGTTGGGTTTCCTGTTACATGGCTCCAAAAGTAACCTAATAGTTATAACTTCCCTTCTTAGTTCTTATCTCTACTTCTCACTCTTTTATCCACTATCAGAGAAATAGTAGCTAATGATAGTTCACTTATAGAAGACTTACTATGTGTCTGGCACTATGCTGAGTGTTTTCCAGACAGATTCTGATTCCATTTCAGAATAGAAAATGTATGTGTGAGCTCCTTGAGAGTTCTTTTCTTATTTATATGTTTCTCTCACAGTGGTGATTTGGTGCAAAGTAGATGCTTACCAGATATTGAATAACTGAACAAATATAAATTGAGTTTTACTCTTAAAGAGCTTATAGTATTATTGACTATCCAAGTCTCACAAACCTAAAAGATTGAGACTAATACAAAACATTATGAATGCCTTTAGGTACTAAACTGAAGTTCCAAAAGGCAGGTTAAAGGCTATGAAGAAAAGATATCATTATTGGGTGAAGGCTGGGAGTGAAAAGCTTTTGGAGAAAGTCAGATATGTTCTTAAAAAAAAAAAAAAAAGGATCAGATATGGATAAGCATAGCAGAGTGGGCGAGTGATATTACTTAAAGTTAGGGCAAGAACAAGCAACAGCATGGTATCAAGAAGGAACATGGTGTACTGAAGACCATTCAATACATTCAATTTAGGTGCTCAATAAATGTTAGATCTTTTTTTTTTTTTCATTTTTCTTACCATGAGACAATAGAGAGCCACTTTCCCTTGCAATGTTTGATGTAGACTTGATATAAAATGGATGTTATGGCCACTACCCTGACTACTTAGCTCCTTACCTGCTCAAACTCCTTGCACATAGTAGGCAGTCATAGATGTTTGTAAAATTACAAAGACATCCATCAATGCACTATTTCTCCCTAGAGAAAGAAGTTTTTGAGGGCTTGTCTGCCAAGCATTCTACTTTTCTGACTCTTAACTCAATGTTGGGCACACACTGTTGCACAGTAGACCCTTAATGAAGTACTTGATTGAATGGATTCAAATTATCTGGCTTGGGAAGAAGTTCTTTACCTAGTGAGCCTGGTTTTTCAGTACATCAACACTTCACCAAACCTCTGTCAGATCAGATTCTCAATAGGGTATCTTAAATACATGCTATTAAAATACCTAAATAGAAGTCCCATCTGTTTGAATAGACTGAGCCTGATGAATCAGCCAGAGAGGTGGGAGGCTTATCCAGCCAGACATGAACTGATCGGGTTGGGAACAGGCAGCTCTCTCTCCCTTTGCCACCCCAGAGTGCTCACATCAGAATGTACAGATTTATAAAGAGAAACCAGTTTGCAAAATATGAGGACTGAAGCATACCACTGGGCAGTGTCTGTGGGCTAATCAACAGAGAGGTCTGGCTGGAGCCTTTTGTTCCAGCTGCAGATCATGCTGAAGAGCATGTCAGAGCAGGAGAAAGAGGAGCACAGGGACTTGCCCCTTTCATAATTCCTGCTCCTCTGGAATCTAGATTTTGTTTTCATGCAATTGTAAAAAACAGGTTTTTTAAAAAACCTGTTTTAATTTTAAAAAACAGGTTTATTTTGGGAACTGTCACTGGTGAAGTCAGCAAGGACTTAAAGACCTAAGGTAAAATACAACGATGGAAAAATGTTGAGGAAGCTGCATTCTTTTTTATTCCCCAAGAAGGATTTTGCACAAACATCCATCCCTGATGACATGTCATCAAGACCTCATTTCCAAATGGTCTTAGCTGCCAGAGTCCTAATCAAAGTCAGCTTCTCAACTACCACAGTCTCCCTTTTCCACCTCCCCGAAATACCCTGGGTGTGGATTATACTCTTTGGTGCTGCATTAAAGAAGGAAGAAGATTTGGGGGTGGGGTGTCACTCTTTGCCACACCAAAATACATGTTTAAAAATATTCTTTCTGAAGCTCTACTCCTCTTGATAACACCTAGCACATGAGGCCTTGTGCACAATAGGTACTCAATTCAACTGAATCATTCCTCAGTTCTCTGGGCTAAGAAGCAAAAAAAATTTGATGTGCTTTCTTATTATCACCACTGATCTGATTTCTCTTCTGCTCTGCTGTCTACTTACCCCTCCATACCCATGTCCTTAACCTAATCCCCCACACACGTGCAAACACAGTCCCACCGTATCCCATTCAGGTGATTCTATTGCTTCTTTAGGGTTTTGTTTAGAGTATTTTTAAAATTAAATTAGAGGAGAAGTGAAAAGCATAATGTATAAGAGCCAAAAGATCTGGATTCTGGTCCTAACTGGGCCATTTACTTTGGATCTAAGATAAGTGACTATGTGCTCAGATTCCTCATCTCAGAAATAATAATAATAATAATAATAATAATAATAATAATAATAATAATAATAATAATAATATATGCCTGACTCACTTCACAGGTTGGTTCAAATGTCAAATGAGCTAATACATATGAAAGCCCTTTGAGAAGAGAAAAAGCAATTTAAATGACTCTTCTTATTAGGTTAGGTTCTTACAACATAACCCCTTCTGAGCTAATGTACCCAATAAAACACATGTAGTATCTAGAAAATCTAGGGAATTCCCTGGTGGCCCAGTTGTTGGGACTCCATGCTACCACTGCAGGGGGCCCGGGTTCGAGTCCTGGTCGGGGAGCTAAGATCCCACAAGCCACGTGGCGTGGCCAAAAAAAAAAAAGGAAAAAAGAAAATCTTCCATAGTGTGTGTCCCTGGGAAATGGGCTCCTTCTCATTTTCCTTCTCCAAGAGAGGTTAACTGTCTGGTTTCCTGGGGCCTGCACGGGATGCTTTTACTCTGATGAATTCACTGGGACCTAGGGTCAGGCCCTCAGCTTTGCAGCATCAGAATTCAATTTCTGCAGAACCTCTGAGTTGATCAGACTCAAGGATGCTGACTCATACTAACTCACAAGAGACAGATATATAACCAGAATGCCAGTTTATTAATTTACAATAGGAAACATTTGGCCCGATCTGCACCTTTGCTCCCTATAGACCAGTTGTAAGGCAAGAGAAATCATCAGAAAGTTGCTCAGTGAGCAAGGAACTTTGATAAGGGGAGTTAGTCGATTCAAATGTTTAATAACATCAGGCTCTGCTCATTTGGCTTTGCTATCTTCTCAAAAGGAATCCACCCTCCAGATAGTCTGAATGTTTCTGACACCCTGGCAGGGCACCCAATTCTAGAATTTTGCTTACTTGAGCCAGAATGTGCCAATTGTGCCCTTTTCTCCACATTCCCTTTGCTGACCAACCCTCTTCAGACCTACACATTGTTCTTTATATATGTTAATCCTTTTCAGACCTCTTGCAGTGGTTCCCAAAGCCAGTCGGCTAGCCAGGCTGGGGTTTATTGCCACAGAATCACCTGGAGGGTTTACAAAGAAAGATATTTTTTGGCTCAACTAGAAATTCTAATTTATTGGGTCTGTGGAAAGGCTTAGGAATCTGAATGTTTACAGGGTCCCAAGTGACTCTGATCATTAGCCAGGTTGGGGAACCACTTATTTGGCTAAGAATCTGTACTGTCCCTTTAAGATGACTTTGCATATTCTGATTTGATCCGTTATGAATTGGTTGTATAGATTAACTCTCAGAACAAAATTTTATTTCCTAGTTCTCAAGGACCAATCACAGTTGCATCCTTGAACCAACCTTCCTGCCTTCCTTCCTTCCTGCCTTCTTGCCTTCTTTCTTTCCATAAATATTTATAAAATCCAATGCATAAGGAAGCTTACTAAGAGAAGATTGTGGCAATCAACTCTTCAAGTGCCAAAAGCAAAAGCTGCTTTTAGGTGATAACAGACTTTGAGGATTGGGATATATAATCCCAGTGCATAGACAGCTCTAAGGCCAGCCAGTAAAACCAAGGCCTGACATTAAACAATCTAGAGACAATTTCCCTGTGGTAAGTAATCCTGGGTCTTGGTATACTTCCTGAGCTGATGTCCTCTAGGAAACAACCTTGTACCCACAAGTAGCCTTGATGGAAACTCCAAGTACCATGTCCCCATCCCACCCATGACAAAGAAAACAGGTCACTGTCTTTCCTCTCAAACGTGGTTCTCATCTCACTAGCACCTGGCAGTGGCTTGCTCCTAGCAAAGCACCAAAATCAGGGGAATCAAGTGAGCGTCATCTAAGGAGGGGTGCCAACATGTGATGGGTATCTCAATATTCCAGGCGTTGTGTCTCCATACTTGGATGAGCCTTATGCATCACAAAAGCCACTGATAGGGGTTAATATTCCCGTCTTGGTTGAATGACTTGCTAAAGGTCATACAAGCAATAAGTGGTGGAATTGGGATTTGGATCCAGGCCCACTCAGTTTCCAAGTTCTATGCCCTTTCCCCATGACCCCATGCTGCTTAGTAAAGAGGTGGTTTTAAAGTAGGAGTTTTGAGCATAAGATTCATTGTGCTATAGGTAATATTTAAAATTTCTCTCTACATAATAATATATATGTATACCAATTTACATATAGTTATATATATTAGCATCTAAATCTGCATTTGGTTATATAGCTATTTCTGATTCCTTTCTGCTATAACTGGGGACAGGATTGAGAATCAGGATACTTGGTTTATGGTCCTGGCTCAGCCATGCACTCACTGTGTGCCTTAAGAAGCTCCTTTTTCCTACCTGGGCCTCAATTTCTTCATCTGCAAAAGGACGGGTCAGACTAGATCTCTAATATGCTAGGATTATAAGAATCTGGTGACAACAGTTACCATCTTTCTTAATTGTTTTAGATCAAAGCATACCAATCGAATACTAGAAAAAATGAAAGCTGAATATATATATTAGAAAACTATGTTAAAATAACATATTTATTAAGAACTATATAGATGCCAGGGACCATAATAACTAATTTAAGACTTTTGATTAATTCTTATCACATCAACTCTATTTTTATGTACCCATCTCTGAGGAGCAGAAAGATAGTAATTTGCCCAGGACCACATGGCTGATAGGTAAAGAATCCAATACTGAAATCTAGGACTGATTCTAGAGCCAGGTCCCAAGTACAGTCCTACTCTCTAGTCTCTTGTTTTATGGCTCCCACTCTGATGACTGTGTAAGACATTTCTTAAAGTTCCATTTGAGATTACCTGACCTTGAAATATGAGGAAAAAGCAGCCCATATAATCCTATGTAAGGGAATCTCCTAGAGAATTTTGTTATGATTATCTCCCTTTGGGAGGGGAGATATAAAAGTCAGATTGAATATGTTTGGGTTCAGAGAAAACATTATACTGGTCAGCAGACCCTGGCCATAAAATTGTTTCTATTTGTTAGTTTTATTAGTAAACTTTGTTTTCCTAATATTAAGCTCATAAAAGTTAACCGCAGTTCCTCTGACTGGGTCTGAATAGTAGGAACTGAATCAATGAGGGAAAAACTCCTTTTCTGTCTGGTACTGGTCCTGTGGAGGTGAAGGGAAGAGGGAGGAAGAGATGGCTGCTGGCGGGAAGATAGAGAATTATCAACAAGCTGGGTCTTGTACAGACTGGGGCTGCTGCATCTGACTTCCATCCTCTTCAAATGATGCCTCGATACCAACCTGTTGCCTCTGATCTTCCTGGACAGGGAAGTTGGGTGGCTAGGCTGAGCACTGGTCTAGAAAGAGCTATAAACACATTGTCAGCCTCATTTACCCCCAAGGGATGATGCCTGAATCAGAGCACAAGAGTGTCCAATCCTGGGACTAGGGATAGGAGAATAGGGAAGATGGAGGTAATGTCACTACTTCTTTCCTTTTTCTTTCTTGCTCACTACCCACGGGAAAGAGGCCTCTTTTTCTTCTTTGTGTGCCTTGCATTACATGTCATGCGGGTGGGTTGGAGAGAATTGAAAAATGCTGTCTATAAATTGCTCAAGCTAATTTAGAAGTCATTCTGCAACATGTGCCCAAGCCTACACTTTCAATAATGTCAGAAAAGTTTGCTTTACTTTTGCAATGCATGAATAGGTTATGGCATTTTTACTAAACCTACGAGTGACACAAAGCTAGAAAGTATAGCCACAGAACTAAATCAGAATGCAAAATTGTCTAGACAGTCTGGAGTGTCTTGTCTAACTCAATAAAATAAAATGTATCAGAAATAATTGCAGAATTCTACATTTAGGGTAAAAAAGAAACACAGTTATTAAGGATGGAGGAGATTACCTGGACAGTATTTATTCATATGAAAGAACTGGGAATTTTAATTAACCACAAGTTGAATATTTGCCAAGACTATGATGTGTCTGCTGAAATAAACCAACCCAAACTTTGGCTGCATGAAGGGAAGTGAGGTGGAGATCACAGGCAACCCTGGTCCTCTTGCAGTGGGCTGTGGTCAGACCACACTGAAGTACTGGGTTCCGTGGTAGGTACCACAATTCTTGGGGGATATTAACCAACTAGAGCAAGGCAAATTGAATGGTGAGAGTCAGGAAGTCAGAGATAGTTGATAGAAATGGTCACATTTAGCCTGGAGAAGAAAAAAAGTCAACCAAAGGAACAGCAGATTATTGTCTGCAAATATTTCAAAGGCTCTTATGTGATAGGCAGAATAAATTTGTTCTTCCCTATCAAGATGTAGAACTAGACCAAGGAGTAGAAATTAAAAGGCAGATTTCAGTTCAGCATGAAAGCTGTTCAACAGCTGAGTCATTGCCCTAGAGAGAGGGAGCTCCCAGATTCCAGAAGTACTATGGCTAAGGCTATCTTGGAGGAGAATTTTACACTGGGCAGTGGTGAGGTGAGAAGTGAGGAGGCATTATTTGTTTGACTTATGTTCCCTACACCAAAGAGACCACCATTTTCTCTGTTTTCCTCCAGTTGGATTCACTTCTCTGATTTCACCTGATATGTATTTCATAGTTTTTCTTCGGCCTTAATTTGGGAGCCACTGACATCTGCTGGAGGTCCAGGATTCAAGGCCCGTGACTTCCTGAGCAGGGACCACCATTCTGGAAAACCTGAGTGACTTAGGAATTCTACCCACAGTGAAACTTAAGTTCCTGTACTCATCCATTAGCTTAATAACAGAAAGACTCACTTTACTTTTTGAGCATATATTAGGCAATTATTTTTTCTGCTGGAGAAATATTTTTATTATTTCATATATTGTACTTTTATTTATTTGAGTTTCATTAGGTAATTCTTAGACATTTTTTCCCCTGCTTTTAAAAATGATGAACAGACCTTTGATAATATAATAATTTTAATTGATTACACGAAGGAAAAAAAAGATGAACAGGAAATTTCTGCTCTGAGTGTTGACTGTGTAGTTAAAATGATACCAGGAGACTTCGCTCTGCAAAGTGCATCCATTCAGCCCAAAAAGAGATTGACCACCATGCCCCCTTCATCCCTTACCTCACAGCTATCCCGCTAGGAAAGGTCAGGCAGTCTCATTCTTAAAATCCTTGATCCAGGAGCTTAGGAGAATTATAGCCCAGATTTCTTTTCAGGAGGATACAAGCCTGGCTTCAAAATATCTTGGAATAAAATAATAATAATAATAACAATAAGGACAACAATACTTTCATAGTACTTACTATGTGTCAGGCACTACTTAAGCATTTTATGTAATATAATAGATTTAATCTTCACAATAACCCCATAGTACGTGCTATTATCTCCATTATGTGGATGGAGAAAATACGGCATGGAGAAGTTATGTAACTTGCCCAGGGTCATGGAGGTAGCAAGACTGTACACTGAGAGTTGAGCTCGTGAGTTCTGGCTCCAAAATCCAGGCTCTTAACCACCATACTATATATACTACCGTGCCATGTACCCTCTCGTTTTTAGAACAGTACAATTCCTTGAGATAAATCCATGACTAAATCTCTAGTTTCAACATCTTATAATCTTTTTTTAATGTGTACTTTTTCCGTTATAAAAATAATATTGTGGTAGCTAAGAGTCCTGACATTAATGTCAGCTAGACCTGGACCTAGATGCAGGCTACTCACTGATAAGTTACTTAATTTCTTTAGTTTCCTTATATGTAAATCCATAGATTTTTAAAGAGGATTAAGTGAGATAAAATATGTACTGTGCTTAGCAGAGTGCCTGGCCCAGAGTCAGTACTCAGGAAACGTTAGTGTTTATTAATATGTATTATAATCAAAGAAAGTATGGGAAGACTGAAAGTAGAAAGAAGAAAAAAAAAAAAAAAACCACCCAGAATTCTACCACCTGAACTGAGCTATTTTCATTTTATCTTTTATCTATGTGTAAAAGAAATTAATGTTTTGTTGTTTATAATTCTGAGAGGAGGTCCTGGTAGCTAGAATGCTCTCTGTTTGCCAAGTCATCATGGGTGGTGGGAAGAAAATTTGGAGGTAGAAGTTGGGCTGTATGTATGTGTAGAATTGCTCTGCATAACACAGAAGGTAAATGAGATTTCCTAGGGAAGAAGTAATTTAATCTCTGGATTAGATCTTATGAGCAGCCTCTATTAAGATAGAGAAGGAAGCTATTGAGGGCCCCAAGTTTTAGAACTGCCCCTGTCAGAATGGACTACCTTTGTAATGTCTTTATAGCAGTTCTTTTTTTTTTTAATTTTTAAATTTTATTTATTTTTTTATACAGCAGATTCTTATTAGTTATCCATTTTATATATATTAGTGTATATATATAGCAGTTCTTAATTCATTGAGAGTAATGATGACTCTCTGAAAACCAAGCCTCAGATACTCATGCCCAGAGATGTTTATCTAGCCTTCCATCTCTGCCAAGTCATTCTTCTCTGACCCATTCCTCCCAGGGCCAGCCAAGGAGATCTCTTCTGTGTTTCCCTATCTCAAGCCAGGCTCTTATGCAAGTGGGAGCACGCATGAGCCAAGTTAAATCACATTAGTCAATAGTCCTGTGAGTGCTTTATTAGTAGGGAATCTGGACCAGGAAGATTGCTTCCCTGAGGGTTTGGGTTAAGGATAGCCACGAGAATCCAAGGAGAAAATACTTGACCAGACTAATTTATAGTCACAAGCTAATGTTGCTGAGTGATAGTTTAGGAAAGAATTGTACTTACCACTAAAATCCAGGCACCAAGTTACTATTTAATAATTTACTTTGCTTATTTTTATCCACAAGTTGGATATTTTAGATTGGCTTAAAAGGTATCATTTATCCATTAAATAAATCTGCATCTTAAAAATTTCAGATCCGGTGTGTTGCTAGAATAATAACTCAAGGAGAAAGATAAGGGGTAAAAATAATATAATGGAACAAGGGCCTCTCTAGTTCTATGGCTAAACTTTTGGGGAAAATTTTCCCCCAAAAGCTTCTTCATTAGCCACCTATGGATAGATTTTTTTTCAGCTGGGTCTAATCAGCAATGATCACCCCTTGCTGGAACTCTGGGGACTAGTCACTCAATTTGATAGAGACTGTTAGGAAGGGGAAAAATATATCTGGAAATAGTAGATAAAATTTGAGCACATCTTAGGTGATGTTCTACAAAGAAATATTACATGTAAATTTCCTGTTAAGCATTTAGTATAAAATTGTCTAGGCTGACCCCCAGCAGGTGCAGACACTAAATTGAGAAAGCGGTGGAATGAGGAGGGGCGGGTTTAGAAGGAGCAGCAGCTTCCCAGGCAAAGCCAGGCCTTTTCAGCAAATGCAACGGGAAATGGACAAAGGTAAGAGGAAAAGAACCTAGCCCTGGGTGTCAAGCGAGTCAAGTCTAGAGTCCAAAGGGTGAGGTTGTGGCCTTGCCAAGGCATCAATGCAGGAGGTCGAGGTGTGTAGAGAGGACTGAGAAATCCCAAGTAACCAAAGGATCCAGACTTAGAGGAACCATTAGGGCATTCAAAGAGAGCATTCAAGGGAAGCTCCCTGAAAGCATTTCAGAGTTGTTTGGCTCTTGTGTCAGTAATTTTTGGCTTCAAGTAAAAAAAAAAATTCTGATAAAAACATAGCTTAAACAAGATGGGCATATACTTTTCTGTCAAACAACATAAAGTTGGAAAGTTGGTAGTCCAGAGCTGGTATAGCAGCACCACAATGCCAAGGTTGGCCTTATTCCTTAGCCTGTAGTTTTCATCTTCAGGATTGCCTTATGGTCACAGTTGGTTTCTGCAGCTCCAGCCATCACATCTACCATACAGGTAGGAAGAGGGAGGAATTGGGGGAACAAAACAAATGTTTATCAACTGAGTCAGCCAGTCCCCTTTAAAGAGCATTCCCTGCACTATTCCCCCCGTGACTGCTGATTACATCTTTTCACCAGGTCTGTTTCATTTGACCAATCCTAACTAAAAGAGAGGCTGCAGAAATATAGTTTTTTAAGCTTGGTATTAAGTTGCTTTAAATAAAACTGGGGTTCTCTTAGTAAGATAAAAGGGGATTATGGATATTAAATAGAAAATTAGCAGGCTATACCACAAACCCCAACCATATAATGACAGAAAAATTATTTATAACTCCCAGTTATGTGCTGGGTGAAGCTCTAAGATTTATTCGTGTTCTGTGGATGTCCTTTCACTGATTCTGAGGAAGAACAAGACAGTTTGTAGAAAGCTTATTCCAGCACAAATTTAGAGCTAAGTCAGATTAAGGACAGATAACAATGATATGAAAAAGACATGCCTATGACAACAGCCTGGAGGAAGTACATCATAGTGATTACAATGGTGGGTAAAGTGATAGGATCATGACTTTCCCAGTTTTCTGTTATGCATTTGTTGTATTTTCCATTTTCTTTAAAAAGAAAAATAGAGGATTTTCTGTTGAGTTCTTTTTTCCTGTTTTAAGACTCCTTTTAGAGAGAAGGAATTTGGGCCAGCCTACTTAAAGTGAAACATATGCCCAATGTGCAAAGTAAGCCAAAAGGCCACAAAATGTGTTTAGGAAACAAACCAGGGCATTTGAGATCGCCCTTGCATAATATTGTGTGTGTGTCATACTGAGCTCCCTGTCATTTATAAAGATGCTATAAAGAGCTGGCAAAGGCCCCCAGGAGGGAAAATTAGAAGATAGAGAGCCGCCCAAGGAAAGCTACTGAAGACCAGGCATGGCAGTAGGAGGCCTGTGGGAGGGGGACCTGGGTTCTATGTCTTTCCCCACCCCTGCCTTTAACTGGCTATATGATCCTGGGTAAATTAACCTATCTTGTCCTGGTTTCCTTACCTAAAAAATGAGAGAAGGGGCTTCCTTGGTGGTGCAGTGGTTAAGAATCCACCTGCCATTGCAGGGGACATGGGTTTGAGCCCTGGTCCGGGAAGATCCCACATGCCGCAGAGCAACCAAGCCTGTGTGCCACAACTACTGAGCCTGTGCTCTAGAGCCCATGTGCCACAACTACTGAGCCCACGTGCCACAACTACTGAAGCCTGCATGCCTAGAGCCCATGCTCTGCAACAAGAAAAGCCACCGCAATGAGAAGCCCGCACACCACAATGAAGAGTAGCCCCTGCTCGATGCAACTAAAGAAGGCCTGCACGCAGCAACGAAGACCCAATGCAGCCAAAAAAATTAATTAATTAATTATTTTAAAAAAGAAAAGAAAATGAGAGAATAGGACAAGATGATCATTAAGGATCCTTGCAGTCCTAAATAGTTTTATCTTCTGTAATTGTGCAACCAAGAGAGAAAACAGAAATATTTTGTAAGGTAAGTGTAAGGGGGAATGAAAGTAAGCAAGTAGCCTAATATGTGAGCAGGTTTAGCCAAAAGTAAAGACTTGGAAGTGGAACATGAAAGCAAGGAAACCATTTGGGGGTGGTTTTAGGTGCGTGGTAGCTATATGGAACCCCTTTGAATTGGGGGATTTACCATCCCCCATTGATGAATTGAACATGCTGACTGCAATTCTAGCACTAGGAGGGGTTCCCCATGTGTATCCGGCTGTAGCCACCCAATTAAAATTCCTGAAAAAAGGGATTACTTTTGTAATCACCTAAGTCAGTGAAATGGACTAATTCCCTGAGAAAGATTTTTAACACAATTATTTTTTTTTCACACACATACACTGTATTTTATTTTTACAAGAGATAGAGTGACACCAAGCATTGTACATGGATGACCACAACAAAAGCAACAATGATTGCAATTACCAAACATGAAACACACTCATACTATGTCATAATATTGACATTCAGTCCAGTAATCCTCCACTGTAACAGCTCCTTTACTTTGCAGTGAAAATTGATTTGTATATTCTTTGCCTCTGAGTCCTTGTGGGATTTTTTTTTTTAATTCAGACAGAAAATCACAAAAATTATACTCATCCTCATCAGGTCACTCAGTCCCATGTAATTAATTTTCTTTTTCATCTTGATCTTTTGTTAGCACTTTTATGAGTTCATCAGTTTTTCATTAGAGTTCTGAAAATGCTTATTCATTCAGTTCAGCAGTACAGTCAGTTACCAGAAACCTGTACTTGTCAGAGTCTTTTCCATGAATTTCTTGAAGATGTAACCCTTTTATAGGAACATATTTGCAAAATCATCAGAGAACACAATTATTTTTAAACAGCATTAATTCCACAACTCTCTTAACCTTGCCATATAGCTTTCCTTAATGTCTGTTCATCCAAACTCCCAGTCCTTTTCTCTCTAAACTTCCAAGAGTCTTTCCACCTTAAATTTAGGAACATCTAGTGATCAGTTTATATTACTTTCTGGTTGCTTTTTAATTTAAAATGTATGTATGTACTTTTAATTGGAAAATTAAGGGTATATGTCTGTGTCTGTGTGTGTACATGCAAGGGATCGCTACGGTTCTTCTGAAGTATT
Source organism: Balaenoptera acutorostrata (assembly GCF_949987535.1). Taxonomy (NCBI): domain Eukaryota; kingdom Metazoa; phylum Chordata; class Mammalia; order Artiodactyla; family Balaenopteridae; genus Balaenoptera; species Balaenoptera acutorostrata. The sequence continues at coordinate 84,470,440 of NC_080067.1, read as the reverse complement.
TTCCTGGAAAATATCTTATAATCTAATACACTGTTCTAATGAGATTGTTTTTCAAATGCAAATAAGGCCCTGAATTCAGCAGAAGAAATGGAGCTTCTCTCCCTGCACTACCACGCTAATTATAGTTATTTTGTTATAAAACTCTTCCTTGAGCAAAGCTTTGCTCGTTCTTCTTGCCACCAGCAACTTGGGGATCAGGACATAAAGTCTGTTTCTTGGGTGGGTGGGGAAGTCAATGAGCTGAATGTTAAGGAAGAGGAAGCAGAACAGTGCCGATTTAGTTGCAATTTGGTGGAAATTAAGGCTTTTCACTTTCACTGTGGCCTCAGTGTAGCCTCCACTCTTTGGCTCTCCTGAGCCTTCGGGACTACTTTGATCAACGTGGGAATTCTAAAGCTTCTGCACAAAGTCCCTGCTTTCATTTCCTTGGCACCGACATTCCATGAAACTACTCTTTCAAAATTGCCCTTCACTGTGACAGAGAAAACCCTTCCCAACTGTGTTCCCTCATCCTACCCTCCAGATCCAGAGAAAGAGGTGCCTCTCCATTTAAAGTTAATGTCTGTAATGTACACTTCTCCAGAGTTCGCAGAGACCATACCTTTAGGGAAATCTGAAGGAGCTGGGCTATCTAGCTTTCATCAAGGCCAGACTTGGCACATTATTGAAGACTAAAAAAACCTGAGGTAGAAAATTCTAAAGGGCAATGTAGATCTTCATTAAAAATTCTTGAGGACATTGAGAAGGGATATGCAAAACTTCCTTAAAGTATCTTGTAAACTTTTCACCTTTCCAAATCACACTTCCTTCTTCCTTGCCTCTCCTCCCTCTACTTCCCACTACCCAATCTTTCCCTCTGGGGGTCAACTTCATCTTCTAAGCCATTTGGCTTCTATCAGCTTTTCCAGTGACCCTCTCCCCTCCGACCACATGGCACAACTAAGGCTCAAAAATTAGCTGCCCAGGAAAATGTTCTTTCTCTTTAGAGCTCAGGGGACTGTGTGATGCTCATCATTCAACATTACAAAATAAGGATAAGAATCATACCTCATACAGTTGTTGTGAAAATTAAATGAGATAATATATATTAAGTTCTTTGGACAGTAACTGATACAATGTGTTAAATACATTTTAGTTCCTATTACTACTAGCTGTCTTTTCCTAGCACATCACATTTATTTTTTTCCTTTTCTAGCACTTTTCCCATTTGCTCCTGTTCTCCATCATAAACAATCTATATTGACCATTTCTGACTATTTTTTTAAATGATAAGTTTTTTGGAAATATAAGCTATTCCTCTACATTTTCATTTTCTAAGTGCCTGTTACTCCTCAAGCCCTTGATTTCTACAAGGTCAAAAGAGGGGAAAATACCATGAAAAGAACACATTGCAATACATACCTCTGCCTTACAAAGTTTTTAGTGCCAGAAGGAGGATGGGATGGAGGGCATATTAGGCTAAGTGGGGTGGTCTGGGACGACTTTAGCAGGGTTTGAGAAGTGGGGAAGATAATTTTTGGCAGAGGGTGGGGAAGGACATCCAGATGGGCATGAACTGTGGTTTGGAGCAGAAATGTATAAAGTGTTCAGGGAATAGTAAGGTTGTTATGTTGAAGTAAAATGTGTGAAACAGAGCAATGGGATGTGAGGTTATTGAACAGTATAATTTGTGATGAATGAAGACTAGGCTGGAGGTAATTGGTAGAGAGCTTAAAGCAAATGCAAAAGTGTCTAGATTTAATACAAAGAACAAGAGTAAGAGTACATAATTCAGGCTTGTAAGTATTAATAATAACGATGATTGGTCTTATTTTTGGAGGGCTTACTATGTCCAAGTCATTGTGCAAGAACCTCCTAACTGGTCTCCGTGCACTTTTTCTTGTTCTTCTGCTAATTCTTGCCTCAACAGAGCAGCCACAGTAATTTTAAAAAACTGCAAATCTGATCATGTTGTTGACTTCTCCCTCACCCTTCTTAAAATTCTTCACCAGCTTCTCTTTGCTCTTCTGAAAAAGACCAAAATCCTTTTTCATGGCCTACTAGGTCCTGCCAGATCTGGCTCCAGTCTCTTCAGCTTCAAACCTTGTTCTCTTTGGTTCCTTAACCCAAGTCCTGCCCTCTCCTGGCAGAGTGCTTTCACAGATCCTCTTTCTTACCCTGGACAGCTCCTGCTGGTACCTCGTGATCTGGTCAACACTACTTTATCCTCTACATCTCCATGTAAATGACACATTGTCAGGGAAGCCTAGGTTAGGTTCTGCATTAACCTCTCTTAGAGTTTTCCTTCATAGCATGGACAGCCATGGAGGTACACCAAGTGGATCTTCCTTCAGGAATTTGCTATGCAGCTGCAAGGAGTACAGATGACTGGATGCCTTCTTTTAGTGACTTCAGGACGTGCCCCAGCTTTCTAGCCATGGCCACACTCTTCCAGGCAGCCCCAATCTAATGAGTGGACATAGCAGATAGTCCTACTGCCTGGTCATTTCTGTCCAATGTGGGATTCCTCTAATGGACAATCTTTTTTCCTAAGTCCCTCTTGACCTGGCTGAGCCTTTGACAGATCTGCATTTCAGTCTGAGACTCTTCTGCCCTATTCTGCTTTCTCTGTCCTTAATGTTTCTCAGGCATTAACCCCCCCAAAATCTCTTTTGCTTATAATTCTGTATTTGCATCTGTTCCCTGGAGGGTCCAAATGACACATAGCACTTATCGCTTTTTAAACTATATGTTTACTTGCACCACTCTGAAAAATTCATGAGGGGCAGGGCCACTTCTGCACTCAAAACTGTATCCTTAGTTATCTTCCAAAATATATAAAAACCCTCAAAAACTATTTATGACAAGAAGGTAAAGAACTTTTACATGCATTATTATCTCACTAATCCTTTGAGAGAAGTTCTATTTTTGTGATATTTTGAAGATGAGGAAACTAAATGGGAAAGATTAATTTGCCCAAATTTGAATCCAGGTGTGTCTGGTGTCAAAGATCTTCTGAACCACTGCTTAATTCCCTTCCTGAGCAGGTGAAAAAGAGGATCAGAATGATTCTTCAACTAGGATCCTTGGGTTTTTGCCTTGCTGGGTCCTTGCGCTCCTATCAAATATTGTAAGCTTGATTTGAAAGGAATCTTGCCAAATTAATTTTTGTATTTCTAATAGTGCCTGACATAGAAAAGTACTCGCTCCATGTGTAGTAAACTGGATGGGCAGCGGAGGGCAGGGATGATGCTTAAAGAAGATGATTCTTGCTGCCTCTGTAGATGCCAGTAGAGGAATGTGTCTCAACTCTATGAATTCTCAAGAGGAATCGATGCCCAGGACTCTGGAGCACAATTTTCTTTGCTCACAACTCTCCTCCCCCCATGTCTAAGGCAATATGGCAGTGTCCTCAGTAAAGTTTCCATTCATGCTGCAAAGAGAAATCAGTGCATCTGAGAGCCAGTCATTTCTCTCTTGCCTTCAGAGTTGTGATGCACTTGACGCAGTTAAGAATGAATCTTAGAGAAAGACTTAGCTTACTTATTTTGTATGGAGAAGAAATCGAGGGCCAGAGAGGTGAAGAAACTTGCTCAAGTAGCTGAGGTAGAACTGAAACCAAATCACATGTTTCTCCATTCCTGACTTCCAGCTTGCAGAAGAATCTACGGATCTTCATTTTGCTTCTTAGCCAGAAGGGTAAACTTTGCTTCAGAGAAAGTCACACAACTCCCTTTTCCTAGGATGTGGCCCAGGGGAGAGGAGTGGGGGTAAATAAAGGATTCTAGAATAGCAGTACTGTGCAAGAATCAGTATTTCCAAGTCTGACTTCTGAAAATAAGATATATTCGCTGGAAAGAAAAGTGTAATTGCTTGACTACAGAGCTAATCTAGTTTGGATCTTATTGTTGGAAAGTCTGAGCAAATTTGAGTTCTCCTGTACTGCTTTCTCAAATCTTTAATAGTTCTAGCCTAAAGCAATCACTGCTTTCTTTCAAGGAGCTCTTGCCACTGCTCTGACATTGAGTGTCTCTGTGTGAAGATTTGTGACTTCTGGTGTTGTTTTCATCTTATAAATAAAAAAGGAGACAAAAATAGATCCTGCCAAAGGTCACACCACCTCAATATTAGGACCAGTATCTCTTCATTTACAAAGGGATTCTCAGACTAGGAGGGATGGACTGGGTAGCCTTGGCTCTCTTCCAGCTGCTGGTCCTCTCTGGTGCCTGTCAGCCTGCCAAGAGCCAGTGCTGCAAGGCTCTTAGTGTCCATGATTATCCTGGTTGGTGTGGAGGCCCTGCTAGGTTTGGAGAGGGTCAGGGCACAGGGCCAGCCAAGATGAGAGGCCAGAGAGAAGAAATGAGGGAAGAAATCCTGGAGAAATGCATCAAAACAATGCTGAGAGCACAACTCTGGCTATGGACTGAGGATTGGCAAGAAAGTGAAATAGCCCTGTTCAAGGTCGGAGCAGTGAGGACATTCTCTAGCTTGAAACTGAAATCAATTCTTCTTTCCTTTCAGCCTGGCAGCTGAATCTGGTGGGTTCCTAGGAAGCTGGAACACTAAGAGGCAGCACTGGCAGCAGCACAAGTAAAAGGTAAAAGGGCTCACAGATACCAGGCTGGGCCAGAAAGGAGCCCGTCTTTGACCCTTGTCATGGGTCCCTTGCTAATAAAGGCAGAGCTACTCCATGGCCTGTGAAGGGCATCATGGGAGTATCTATTCTTGTGGGCTCCCATTTTCATCACAATTAGTTTTTAATAAGTTTTTTTTTTAAATTTATGTATTTATTTTTGGCTGTGTTGGGTCTTCGTTTCTGTGCGAGGGCTTTCTCTAATTGTGGCAAGCGGGGGCCACTCTTCATCGCAGTGCGCGGGCCTCTCACTATCGCGGCCTCTCTTGTTGGGAGCACAGGCTCCAGACACGCAGGCTCAGTAGTTGTGGCTCACGGGCCTAGTTGCTCCGTGGCATGTGGGATCTTCCCAGACCAGGGCTCGAACCCGTGTCCCCTGCATTGGCAGGCAGATTCTCAACCACTGCGCCACCAGGGAAGCCCCAATAAGTTTGTTTTTAAAATACAGGAATCACATGTCCTTGTAGCTAAGGCCATGTTTTGTTAAGAGTGGGGTGGGAAGAGGCTCTTCCTTTCTCATGAGTTTTAAAATTCAGGGCAGGCTAGAACAAAATTTTCACAATTTGTATGGAAACACAAAAGACCCTGAATAGCCAAAACAATCTTGAGAAAGAAAAACGGAGCTGGAGGAATCAGGCCCCCAACTTCGGACTATACTGCAAAGCTACAGTAATCAAGATAGTATGGTATTGGCACAAAAACAGAGACATAGATCAATGGAACAGGATAGAAAGCCCAGAGATAAATCCACACACATATGGTCACCTTATCTTTGATAAAGGAGGCAAGAATATACAGTGGAGAAAAGACAGCTTCTTCAATAAGTGGTGCTGGGAAAAGTGGACAGCTACATGTAAAAGAATGAAATTAGAACACTCCCTAACACCATACACAAAAATAAACTCAAAATGGGTTAAAGACCTAAATGTAAGGCCAGACACTATCAAATTCTTAGAGGAAAACATAGACATGACATAAATCACAGCAAGATCCTTTTTGACCCACCTCCTAGAGAAATGGAAGTAAAAACAAAAATAAACAAATGGGACCTAATGAAACTTAAAAGCTTTTGCACAGCAAAGGAAACCATAAATAAGACGAAAAGACAACCCTCAGAATGGGAGAAAATATTTGCAAATGAAGCAACTGACAAAGGATTAATCTCCAAAATTTACAAGCAGCTCATGCAGCTCATTATCAAAATAACAAACAATCCAATCCAAAAATGGGCAGAAGACCTAAATAGACATTTCTCCAAAGAAGATATACAGATTGCCAACAAACACATGAAAGAATGCTCAGCATCATTAATCATTAGAGAAATGCAAATCAAAACTACAATGTGATATCATCTCACACCAGTCAGAATGGCCATCATCAAAAAATCTACAAACAATAAATGCTGGAGAGGATGTGGAGAAAAGGGAACCCTCTTGCACTGTTGGTGGGAATGTACATTGATATAGCCACTATGGAGAACAGTATGGAGGTTCCTTAAAAAACTAAAAAAAGAATTACCATATGACCCAGCAATCCTACTCCTGGACATACCCAGAGAAAACCATAATTCAAAAAGACACATGCAGGAGCTTCCCTGGTGGCACAGTGGTTGAGAGTCTGCCTGCCAACGCAGGGCACACGGGTTCGAGCCCTGGTCTGGGAAGATCCCACATGCCGCGGAGCAACTAGGCCCGTGAGCCACAACTACTGAGCCTGCGCGTCTGGAGCCTGTGCTCCGCAACAAGAGAGGCCGCGATAGTGAGAGGCCCGCGCACCGCCATGAAGAGTGGCCCCTGCTTGCCGCAACTAGAGAAAGCCCTTGCACAGAAACGAAGACCCAACACAGCCAAAATAAATAAATAAATAAATAAAATAAAAAAGACACATGCACCCCAATGTTCATTGCAGCACTATTTACAATAGCCAGGTCATGGAAGCAACCTAAATGCCCATCGACAGATGAATGGATAAAGAAGATGTGGCACATATATACAATGGAATATTACTCAGCCATAAAAAGAAACGAAATTGAATTATTTGTAGTGAGGTGGATGATCCTAGAGTCTGTCATACAGAGTGAAGTAAGTCAGAAAGAGAAAAACAAATACCGTATGCTAATACATATATATGGAATCTAAAAAAAAAAAAAAAAAGGTCATGAAGAACCTAGGGGCAGGACAGGAATAAAGATGCAGACCTACTAGAGAATGGACTTGAGGATACGGGGAGGGGGAAGGGTAAGCTGGGACAAAGTGAGAGAGTGGCATGGACATATATACACTACCAAACGTAAAATAGATAGCTAGTGGGAAGCAGCCACATAGCACAGGGAGATCAGCTCCATGCTTTGTGACCACCTAGAGGGATGGGATAGGGAGGGTGAGAGGGAGGGAGACGCAAGAGGGAAGAGATATGGGGATATATGTATATGTATAACTGATTCACTTTGTTATAAAGCAGAAACTAACACACCATTGTAAAGCAATTATACTCCAATAAAGATGTTAAAAAAATAAAATAAAATAAAATTCAGGGCAGGAAAGCTGCTGCACTTCTTACCAGAGTCAATTCTTGCCAAGACAGGTTCAAGTGTTTTGGATTGATGGAGCAAGAGGAAGGGAGGTGAGGGAATATAGAAAAATCAAGCCCCATTTCTCTCTCTTCTGCTTCACTGTTTGGTGGGTGCATAAAGGTGAATACAATTTAGGAGTGGAGAAGGGGTTGAGGGAAAATAATGTCCAGAGGAAAAAAGTATCACAGAACGAGAATTTTTAGAGTTAGAAGAAAATCCGTATTTGGAAAATTTCATCATGAAAGACACATTTTCCACACACATACAGTTTATGTAGATCTGTAATTGAGCAAATAAACTAAGAAGGGAAAGGGAAAGACAATACAGTGGCCAGAACAAGGTGAGCTGGAGGCAGGTCTGACAGCCTCTGTAATGGAGAAGAAAGAGAAAAGATGTGGTGGTGAGAGCACATTTTCACATTTCAATTCAACATTTACTGAGCTCATATTAGGTGCCAGGCAACGTGCTGGACGCTGGGTGTTCACAAGCTAACAAGATAAAAGTTATACCACTAAGGATTTCACCTTCTAGAAGAGGAGAGAGATCTGTTCACAATCTCAAAACAAGGCATAATGTGACAGATTCAATAGAGCTACAAGCTGCTTGCTACAGAAGACAGATGAGGCTGACAATAATTCCATCTAGCAGAGCATGGAAACCATCACAGAGGAAGTAACATTTGATCTGGAATGTGAAAGATGATTTTATTTTTCCTTTTCACTGTGCTTTGATGCTTTCCTTATATGTAAAGGTAAAGTTATTATCTTAAGAAAATTGTATCTCTCCATTTTGCATTATAACAACAGCAGGGACAATATGTGAGATGACTCCTTGGGGATGTTATCATTATCTATCAGAGGGAAGGTCCACATTCAGTTGCTCCAGTAGCAAGGCAAAGGGTCTTATGGAAACAAAAGAATGCTGAGTCCAGAGAGAACTCAACTAGCTACAATAAGAAATAGGAATTTCTACAGGGCAAAGACAACTCATTATTTAAGACAAACAATATTACCCCTCCCTCAATAATATGCAGCTATTACATTCTTGTAATTACATCTCAGATCATATTTACAATCCACTATTATTTTTACATGTGAAATTGCTTTAAGAACATAGCAAGTATTAAAGTCAGAGACTGGACTGCCTTTCACAGGTGTTTTAACCAGAGGTCAGCAAACTTTTTCTGTAAAGGCCCAGATAGCAAATATTTTCAGCTTTGCAGGCCACATGGTCTCTGTTGCAACTACGGGGCTCTACCCTTATAAGCATGAAGACAGCCATAGGCAGTATGTAAATGAATGAACATGATTGGTTTCTAATAAAACTTTATTTACAAAAACAGTGAGCTGCATTTAGTCCTAAGGCCATAGTTTGTCAACTTCAGCTTTTAACCCTCAGTTTAACACGACTCTCCCCAAACTCTCCCACTTCTGTAGCATGAAGGGCAGAGGAGGTATCCATTAAAAGCATAGCCACCTTTCCAGCCCCTCATCAGTATTTTCTAATCAATAATTTCCTTTTATATTTTAAAATCAAAGCGTTCTATTCCTACTTTCTAACCTAAATTTCCACCTCCATTTCCTTCTACTTCTAGCCAGGCATATCTTAATAGCTACATGGATTAATCTTCTCATCCCTAGCAACAACTGTGGCTAAGCTGCTCTAGAAACAGAATTTCCAGAGCTCTATCCTGAAATGTGGCATAGATTGCCAGTTGTTAGCCTCAATATTTATTCTTCTCTTTCCTTAGTAATATAAACCCCAATATTTACCTAGGCATATAGCCACCCAGAATACAGACATTTTCCAGTTTCCTTGTAGCTGACCCCCAGGACAAGGTAATTATGATCTTGCTAATGTGAGGTAAACAGAAATATTGTGCAGCACCTTTCAGGAAACCATTTTAAAAAGCAGCTGATGGGTGTCTTCTGCCCTTCTCCTTCATCCCTTTCTCTATTATTCTGCCTGGAAATATGATGTGATGACCAAATTCTAGCTACCCTCTTGGACCATGAGGACAAAGACTTTGTCATAGAATGTCAAAGCAGTGATCTGGAAAAAGCATTAATACTTGAAGACTGTGGATTCTCATACAAGCCCTGGGCCACCTTACTTTTACCTGATAGAGAAATAAACTTCTACCTTGTTTAAGTCACTGTTACTTGCAGCCATACCTAATTATAATGAATACGTTCAGTTGCTTTAAATTTTTAAATAAGGAAAAATTTTTTTGAAATGAAGACTGAGATGAGCTTCACTGTAGTTCTTAAAATGACTATTTTTTAAAAAAACAATGATAATTTTAAGTCTTAAATCACTGAATATTTATGATTGTTAATTGTGGCAGAAGAGAGCACAGGTGCCTATTTGAATTTATTAGAAGTTTGTACTATAGCCTGTAAACTTTTTACTTGTTACGAATTCAAATAACAAATAGAGGCAATGGAGAAACATTTACTAATACATTAAGTAATCCTGAGATCTGGAGCCTGCCTGGATCCCTCAGCAACAGGGCAAAGGTTATGCTATGTAACCAGGTTAAATTGACACCATCAGGGTGCTGAATAGAGCTGAGGGTGTACATCTACAGTTCCCTGTTGCCTACTTGCACTCCACGTTTGCAATCTGCAGCAAAGCCTGTCCCCTCCCACCCCAAGCTTGTACTCTAAGGCCAGTTTGTTGGAGAAGGTAATCAAAAGGACATGCCCTAGCACAGGGACATCAGCTCAGTGCTTTGTGACCACCTAGAGGGGTGGGATAGGGAGGATGGGAGGGAGACACAAGAGGGAGGGGATATGGGGATATATGTATACATATAGCTGATTCACTTTGTTATATAGCAGAAACTAACACAACATTGTAAAGCAATTATACTCCAATAAATATGTTAAAAAGAAAAGAAAAGAAAAGAATGTGCTTGGCCAGCGAGAGGATCAACATGGAAATTAGCTGTGGCTGGAGTGAGGAGAGCAGGGGAAGAATTCACGGAAAACAGGGTTGAAAAGAGGTGTCCTGGGGCCAGATTATGTAGGGCCCTGTAGGGCATGGAATAAACAGTCGTGATCTGATTTACAGTTTTAAAGTGTTGTTCTGGCTGTTGTGTGGAGACTAGACTGTAGGGGAGCAGGAGTGAAATGCCAGTCAGGAGGTGAGTACGTATAGTAATCCAAAGAGAGGTGATGACAGCTCAGACTAACATGCTACTGCTGGGAAGGTAGGAAGTGGATGGATTGGGATAAATTTTGAAGAGTTTGCTTTTGCACTGGATAGATATTGAATATGAGGGGGAAAAGAAAGCAAAGTTGACTTAAATCTTTTTTTGGCCTGAGAAACTGGGTGTTGTCATTTTCTGAGAAGGAAAACATTGGAGGACGAATAGGTTTAAGTAGGGGATATCAAGATTTTGATTATGGTAAACTTTTTTTCTTATATTGATGAGTTTATTTTAATCTCTGAAAGCATCTGTTGATTCTCAACATCATTTCTATAACATATAAAGATAGTAAATTGAGTATGTCAGTTGAGATACTTGTGGCACAGCAGCAAATATAATTTGGAGTTAGATAAGTCATAATTTTCATGATCTTTAATAAATTTAGTAATAAAAAATAGTAAAATAATAACAACGGAAAGTACTTGACTAGCACTTACTATGTATCAGACACTATTCTAAGTGCTTTACATTCTACTAACTTAATCCTCGAAATAACCGAGGGGGAAACAGGCATAGAAAATTTCTGACTTGCCCTAGATCACACAACTAGCTAGTGGTAGAGCTACTATAGAAACCTATGTAGCTGGTTCCAGGGACTGTGCTCTTAGCCATTATGCTCTACTACCTCATGTGGTTTTGGTTTTTGGTCTATTAATATGGTGTATTACATTGATTGATTTTTGTATGTCAAACTACCTATACATTCCTTGGATGGATCTCACTTAGTTGTGACATACGATTCTGCTTTCTGGTATTTTGTTGAAGAGTTTTGCTTCTGTATTCATAAGGGATATTAGTCCCTAGTTTTCTTTCTTGGGATTTCTTTGTCTCCTTTTGATATTACTGGCCTCATAGAATTATTCAGGAAGTATTTCCCCCTGTTTTATTTTTTGGGAGAATTTGTGAAGTGTTGAAAAGCTGGGCTTTTCTTTTGAGAATTCTGTCAATTACTAATTCAATTTCTCTACTTATTATAGGTCTATTCAGATTTTCTACTTCTTCTTGAGTCAATTTTGGTAGTTTGTGTCTTTCTAGGGATTTGTCCATTTTCATCTACATTATGTATTTTACTGGCATACAGTTGTTCATAGTATTTCTTTATAATCCTTTTTATTTCTGTAAGTTCGGTAGTAATGCTCCCTCTTTTATTCCTGATTTTAGAAATTTAGATATTTTTTTCTTGATAAATAAAGACTTGTCAATTTGTTGAATTTTTCAAAGGCTCAACTTTTAATTTTGTTAATTTTCTGTATTGTTTTTCTATTATCTATTCCATTTATTTCTTCCATGATATTTATTATTTCCTTCCTTTTACTTGCCTTAGGTTGAGTTTCTTTAGTTTCTTAAGGTGGAAGTTTAGATTACTGATTTGTGATTTTTTTTTTTATTTTATAAATTTATTTATTTATTTATTTATTTTTGGCTGTGTTGGGTCTTCGTTTCTGTGCGAGGGCTTTCTCCAGTTGCAGTGAGCGGGGGCCACTCTTCATCGCCGTGCGTGGGCCTCTCACTGTCGCGGCCTTCTCTTGTTGCGGAGCACAGGTTCCAGACGCGCAGGCTCAGTAGTTGTGGCTCACGGGCTTAGTTGCTCCGTGGCATGTGGGATCTTCCCAGACCAGGGCTCGAACCCGTGTCCCCTGCATTGGCAGGCAGATTCTAAACCACTGTGCCACCAGGGAAGCCCCTGATTTGTGATCTTTTATCCTTTTTTCCCCAGCTTTATTAAGGTATAATTGACAAATAAAATTGTATTATACCTAAAGTATACAATGTGATGATTTGATACATGTATATGTGTGAAAGAACTCACAGTATCAAGTTAACTAACACATTCATCATCTCATGTGTTTAATTTTTTTGATGAGAACACTTAAGATCTACTCTCTTAGTAAATTTCAGTTATACAATAAAGTATTATCAACTATAGTCACCATGTTATGTATTAGATTCTCAGACCTTATTCATCTTATAGATTAAAGTTTGCACCCTTTTACCATCTTTCCCCATTTCACCCATGCTAAGCCCATGGCAACATTCACTCTACCATCTGTTTCTATGAGTTAAATTTTTTTTTTTTAAGATTCTACATATTGTGATACCATGCAGTATTTGTCTTTATCTGTCTGATTTAGTTCATTTATCATAATGCCCTCCAGGTTAATTCATGTTATTGAAGATGGCAGGAGTTCCTTCTTTTTTGGGTCTGAATAATATTCCATTGTATGTGTATATATATATATATATATATATATATATATATATATATATATATATATACCACATTTTCCTTATCCATTCACCCATTGATGGACACTTAGGTTGTTTCCATACCTTGACTATTGAGAATAATACTGCAATGAAGAGGGAATGCAGATATCTCTTCAATATCCTATTTTCATTTCCTTTGGATATATTCCCAGAAGTGGGATTGGTGAATCATATGGTAGTTCTATTTTTCATTTTGTGAGGAACCACTATACTGGATTTCCAGATTTTCTAACACCATTTATTGAAGAGATTATTCTTTCCCCATTGTATGTTCTTGGCACCTTTGTTGAAAATTGACCATATCTGCGTGGGTTTATTTATGGGCTCCGCATTCTGTTCTATTAGTCTATGTGTCTGTTTATATGCCAATACCATACCATTTTGATTACTCTGGCTTTATAATACAGTTTGAAATCAGGAATTGTGATACCTCCTGCTTTGTTCTTCTTTCTCAAGATTGCTTTGGCTATTTGGAGTCTTTTGTGGTTCCATATGAATTTTAGGGTTATTTTTCCTGTTTCTGTGAAACAGGCACTGGAATTTTGAAGGGGCTTGCATTGAATTTGTGGATTGCTTTGTGTAGAATGTATATTTTAACAATAGTAATTCTTCAAATCCATGAACATGAAATATCATTCCTTTATTTGTGTCTTCCTAAATTTCTTTCATCAATGTTTTATAGTTTTCAATGTACAGATTTTTCATCTCCTTGATTAAATTTATGCCTGAGTACTTTATTCTTTTTGATGTTATTTTAAATGGGATTGTTTTCTTAAAATTTCTCTTTCCAGTAGTTTGTGTATACAAACACAACTGATTTTTGCATATTGATTTTACATCTGCAACTTTACTGAATTCATTTATTAGTTCTAACAGCTTTTTTTTTTTTTTTTGATGGAGTCTTTTGAATGTTTCATATATAATAGCATGTCTTTCTGGGACATCTATAATACATATATTGGCCTTCTTGATGTTGTCCCATATGTTATTTAAGTTATCTTCACTCTTTTTTATTCTTTTTTTCTGTTTGGTCTTCTGATTGGATGATTTCTACTGCCCTGTCTTTGAGTTCGCTAATTTTTTTCTTCCACTTGATCTAGTATGTTGTTGAACCCCTCTACTGAATTCTTTAGTTCAATTATTGTATTCTTCAGCTCTATGATTTATGTTTGATAGTTTTTAATATTTTCTATCTCTTTGTGGAAATGATCACTTTGTGCATTCCTCTCCTGACCTCAGTGAGCTTCTTTATCATCAATAGTTTCAACTCTCTATCATATAAATCACTTATCTCCGTTTTATTAAGGTCAGTTTCTGGAGATTTATCTTGTTCTTTTGTTTGGAATGTATTCCTCTGTTTCTTCATTTTCCTTGACTCTCCGTGTTGTTTTCTGCACATTAGATAAAACCACCTCTTCTAGTCTTGACAGACTGGTCTTGTGTAGGAGAAGAAGCTCATCAATCAACCCGGCTAGAATTCCTGCTTACCTATCAAACTTTTATCCAAATTGCTATCTTTGTTCTTAGTGGCTGTCTGTAGTTGATGTTTTGCCAGGACCTGTCAGTGTCCCAACAGCATGGAGAATGCCCATACTTATGCCTGTTCAGACTCCCAGAGGACTACAAATTGCCTGCACCTTCAGCTCCATGATGCAAGAAGCCTGACCTTCAGGCAGTGTCTAGGAAAGTCAGCACATTAGATATGCACTTTAGGCCCTATCAAGGAGAAACTGGGAGCAGCATTTTCTTTGCTACTCATTCTGTGCTGAACCAGAAGGAATAGTTTCTGGGAGTGCTTACAAACCAAATAGAATCACATCTTTGTTTTGTGTGGTTCTGGGAGACTGTGAATGCTGAGCCCTGATAGCTCTCAGAGCTAAGTGATTTGGGAGTCAGTACCTTGGGTGGCAGCCATAAAATTTGGGGTCCTAGATATGCGGACAAGCTTCTCTCAGGGAGAAGATAGAGGCTTGATTTTATTACTGGAGTGAGCCAGGGGGTGACAGCAGGAACAGGTCTACTCAGACTCCTTGAAGGAGTCTAGTCAGCTTCTATAGGCAGGCTGATAAGAAACCAGGACTTCAAGCAGCATCTGGTGAAGTGTGCAGTCAAACCCCTTCCAGGGAAAAACTGGGAGATGGGCTTTTTTGCTTGTTTCCTCTGTGTTGAGCCTGGTGAGGGAATAGCTGCATCAAGTGCTTCTGTGCCTCTTTGAAAACTCCTTTTTTAAAATTAATATGGTTCTGGGGGACTTGTGAATGCCAAGCCCTTTTGGCAATCAGAACTAGGTGATTTGAAGGCCCATATCTCAGATGGCACAAAAAATTTGGGATGCTAGATATGTGGACAAGCTTTTACCAGGTAGAAGCTGGAGACTTGGTTCTTTTGTTGGAACGAGCAAGAGGGAGAATGTGGGGTAAGTGACTACTAGCCCACCAGTTCTTTTTGGTTCCTGGGAGGATTCCAGTCCTTGCCTAGGTGCAGACTGATTAGAAGCTAGCCCCTCAGGCAGCAGCTAGTAAAGTATACAGTAAATTTCTTCTGGGGAGAAACTGGGAGATGAACAATTTTGCCTGCTCCTTCTGCCCTGAGCCTACATATATAGCTGCAGACAGGGCTCACATGCCTGTTTAAATACTGCTTCTTTGGGAATTTCCTGGTGGTCCAGTAGTTAGGACTCTGTGCTTTCACTGCCAAGGGCCCGGGCTCAGCCCCTGGTCAAGGAACTAAGATCCTGCAAGCAGTGTGGCACAGCCCAAACAAACAAACAAAACAAAACAAAACAAAAAAACCCACCTGCTTCTTTGTTGGCTAAAGTCCTGTGGAACTCAGGAATGAATGCAAGCCAGACTGGTTATCACAGCTAGGTGATTTGAGGGTCTGACCCTTAGGTGGCAACCATAAAAGTTGGGGTGCTAAATGTATGGACACGTTTCTTCCAGGTAGATCCTGGTGAATTGGTTTTACCATTGGAGTTAGCCACAGAGAGAAGGTGGGAGAAGGTATCCACTGGCTGTTTTGGGCTCTGGGCAGGATCTCAGTCAGCATATAGACATGAGCTTATTAGAAGCTGGACCCTCAGATAGCAGCTGGTAATCAGATAGGAGAAGACAAGTGTTATAATTTTTTTTTAACTTTTTAATTTAATTTACTTTATTTTTTAATACAGCAGATTCTTATTAGTCATCAATGTTATACACATCAGTGTATACATGTCAATCCCAATCACCCAATTCATCACACCACCATCCCCACCCACCCGTGGCTTTCCCCCCTTGGTGTCCATATGTTTGTTCTCTACATCTGTGTCTCAACTTCTGCCCTGCAAACTGGTTCATCTGTACCATTTTTCTAGGTTCCACATACATGCATTAATATACGATATTTGTTTTTCCCTTTCTGACTTACTTCACTCTGTATGACAGTCTCTAGATCCATCCACGTCTCAACAAATGAACCAATTCCATTCCTTTTTATGGCTGAGTAATATTCCATTGTATATATGTACCACGTCTTTATCCATTCATCTGTCGATGGGCATTTAAGTTGCTTCCATGACCTGGCTATTGTAAATAGTGCTGCAATGAACATTAGGGTGCATGTGTCTTTTTGAATTATGGTTTTCTTTGGGTATATGCCCAGTAGTGGGATTGCTGGATCATATGGTAATTCTGTTTTTAGTTTTTTAAGGAACCATACTGTTCTCCATAGTGGCTGTATCAATTTACATTCCCACCAAAAGTGCAAGAGGGTTCCCTTTTCTCCACACCCTCTCCAGAATTTGTTGTTTGTAGATTTTCTGATGATGCCCATTCTAACTGGTATGATGTAATACCTCATTGTAGTTTTGATTTGCATTTCTCTAATAATTATTGATGTTAAGCAGCTTTTCATGTGCTTCTTGGCCATCTGTAGGTCTTCTTTGGAGAAATGTCTATTTAGGTCTTCTGCCCATTTCTGGATTGGGTTGTTTGTTTCTTTAATATTGAGCTGCATGAGCTCTTTATATATTTTGGAGAATAATCTTTTATCTGTTGATTCGCTTGTAAATATTTTCTCCCATTCTGAGGGTTGTCTTTTTGTCTTGTTTATGGTTCCCTTTGCTGTGCAAAAGGTTTGACGTTTCATTAGGTCCCATTTGTTTATTTTTGTTTTTATTTCCATTACTCTAGGAAGTGTATCAAAAAAGATCTTGCTGTGATTTATGTCAAAGAGTGTTCTTCCTATGTTTTCCTCCAAGAGTTTTATAGTGTCCAGTCTTACATTTAGGTCTCTAATCCATTTTGAGTTTATTTTTGTGTATGGTGTTAGGGAGTGTTCTAATTTCATTCTTTTACATGTAGCTGTCCAGTTTTCCCAGCACCACTTATTGAAGAGACTGTCTTTTCTCCATTGTATATCCTTGCTTCCTTTGTCATAGATTAGTTGACCATAGGTGCATGGGTTTATCTCTGGGCTTTCTATCTTGTTCCATTGATCTATGTTTCTGTTTTTGTGCCAGTACCATATTGTCTTGATTACTGTAGCTTTGTAGTATAGTCTGAAGTCAGGGAGTTTGATTCCTCCAGCTCCGTTTTTCCCCCTCAAGACTGCTTTGGCTATTCGGGGTCTTTGCGTCTCCATACAAATTTTAAGATTTTTTTGTTCTAGTTCCGTAAAAAATGCCACTGACAATTTGATAGGGATTGCATTGAATCTGTAGATTGCTTTGGGTAGTATAGTCATTTTCACAATATTGATTCTTCCAATCCAAGAACATGGTATATCTCTCCATCTGTTGGTATCATCTTTAATTTCTTTCATCAGTGTCTTATAGTTTTCTACATACAGGTCTTTTGTCTCCCTAGGTAGGTTTATTCCTAGGTATTTTATTCTTTTTGTTGCAGTGGTAAATGGGAGTGTTTCCTTAATTTATTTCTCTTTCAGATTTTTTATCATTAGTGTGTAAGAATGCAAGAGATTTCTGTGCATTAATTTTGTATCCTGCAACTTTACCAAATTCATTGATTAGCTCTAGCAGTTTTCTGGTGGCGTTTTTAGGATTCTCTATGTATAGTATCATGTCATCTGCAAACAGTGACAGTTTTACTTCTTCTTTTCCAATTTGTATTCCTTTTATTTCTTTTTCTTCTCTGATTGCCATGGCTAGGACTTCTAAAACTGTGTTGAATAATAATGGTAAGAGTGGACATCCTTGTCTCATTCCTGATCTTAGAGGAAATGCTTTCAGTTTTTCACCATTGAGAATGATGTTTGCTGTGGGTTTGTCATATATGGCCTTTATTATGTTGAGGTAGGTTCCCTCTATGCCCACGTCCTGGAGAGTTTTTATCATAAATGGGTGTTGAATTTTGTCAAAAGCTTTTTCTGCATCTATTGAGATGATCATATGGTTTTTATTCTTCAATTTGTTAATATGGTATATCACATTGATTGATTTGCATATACTGAAGAATCCTTGCATCCCTGGGATAAATCCCACTTGATCATGCTGTATGATCCTTTTAATGTGTTGTTGGATTCTGTTTGCTAGTATTTTGTTGAGGATTTTTGCATCTATATTCATCAGTGATATTGGTCTGTAATTTTCTTTTTTTGTAGTATCTTTGTCTGGTTTTGGTATCAGGGTGATGGTGGCCTCATAGAATGAGTTCGGGAGTGTTCCTTCCTCTGCAATTTTTTGGGAAGAGTTTGAGAAGGATGGGTGTTAGCTCTTCTCTAAATGTTTGATAGAATTCACCTGTGAAGACATCTGGTCCTGGAATTTTGTTGGAAGACTTTTAATCACAGTTTCAATTTCATTACTTGTGATTGGTCTGTTCATATTTTTTATTTCTTCCTGATTCAGTCTTGGAAGGTTATACCTTTCTAAGAATTTGTCCATTTCTTCCAGGTTGTCCATTTTATTGGCATAGAGTTGCTTGTAGTAGTCTCTTAAGATGCTTTGTATTTCTGCAGCGTCTGTTGTAACTTCTCCTTTTTCATTTCTAATTTTATTGATTTGAGTCCTCTCCCTCTTTTTCTTGATGAGTCTGGCTAATGGTTTATCAATTTTGTTTATCTTCTCAAAGAACCAGCTTTTAGTTTTATAGATCTTTGCTATTGTTTTCTTTGTTTCTATTTCATTTATTTCTGCTCTGATCTTTATGTTTTCTTTCCTTCTGCTAAATTTAGGTTTTGTTTGTTCTTCTTTCTCTAGTTCCTTTAGGTGTAAGGTTAGATTGTTTATTTGAGATTGTTCTTGTTTCTTGAGGTAGGCTTGTATAGCTATAAACTTCCCTCTTAGAACTGCTTTTGCTGCATCCCATAGGTTTTGGATCATCGTGTTTTCATTGTCATTTGTCTCTTGGTATTTTTTGATTTCCTCTTTGAGTTCTTCAGTGATCTCTTGGTTATTTAGTAACGTATTGTTTAGCCTCCATGTGTTTGTGTTTTTTCCATTTTTTCCCCTGTAATTCATTTCTAATCTCATAGCGTTGGGGTCAGAAAAGATGCTTGATATGATTTCAATTTTCTTAAATTTACTGAGGCTTGATTTGTGACCCAAGATGTGATCTATCCTGGAGAATGTTCCATGTGCACTTGAGAAGAAAGTGTAATCTGCTGTTT
This sequence comes from Balaenoptera acutorostrata, assembly GCF_949987535.1. Lineage (NCBI taxonomy): Eukaryota > Metazoa > Chordata > Mammalia > Artiodactyla > Balaenopteridae > Balaenoptera > Balaenoptera acutorostrata. The sequence goes on along the minus strand of NC_080067.1, from coordinate 84,451,165 downwards.
TGGGACGGAATGTCCTATAAATATCAATTAAATCTATCTGGTCTATTGTGTCATTTAAATCTTCTGTTTCCTTATTTATTTTCATTTTGGATGATACGTCCATTGGTGTAAGTGAGGTGTTAAAGTCCCCCACTATTATTGTGTTACTGTCAATTTCCTCTTTTACAGCTGTTAGCAGTTGCCTTATGTATAGAGGTGTTCCTATGTTGGGTGCATATATATTTATAATTGTTATATCTTCTTCTTGGATTGATCCCTTGATCATTATGTAGTGTCCTTACTTGTCTCTTGTAGCATTCTTTATTTTAAAGTCTATTTTATCTGATATGAGTATTGTTAGTACACCTTTCTTTTGATTTCCATTTGCATGGAATATCTTTTTCCATCCCCTCACTTTCAGTCTGTATGTGTCCCTAGGTCTGAAGTGGGTCTCTTGTAGACAGCATATATAAGGGTCTTGTTTTTGTATCCATTCAGCAAGCCTGTGTCTTTTGGTTGGAGCATTTAATCCATTCACGTCTAAGGTAATTATTGATATGTATGTTCCTATGACCATTTTCTTAATTGTTTTGGGTTTGTTTTTTAGGTCCTTTTCTTCTCTTGTGTTTCCCACTTAGAGAAGTTCCTTTAGCATTTGTTGTAGAGCTGGTTTGGTGGTGCTGAATTCTCTTAGCTTTTGCTTGTCTGTAAAGCTTTTGATTTCTCCATCGAATCTGAATGAGATCTTTGCCAGGTAGAGTAATCTTGGTTTTAGGTTCTTCCCTTTCATCACTTTAAGTATATAATGCCACTCCCTTCTGGCTTGTAGAGTTTCTGCTGAGAAATCAGCTGTTAACCTTATGGGATTTCCCTTGTATGTTACTTGTCGTTTTTCCCTTGCTGCTTTCTATAATTTTTCTCTGTCTTTAATTTTTGTCAATTTGATTACTATGTGTCTCGGCGTGTTTCTCCTTGGGTTTATCCTGTATGGGACTCTGCACTTCCTGGACTTGGGTGGCTATTTCCTTTCCCATGTTAGGGAAATTTTCGACTATAATCTCTTCAAATATTTTCTCTGGTCCTTTCTCTGTCTCTTCTCCTTCTGGGAACCCTATAATGTGAATGTTGTTGTGTTTAATGTTCTCCCAGAGGTCTCTTAGGCTGTCTTCATTTCTTCTCATTCTTTTTTCTTTATTCTGTTGTGCAGCCGTGAATTCCACCATTCTGTCTTCCAGGTTACTTATCCGTTCTTCTGCCTCAGTTATTCTGCTATTGATTCCTTCTAGTGTAGTTTTCATTTCAGTTATTGTATTGTTCATCTCTGTTTGTTTGTTCTTTAATTCTTCTAGGTCTTCATTAAACATTTCTTGCATCTTCTCGATCTTTGCCTCCATTCTTTTTCCAAGGTCCTGGATCATCTTCACTATCATTATTCTGAGTTCTTTTTCTGGAAGGTTGCCTATCTCCACTTCATTTAGTTGTTTTTCTGGGGTTTTATCTTGTTCCTTCATCTGGTACATAGCCCTCTGCCTTTTCATCTTGTCTGTCTTTCTGTGAGTGTGGTTTTTGTTCCACAGGCTGTAGGATTGTAGTTCTTCTTTCTTCTGCTGTCCGCCCTCTGGTGGATGAGGCTATCTAAGAGGCTTGAGCAAGCTTCCTGATGGGAGGGACTGGTGGCGGGTAGAGTTGGGTGTTGCTCTGGTGGGCAGAGCTCAGTAAAACTTTAATCCGCTTGACTGCTGATGGGTGGGGCTGGGTTCCCTCACTGTTGGTTGTTTGGCCTGAGGCAACCCAACACTGGAGCCTACCTGGGCTCTTTGATGGGGCTGATGACAGTCTCTGGGAAGGCTCACGCCAAGGAGTACTTCCCAGAACTTCTGCTGCCAGTGTCCTTGTCCTCACGGTGAGCCACAGCCACCCCCCCGCCTCTGCAGGAGACCCTCCAACACTAGCAGGTAGGTCTGGTTCAGTCTCCCCTGGGGTCACTGCTCCTTCCCCTGGGTCCTGATGCACACACTACTTTGTGTGTGCCCTCCAAGAGTGGAGTCTCTGTTTTCCCCAGTCCTGTCAAAGTCCTGCAATCCAATCCCACTCGGCTTCAAAGTCTGATTCTCTAGGAATTCCTCCTCCCGTTGCCGGACCCCCAGGTTGGGAAGCCTGACATGGAGCTCAGAACCTTCACTCCAGTGGGTGGACTTCTGTGATATAAGTGTTCTCCAGTCTGTGAGTCACCCACCCAGCAGTTATGGGATTTAATTTTACTGTGATTGTGCCCCTCCTACCATCTCATTGTGGCTTCTCCTTTGTCTTTGGATGTGGGGTATATTTTTTGGTGAGTTCCAGTGTCTTCCTGTCGATGATTGTCCAGCAGCTAGTTGTGATTCTTGTGTTCTCACAAGAGGGAGTGAGAGCACGTCCTTGTACTCCGCCATCTTGGTTCCTCGCCAAGTGTTATAGTTTTTAAATATATTTATAATTATAATTTTTATAATTACCTAAATAATTAACTTTACTGGTTCTCTTTATTTTTTCATGTGGATTTGAGTTATTGTCTTGTATCCTTCATTTTAGCCAAAAGGTCTCCCTTTAGTATTTCTTGTAAGGTAGGTCTGTTAGTGATGCATTTTCTCAGTTTTTTGTTTATCTGGACTGTCTTTATTTCACTGTTTCTGAAAGAAAATTTTGCTAGGTGTAGAATTCTTGGTTGACTGTGGTTTTCTTTTAGTACTTTGAGTATATCAACTCACTGTCTTCTGGCCTCCACAGTTTCTGATAAGAAATCAGCTGTTAATTTTATTAAAGCTCCCTTGTACATGATAAATTGCTTGTCTTACTGATTTCAAGATTCATTGTCTTTGGCTTACAACAGTTTGATTACAGTGTGTTTCAGTATGGATCTCTTTGAGTTTATCCTACTTGGACTTTTTTGAGTTTGATTATGGATATGTTGATTAATGTTTTTCATCAAATTTGGGAAATTTCCAGCAAATATTTCTTCAAATATTCTTTCTGCCCATTCTCTCTCTGTCTCTGTCTCTCTCTCTCTCCCACTCTCCCTCCCTCCCTCCCTCCTACACTTCCTCCTTCCTGGGACTCCTGTTATGCCTATGTTAATATTTTTGATGTGTCCTAAAGGTTTCTGACACTCTCTTCATTTACTTCTACTTCTAGAAGCATGTATACATTCTATTTTCTCTGCAAACTGGATAATCTTGATCTATCTTCAAGTTCATTGATATTGTTTCTTCCGCCATCTCAAATCAGCTGTTGAGTCATGGTAGTAAATTTTTTATTTCAGTATTGTACTTTTCAACTCTAGAATTTATATTTGCTTTTTAGAAAATAATAATTTCTATCTCTTGATATTTCTTATTTGGTAAGACATTCTTCTTTTATTTTCCTTTAGTTATTTGAACATATTTCTAATAGGTTATATAAAGTCTTTGTTTAGAATGTCCAATGCAGTTTTCATAGATTGCTTTTCTTGTTTCTTTGTATGTATCTTAATTTTTTTGTTCATAACTAGGCATTTAAAATAATGTGTCAATTTTGCACATCAGATTGCCCCTCTTTCCCAGGGTTTGTTGTTTTTCCCCTTATTGTTGTTATTGCTTCTTGTTTGTTTAGTAACTTTTATAAACTAATTCTGTAAATTTTGCACATGTTCCATTGCTAAACTCTCTGCTTGATTATCTTAGTGGTCAGCTAATAATTGCACAGCAATTTTCTTAAATGCTTTGAACTAATATGTCTCCTATCCTTTGCTAATGAGCTCTGTGTGTGTGTTGGGGCACACCTTCAGCTCTCTGGCAGTTCACAACTCTGCTTTATCCCTCACTACCTGTTTATGTAGAACCTCAATGTCAGCCAGAGTCAAGACTTTAGGAGCTTCTCAATTCTTTCCTGGGCATGTACACAGCCTTGCACATGTGCGTAGCCTTCTAGATTTCCAAGAACATGATGGAGCTTTTCAAAGCCCCCTAAGGATATCTTATTCCCCAGCTTTTCTTCTTAGGTTTTTTGGACAACCTCTTATTTGTCCCAACAATTATCTTCCTTGTAGGCAATTGTGACATTAAACAATTACCACGAATTGTTTTTGACAGATGCCTCAGGGAAAAGACTATATAAACTGAATGAACTCTGGGCCAGATCAAATAAAGCCCTGTGAGTTGGGGCTTCCAGGGAGCTGTCAAACAAGTAAGATAATGATAATTCTCTGATAAGGTGGTGTTCCAAACCAATTTTGTCTCCTACCAGTGGCTGCTAGGCTGATATTCACAGCTATCGTACTCACAAGGTTGTTAATATTCAAGGCTACTGAGGAGCTGGGAAGAGGGGGGTGGGAATAGGGCAACTTAAAACACTAAAAAACTCACAGTTTTTTGACCACTTTTCTTAAATAAATGCCTCTCAGATTGTAGCAAGTCTTTGGTTAATTTCCAGAGTTCTGAAACAGTTGATTTTTACTATTTTTTTTGCTAGTGTTCTCTTTGTTTTTATGGAGGAAAGGAATTTTACTCTACCATTTCTTATACCACAATTCCAGAAGGGCTCTCTTGAATATGTTAAATTTGAATTATTTATTAGCATAAGGCAAGATTGCAAAATTAACAGCATGTAATCTAGAACCAGACTTGCTTGGTCTGCTGATTTCTAGCTGTGATAATTTTGCCTTAGTTTCCTCTTCTATGAAGGGAGCATATTAATAGTAACTATCTCATAGGGTTGTTGAGAGTATTACAAGAGTTAATTGCAAGTACAGTATGTAGACTAGTGGTTGGCAAACCATTGTTTGTAGACCAGTCTTGCTAACTATTTTGCTTTTTAAGGTCCGTAAACTAAGAATAATTTTTTCATTTTAAAATGGTTTTAAAATCAAAAGAATATTTCCTGACACATGAACATACGAAATTCAAATTTCAGTGTCCATAAATAAAGTTTTGTTGATACACAGCCACACTCATTCATTTACATATTGTCTATGGCATCTTTTGCACAAAAACAGCAGGGTTAAGTAGTTGTGACCAAGGCTGTATGGCCTACAAAGTCTCCAGTACTTACTATCTGGCTATTTGTAGGAAAAGTTTGCTGACCTCTAATATAGTACACTAAAAGGCACCAAAGAACTCAATAATTGTTAGCTATGATTTTTTACTAGACAGCTCATAGTTACTGCTCAGTCTCTGCTCTTTTTTAAAGGTATATTTCACTTAGTCCACAGAGGTCTCAACTTTGTTTCATTAGGTCACATTGTACTCACCATGGCCTCCCAATCTCAGCATGGTCTGGCTCCTGTCTCCCTCTCTGAGCTCATCTTTCCCTCTTTCTCACTCTGATCTAGTTGCCCTGGCCGTCTGTCAGTTCTGGGAATGTGCCGAGCAATTTCCTTCCTCAGGGTCTTTGCATTTGCTTTTCTCTATGTTTGGAACACTCTCTCCCTGCCTCTTCACAAATCTGGATCTATGTCATTTTTCAGGTCTCAGTTTAAAAATCACACATCAACAAATCCTTCCCAGACCCTAGAGAAGGGTCTCTCTCCCTTGTTATTCCTTATTCAAATATTCTATTCATTTCCTTTGTGGCAATAATAATACTCTGTCATTATCTTATTTATTTATTTATTTTTAACTGCTTTTTGTCTGCTTCCCCACTAGAACATTAGCTCCTTGAGAACAGGGACTTCATATTTCTTATTCCTTATTATAGCATGGTAGTGCCCTCGCAAAATATTTGTTCAATGAATGAATGATATTTTAGCTCCAACTCCCATGGTTAAGTATATTCATTCTCTCCTTTTTCTTATATTCACATGCCAAGGAAACTGATAGCCCTTACATATCTTTTTGCTCAAGGGCATGTCATAGTCTCTGGCTGAGCTATTGTTTGGCTGACTGCTGCTTGTTCCTCACAGAAAACCCTCCTCAGCACTGTTCTAACCAGTTCCAGGTCAACAGCCTCTTTCCTGTGTTGTCCACAACTGACTCACAGCAAACAAACACCTTGGCTCTGCTGTCAGTGGGGATGTAGCTACCTACCAGCTGCAGTGCTCTATTCTGCTGCCTCAGGGTACTTCCGGCAGTCTCTAACCCTTTAGATACCTCACGGTTGACCTGGAGATGCATTCTGAACTCTGGTGTTCTCCCTGACACTCCTCTCACTGGGCCTGAGGTGGAATAGAGGGTTCCATGTTGGTGTGAGGTGGGCATGATGGGGAAGGAGAATGTCATCCCACTTCCACAGCTCACTCTAGAAGAAATCTTTTTCTCAGTCTCCAAAAACTCTCTCAGCATCTCCAGCCTTATTTTCCTAGGCAGGGAATGGGTGATCAACTAATGGTTACAAAACAGCAAGCCCTGCTTAGGGGATCTAGCAACTCACGTTGGAATGTGGGAGTGGTTGGCGTTCGTTACCTTAGAGCTTTGGCCAAAGGCAGAGTCTTATTTTAACATCTCATTACACATGTCTGGTACCCTCTGAAACATTACATGTCTCATGCATGAAACATTCACTTAACTTGTGTGCATGTATGTTTTGTGTGTGTATGTGTGTGTGTGTGTGGCAGTTTTTATTAATTCTAAAGATTGCACCATATGCTTTTCAATCTGTTCTGGAGGGTTTGCAAAGGTCTGTGGCTAAAAAGTTTTAGCCTCATTTATGAATTAACTTAGACTATTGAGTTAATATTTTAAAAATCATGAGCAAAAATTAAATATTTTAAAAATAGTTTCAGGTGTGTTAGGTGGGGTGGTAGAGTTTTACTGCATGGCAGATTCTACTTGTATCCCTTGAGGCATCGTTTCTGTAACACAGTTTATAAAGGCAGCAGAAGGTAGTTCTGCGTTTATTACTTATGTGTTGGTGGAGTGAGAAAGAACAATTTCTAATTTCTGCCAGTAAAATTCTTTTCTGTTCCTGTCTGTTGAGCTTGTTCTGGCAGTAATCATATTCTCCCTCCCCTTTTCTCCCCCTAGCCTTAACAGAGATACATTTGTGCTCATGCTGGATTGATGTAGGAAAAGTGGAAAAACTCTTCTTTTTTGGAACCATTAATTTCTTCTTGAATTCAGAAATTAGGATTGAGCAGCCTACACATCTAATTGTCTTCTCTGCTATAAAGTAGAGAGAGCTTAGGAAGACAGAAGAAGAGTTAAATGCTTTGCAGCATCTTATTAGCAGCCTATATCTCTTTAGCTCTTACTAATTATTTTCTCTCCACTTCCTTGTCTATTCAGTGACTTACCCCTTCTTAGAACCTTCTTTTTTTGAGTGTGGGTGACATTGGGCCTGGATCAGAGTTGGTACTCAATATACGTTAACAAATGGATAAATGATTTTCTAGGAGTATCTCCCTATATGGGTACCATGGGTACTATGGCATTTAAGAGGCCTCATGTTAGGGCTGCTTGACTAGAGAGCTGTCCAGGTACAGAGAGCTGAGGTCAAGTGGCCATGAAGTTGCAGGAACACTACAAAGTGGAAGTCCCTGTTCCATTTGATGTTAACTGCCCTTGGACTTAACTCAAGCAAGAATAATTTGTGGCCCCAAGGTTGATCTTAACTGGCTAGGAGAATAATAATGGTAGACTCAAACTCTGGCTTAAAAAAAAATCTGTGGGTCATATTTTACATCACTTCCAGCTAATGCCTGAATGACCAATTACTATATCTCTCAGAAATTCAACCCACCAACAATATTAGCTGTTAATATTCAGCTCTTTCCTATAGTTCGTAAGGAGTTTTGTGAAAGATGATTCTCAGGAGCCCTGGGGCATCCTTGCACTGAAGCCTGACTCCTTTACCATGGAGACTGCACTCTTTAATCAGATAGGGGAGCTGCTGTGGTTTACCATGCATGCCTCTATCCTTTGAAAGCCCCTTGTCTGCCTTATCTTTTAAATCTGTATTCTTAACTATAGTAAAAGTTGCCATTTATTGATCTCTTACTATATGCCTGTCACTTTACATACATAATGATATTTAATTTGCCAGTGTTCCATCTTAAATCCTAAGTTATGCTCTCTCTTTCTCTATTCACCAGGAGAGCTTATCTGTTCCAATGGCTTCAACTATCATCGTCATACTTAATCTGGATATAGCCTCATCACTGGGTCCACACATCAAAACCTCAATCAATGTTTCCCCATGGATGACTTGCCATCACCACTCTAATTCAACATTTTGGAAACCCTTTCATTTTCCTCTCCCATCTTCTTTCTCTGTGTGTGGAATCATCATCTTTGCTATCACCCAGACTTAAAACTTGTAGTCATCCTTGACTCATCCTTCTCCTCCTTTTATATATATATATATATATATATATATATATATATATATATATATATATATATATATATATATATATATATGAGAGACTCACCAAGTCCTCCTGATTTTCTTCCCTCCATTCCCTCTACCACAATGTTACTTCAGATCTCCTTACCTCACAGATGAATTATTGCAGATCACTTTTGGAGGCCTTCCCAATTCCAGGTGCTTTGCTCTTTGATGCATACTGCTACCACACTTGGCCAATCTTTACACACCGTTTTCTCACATTACTCTGGTTGCCAGTGGCCCACTGAGTTAAGTTCACACCCTTATTCTGACCCTATTTATCTAACTTTATCCATGCCAACTTCTTCTTCTTCTTCTCCTTCTTCTCCTTTTTTATCCAATATGTAGTGTCTGCCTTAGTCAAGCCCAAGATCTTCTATAACTTTCACCTCCAGGTCTCTGGTCATAAGGTTCCCTTCATCTAGAATTTTCTCCCTTCCCTCTCTTGGGATAAAAAATCCAAGGCTCAAAGAAGTTGAATGATTTTCCTGAGCTTGTATTGCAAGTGATTGAGCTGGATTTAAACCTATTCTTCTGACTCTCAAGACAGTGCTTTCTTTCCTTAGCCACACTGCTTGTTTCAGAATCAGATTAATATAGGATGGAACCATAAATGGAAACTCAAATTGCATTTGTATAGCACCTGCCTGACAATAAAATACAGGAAAACATTAGCCTCTGAAGACTCTCTCCCTTATATTGGACCCTAGCCATGGCAATGAAGATATTTTAACATATCCAGCCAAATTAATCTGCAAAATATGGATTAATTTTTATGGCTTTTCAATCTGTAATCCTTAAAGAAAACTTAAAATTCAAAAAAATGATAGTGGGATGCCCACAATTTGTTTTAAAATTACTAAAAATTCTCCATTCAAATTCAAATTCAATTACAGGGGCATTGCTCCTAGTTGTCCTGGGTTTGTACTTTAAGCTGCACCCAAAGTTCCAGTACTGTTTTTTTTTTTATGATTCTAAAAAAGGATCAGATAGCATATGTTCAAGCTGAGCAAGCTACTAGGATGCCAATAGTATGTTTCTGTAAACCTTTGATTGTGGATTTCCTATGCAAATGGGATTTCTCAGAGTCCTGGCTAGTATTGCTTTTAAATGAGGACATGACCTTTAGTTCAAACGGATATCAAAGATCACTAGACTCTTATTCAAAGTCTTTCTTAGGTGTCCTTAGAATGCAGAGATTTGGATTTGTGATCTGGCTGCTAACTTGCTGAATAACCAGCAGATATCTTTCTTCATCTCTGCTTCCTTCTCTAGGGAAGAAAGGTAACAACTGTCTCTTTCCATTCTCCCAGGGGTATCAAGGATTAAGGATGTTGTGAACATTCTTAAAAGAGAGGTTGTGTTTTATTACATAAAAATATCATGAATGTAATCACATCATGACAATAGCTAAGTTTTATTACAGGTACATACAAAGGGTAGTTCTTGTTGCTCATTTATTCAGCTTCATTATTTACCATCACCACATTGATTTCTGTCTAAAAAGCCAGAATCTCAGGAACATACATAAAATTTGATTCAAACTATCAACACTTATGTAAATGTCAGATCTTTAGGGAGAATTAGAAACTAGACATTGTTAAAATCTGCCTCCGGAGTCACCTTCTTTTTTCTTAGATTTTAATGGTTCAGCTACACAGGCTAGTTGCTGATAGTAGCAGAAGATATGTCAACCTCATCCTGAGCTCTCCAAGCCATGATGAAAAGCTAGTAATTTTCTGTGGTGAACACAGCAACTTCTCTCTACTGCTTTCCCAATAAAAGAAAACCACACATTATACTGCAAACCAGATACCACTGACCACTAATTCTGTCATTAATTCAGTACCTACAATGTATAAAACATTCTTTGCAATGATGGGGCTGGGAAAGAGGTTCAATGCTGAATAAGAACACAGCCTCTGCCTTCTAGGAACCCATAATCCAATGCAAATTTGTTGCACTATCAATACCGTAATTTGTAATTCACATCTAATAACTGAATTATTTTTCTGTGTTTCTTTTTATACATGGAATGGTGTAAAAAGCTTCATATGAGTGGTTCAGAAACTTGGGTCTTAGGACTGGCTCTGCCATTGACCAGCTTATTTGACCTTGACAAGTCACTTAACTTCTCTGGACCCCAATGTCTTTAAAATCCAAGCTTTAAAGTTCTGCTCACTCCTCCAACATTCATCAGCTATTTTTGAGGACCTACTATATGCCAGCCACTGGTCCATTTACTTGGGTTACCTTAGTGACCTAAACAGACATATATCCTGCCCTCTCTTCTCTTATATTCTATAGGGGAGGAAGACAGACAATGAACAACATGATAATAAATATATAATATAGTATATTAGAAGGTTATAGTGCTATGGAATAAAGAGCATAGTGAAGAGGGAGTGTGGTATGGGGAAGAGTTGCAATTTTATATAGAGTGATCAGGTGGGACTGAGAAAGTGCCATTTAAGCAAAGATGTGGCAATGTCCTGTCCAATGCCCTCTCAAAGTATTTTTTCCTATATGGTAAGAGGGAAAAGAATTAGTGAAGTGCTAGGGCAAATACCACAGAGCAGGTCCACCCTTTCCTTGCTTTGCTCTTTCCTCTCCTTGCAGCTGAAGTTAGATATACGATCTAGAACTTCTCTGACCAACATAGTAGCTGCTAGATATATGTGGCTATTGAGCTCTGGAAATGTGGCTAGTCCAAATTGGGATATTCTGTATGTATGAAATGCACACCAGATTTCAAAGAATGTAGAATACCTCATTAATGCTTTTACATCGATTGCATGTTGAAATGATAATATTGTGTGTATACTGGGTTAAATAAAATATATTTTAGTGTAGCTACCAGAAAATTTAAAGTTATCCATGTAGTTCACATGATATTTCTGTTGGGTAGCTCATACCTAGAACTTGAAATGGGGGGTTTGCTATTACAGTGAATGTCATTCTTGCCTTGCTAGGTAAGTCATCTCTCATTTTGTTGAATGTCTTCCCTCCAGCGTTCCTCAAAAGCCTCTCCTCACCCCCACCACCGTGGCCTCTGGATCAAGAAATGCAATCACAGGGTTCACATTTCTAGAATTCAGAATACTTCAGAGCTACAATTAAGATGTGGTAGGGCCAGGGAAGGAAAAGGAATTTAGGTTCCAGAATAGAACATAGATTCACAAGGGCATGTTTTAGAAACTATAAGACAGAACATTTTTATTTAGTTGTTATGCTAATTAGACTGAATTATTTCTATCTTTAATATTCATTCTGAACTTGATGACAGTTGAAAATGTTAGTGGTCACAAGTGGTGAATGAGGGCAAAACTGGTATAAAATAGGAACCATTTCTCCAAACCGCAACTAGTCATGGAAGTCAACAAACTTTGGAAAGTCAAATTTAAAATTAAGGGAAGGGCCCATATAAAATACAGGTACCTCTTTTTGTTTTTTATTTTAGAAAGTCAGGTTATAGCATGGGATCAATTCAGCATACAGCTCTAAACAATTCACTTTCTAGAACCCTGAATTCCCCTGAATCATGTTTTTGGAAGTATTCTAAAGTCAGGCAGAATCTGAAAGATTGTTCGGCTACCTTTCTTTAAGAAGGCAAAGAACTAAATCTTCCAGCTCAGGGAGTTTTCTGTCCTCTTTATTATGATTCCCTAAGGATAGCAATAAGTATTTATTGAATGATTAGAGATTTTACAGTCCCCTTAGGAGGCTGTTTCAGTATTTCATCCATCTGATAGTAAGGAAAGCTTTGCTGGTATACACTAAAAATAATATTCTTTATTCTAAGCCAATTTCTTTCCTTTCCTTTCCTTTTTTTTCCTGTCCCTGGAGAACACCTGATGAGCACTAGTCTCTTAAAATTTTTCAAGTATGTAAGAAGTCTAAATGCAGTTCATCTCTCTCCTTTTCCCTTTGCAAATCACTGTATTAGCTGCAAAGCTCTACACAGTTGCACAGTATTGTTCCCTACCTTGTATTTATATATTTGTGCCTCTGTCTATAAATCAACTACTTTGAGTTTTCTTTATTGAATTTCATTTTATTGTTCTATTTTCACATTTATCAGGGTCACTATCAATGTTTTTTTCCTTTCACCTCATCTTACCAAATAGATGTATTTCTGAACCTGCAGTATCAGAATGCCATGAACCGTGACACTCACACTCCTAAAATATATGTTCCAACAAGGAATCAAGACAAACCAGTTCCCACTGAAGATCATAGAAGAGAAGGAACAAAGAATGTGAGATTATGAGGAAGTCAATAACTGAAAATCAGATAGGAGCCACTTACCACAGAACACCAGGGAAGAGGAAAAGACAGAACTTGTTGAAAATAAAATGATTCCTGGATATCTCAATTTAAATTATATAATCTGGATCATCTCAAGAAATAGGCTATTTAGAAGTCCCCAGCCCATTCAGTTTAGAACAATTCAGTTTGGGCTCTTTTATTCAGAGCACTTTTCCTTGAGAAAAACGGAGAGTAAATCTTGTTCAGGTTCCAAAGTTTCTTCTACTCATTCTTTTTAGACCAATATCACTACTGGTGAGTTACTCAATCTAACTGCTGTTGTCTTGCTGGGCACCAAATAAAACCCTGACTGAAGGATATATAACCTTTTACCGCTGGACTTAAGAATCATTTCTTCAATAAAAATGTAAAATATTCATGAGACAATTGCTTACTAGTGTAGGGTAATACTGCCTTTTGTGACTATGTGGGTCGGGGAGGGGAAATCCTAGAAAAGTAGCTGACAATTCCAGGTGTCTGATATAATTGCAATTATCTAGTTTTTTCTCTGTCTCCTCACGGGTCTGTAAGCTCCTTGAGCGTATTGATAGTGTCTTATTCATCTTGGGATCTCCAGATCATACTTCAGTTTCAGAATAATAGGTGCTCAATAAGTAAGTAGTTGATCAGTGAATGAATGAATCTGTAGATGTATGGATCAAGTAATCTATTTATGAAGAAAAACAAATGGCAACAGCAATATTTCAAAGCAAAATTATTCATTTATTTCCTCTAAAATCATTAGTAATAATCTAGTTTCTGTATAATTCTATTCTACGTTAAAACATTAAAGTAATAAAGTCCCTTAATTTTATATAAATTAGTTTGGTTGATAAAATAAGCAATATTAATATATTAAAAGAATTATATACATAATTTATATATATATATATATATATATATATATATATATATATATATATATATATGAAAGTACTTGGAAATGAAAATCAAGGTGATTATCAGTGTAACCTAAACTTAACCAAAGAAGGTAGCAAGTCAGTCTTGAATCTGACTTTAATTGAAAGCTGGTCACGAATTGATGGAGAGATGTTGAGAACCATGCAGGCAAAGAGAAAAATCATTAAAAAATGAACAAAAATGGGAATTATCAAGAGTTGGTAGAGGGGAATGGTAAGAATATCAATTTGACTTATGCCATGCAGAGATACTAAGAAATGAGGAAATATTAATACATAAACATCTATCTACCTGTCTATTTATATTTGAGTCAATAGACAAGTGGAAGAAATTGGTTGTTCTTAAGAGAATGACAAGATGAAACGTTTTTTTGAAAGCTTTTCTGGTAAGAACTGGAGACCAGAGGAAGAAAGTCCAGTTAGGGGGATATTATGATGATATGATAGTGAAATGATTAGTGTTTGTACAAGAATGACAGCTATGAGATAAGATAGGAAAGAAGAGATATGAAAGACATTCAGTAAAACAAACCACAGAACTTTGTACCAGTATGTACATGGAACAAAGAAAAGAAAGTAAATTTGAGATTGTGAGTAAGGGGAAACTGAAATACATGTGTCATCAATGATAATGGAGAATTTAGGAAGGTATAATATTTTGAAGGGGATAATTTTTGACCTGTTAAGTTTGTGTCATTAAAATAGGTACCTCTGGAAGTAGCTGGAAATTTAGGACTAACAAGAGGAAGTCAGGGCTGATTTTTGCATCTTCCTTCCTCTCAGCCTGATTGTTTCTCTACTCCAGGGATGATTTTCTATTTGTTTATTTGTTTGTTTATATGTTTTATTTGCTGGCTTTGGACCAATTTGGAGACTGATGTTTGCCTTTACAGGAAACCTGTATGAGCCTCTGAGCCAAGACAAATTTTTCATTTATTCATTTTTCCAGTTGATATGAACTGAGTACTTTCTCTGTGTTAAGAACAAAGCTGAGTGCTGTAGACTCAAAGACAAAAAGATGATCTCTTAGTAGTCAACCAAACAAATAATTATACAAATATAATAATCACCAGTGAAACCCAGGTTACTTATTTATCCTTGCTCGAGGGTAAAATTCAGAGTACAAAATTCATCATGAAACTAAGTCCCAAGTTTTGTCCCTAACATGCTCAGCAGAAAACCTGGTCTTTTCAAAAGCCTTTAAAATAGTTTAGGATTCCTTATTAGTGTCACACGTTTTTCCTTACCTACCACATGACATCTCTTTTACACACTAAGGTGTGTGGAAAGTTCTGGATCTAAACCCACATCAGTATTGCTAGAATATAAAGTATGAAGTGAAGCCTAGTAGGATATGAGGCTGGACAAGTAGGGATGGTCAGATATCCATACTGGACTTCTCTGACTTCATAGTTTGCTTTTATGAAATGGTACCTAGTCTTCATAGGAATATTCCACAGGACTGCTGTTTGTTCAGAGGAACAAAGAAAAGCAAACAGATTTCTTTGTTCTGCATACTTGGAAATCTTTTGGTGTGAGTTGGGCTTGCTTCCTCTAATGGAATGCAGCCATTTGCCTCCTTTGGATGCTCCATCTCTCTTTTTCTCTTCTTTTTTTGTCTTATAACAGAGTCTGTCACCAATTTAATCCCTGGCTCTTCATGGCTAAGTATCTTCTCCCAGTCATCTATCTAGGACATTCTCCTAAGAGGATCTTTAGAGTTACCTGATATTTTTTAAACTCTTACCTGTTTTGCTGGCCAAGGAAAGGAATCTGTTCTCTCACCAAGAGGTGCCACCCTTCCCCTGGCAGTAGTGCTGTGCTGGGCCTTCACCCTCGGATTTTCCCCAGTCTAGCTTAGGTTCAAACTGCAATTCATCATCTGTCTCCAGTTCCACAGATGAGCTTCTTCCTCCTGTCCTCTCTTTATATAGTCTGTAATGCTCTTTTGGATTCTCCAAGGATGTCCTAGACCAGTATTTTTCAAGCTTTAAATTACATAGGAATCACCTGTAATTTAAAATGCAGATTCTAATTTAGTATGTCTGGGCTGGAGCCTGAGATTCTGAATCTCTAGCAGTATCCCAGGTGAAACTGATGCTGCTGGTCTATGCATCATACTCTAAGTAGCAAGGTTCTGAAGATTGTCTTCTTGGGGGTCTATCTTAGCTCAGGTCTAAGTAAGCCACCTCAACTGAAGAAGAGATGGTGGCCACCACTACATCTGCCTGGCTGAATTATGCTTTCATTCACCTGCATTCCTGGGTCCCTGAGCTTCCAGCCAGGCCTCATGAGATTCAGCATGAGTCCAAGTGGAATTAACCTCATATCTGGTCACCGAATGTCAGGGAACCACATATAGGCCCTTCTACCGTTCAGCCCCAAGGTTTCCAAAGCAGCTCTCTGTGCTCTCCTGTTTTTCTTTCTGTAGCTATTGCCATCCCTGGAGATCTGTCCCCCTACCCACACCAGCTTGGCTACAGGGACACAGACTCCTTAGCTCCCCAGTCTCACAGTCTCTTGAGGCTCACAGGCTGTATAGGTTTTAAGGGTGTTCCTTCTAATTGTTTTGGCAAAATAGTTTTTTTTACTACATTTATAGTAAAAAGTAAAAACATAAAGAAGTTACAGAGATTAAAGCTCTTAAAATCCTGGTCCCTGTTTTGCAACAGCAGCTATCTTCCTCTGAGATGGTGAAATGGATGCCTAAAATCCCTTCCCTCTGTTATCAAAGTCCTGCATTCCACTGGTTGCCTCATACCTGTCTTTTGGTTTCTCCCTGTTTCTCTGGTTATGTGACTTTCCTCCTTAGTTGCTGTCCAATATCTGACCCACCGTCTCATGACCCTCTCACTTCTTGTACATTCCAGCTCTGACTTCCTACTTCTGGTCCCTTGCCTGCTCCAGCCTGTCCAACTCGCCATTTTGCTTCCTCCAAGGAGGCAAGGGACCAGGAAACCCTGTTGGTTTGAGAGCAATCTTTTAGATGTTTTAGAATGCTGGCTCTGCCAATATTACTTGACTTTGTTCCCCTAGACTGCAGCTCTGGCTCCTGACAAACACTTTGGACCTCAGCTGTGTTAGCGCTATGCCTTTGTCAACTGCCCTGGTGTTCCATTATATCTGCCACTGATTATTTTCTGTCACTTAATTTGGACTCCTTTTTCCTATCCCCATTTTCCAGTTCTAATCCACACACCTGCTGCCAAACTACAAGTATTTAGCATAGAGCAATTAGGGCTATCTCTCACATTTATACAAGATTTACTATTAACAAATTGACTGTCCTTGCTACTTTTAAATGAGTTGGAAAATCCAAATTTTGTATCATAAATTCAAAATAAATTCAGAGGGACTATGCATTTCTTTAAAAGTTGACCAACTATTCCTCAGCTGCACTGGCCTTTTTGCATATGCTGTTCCCTTCCAACACTTCCCCCCATGGCTCTATAAGTGGCTGGTTCCTTCTCATCATTTACATTTTAGTTTAAATATTACCTTCCATAGACCCCAATGTCCATCTTGTTTCATTATGCTTGTATACTTTATTCTGTTTATTTTCTTCTTAGCCTAATCACAAGCTGTGCTTATATATTTACTCATTTCCATTTTTAAAAACTATTCACTAGGCTATAAATTCTACAAGGACACAGGAACTGTATCTGGTTAGTCCAATATTAAATCAGCAGCATGCTGATTTAAATAAATATATAAATCAGCATGCTATGTTGCAGGTGTTCAATAACTACTTGGAGAATGGATACTCGAATTGGATCTAACCTTGGTAGGAGGCAAATTTGCCAGCATTATGTTATCAACCAAAAGAGTGTTTTAAGGCTTCTCAGTGATGGTGGAGGTCCAAAACTTTGAGTTGAAACAGACTGAATGGGAAGCCTGCAGAATCATGGGAGTTCTGTAATTCCAGAAACCTCACAAAGGTTTCAAGGCTAATCAGTTCATAGTTTGTCCCTTGACCTACTTTTTGCTGAAATCCTTCCTGAGACCATCAAACAATTATTGGATTAATAGACAAAGGATTAATGGGGCCTCTGGTTCAAATGGTTTGAAAAGCTGATGTAAGGCATTCATATTCTCTTAGTCTGTCCCTTGAAAGATTATCTTTTTTTTTCTGTCCTTAAATTATTTGCTGTAGCTCCTGTATATAACTGGAAAGATGATCACCTATTGATTTTTATTTTTCTTTCAGTATAGTTGAAAAACAGATGTGAGGTCTCTAGGTGAATCAAGAGTTGAGTGGAGAGAAGTACAAACTGGTATGATTAGGGAATGGAACTATGCATGATTTCAGAAAAGTTAAGTATATGGTTAGAGCTTCTGAAAATAGCACTGAAGAAAATTAAAATAATTTTCTGCCATGGTTGTGCAAAGGGCAAACAGGAGCACAGTGAAAAGTTTTATACAACATTCTCAGTCTCTCTTCTCAGAAGAAGGCTCTGTTAAGCTTAGACTATCCAACTTTTATTAAATCTAGGAAAAGCAAATAAGCTTCATGTAAAAGAATAAAACATATATGAATGCGGGGAAGTTTAACTATAAGAGGGAAGGAAGAGGAAAGTTATTCTTTGTGTGTAAAGCAAAAACCAAATTCTTTCCCTGAAGTGTGAAACCATTATATCTCCAAAAGTGCTTGGTAGGACTGAAGCCAAAAATGTGCATATGACTCAGCAATTCCAATCCCAGGATATAACCAATAGAAAGGCATACACATATTCACCAAAAAAACATGCACTTGAATGTATATAGAAACACTATTTATAATAGCCTCAAACTGGAAACTACCCAAATGTCCAACAAAAATAGAAAGGAAAAATAAATTGTGATACATTCACACAATAGAATACTATCTTGCCATGGAGAATTAAGATCTAAAACTGAACACAACAATATGAATAAACTTCACAAATGTAGCATTGAGCAAAAGAAAACAGTCACAAAGAATATATATGATATGATTCAAATGATATAAAATATGAATACAGGCAAATCTCTGCTATTAGAAAATAGGACAGCAGTAACCTTTGAAGAGGAAAGTAAGGACTAGAAGGGGCCTTGGGGTTTAGGGTTTCTGGAATGCTGCTAATATTCTGTTTCTTGATCAGAGTATTGGTTAAATGGCTGTATTCAATTTGTGAAAATTAATCAAACCAAATGCTTATCACATATGCATTTTTCTATAGGTATACATTACATATTAATTTTTTAAAAGATAGTTCTCCTTTGGGGCTAAGGATTTTTTTCTCCCCAACTATCAAATAGTTACACTTTCCCCCCTGCTTTCATCCTTTTTGGTTGGCATCTTGAAAATTTAAAAGAGGAACAAGAAGCAGTGATTTTTTTTTAAAACATCTTTTTTTTTTTTTTAAATATTTATTTATTTATTTATGGCTGTGTTGGGTCTTCGTTTCTGTGCGAGGGCTTTCTCTAGTTGCAGCAAGTGGGGGTCACTCTTCATCGCGGTGCGCGGGCCTCTCACTATCGCGGCCTCTCTTGCTGCGGAGCACAGGCTCCAGATGCGCAGGCTCAGCAATTGTGGCTCACGGGCCTAGTCACTCCGCGGCATGTGGGATCTTCCCAGACCAGGGCTCGAACCCGTGTCCCCTGCATTGGCAGGCAGATTCTCAACCACTGCACCACCAGGGAAGCCCTAAACATCTTTATTGGAGTATAATTGCTTTACAATGGTGTGTTAGTTTCTGCTTTATAACAAAGTGAATCAGTTATACATATACATATGTTCCCATATCTCTTCCCTCTTGCATCTCCCTCCCA
Source organism: Balaenoptera acutorostrata (assembly GCF_949987535.1). NCBI lineage: Eukaryota > Metazoa > Chordata > Mammalia > Artiodactyla > Balaenopteridae > Balaenoptera > Balaenoptera acutorostrata. The sequence goes on along the minus strand of NC_080067.1, from coordinate 84,431,831 downwards.
GAAGCAGTGATTTAAATGGCTAAGCCCAAGTGAAAGGAATGATGATCAGAGAAAGCTTTTTTAAAAAGGAGAAGGAAAGAAAGCAAGATTAAAAAAAGAAAGAAAAGCAATCCCATCACCTAGTGTCAGCCCTTATCACTCCCTTTTTGTGACTGGGCTACTAGATCATCCTTAAACAGCTGCTATCTTCCCTCTCCATCACAGAGAAGCCAAGTCCTACACAGTCTGGGGGCTTTGTCAGGAAGACATGGCTAATGGAGAAAGGAGAAAGAAAAAAAGGGGAGGAAAGGATAGAAAGAAAAGGAGTTACCATCTTCAGTGAGGCTCTTTATAAATCACTACCTGCACAATGTTTTGAAAATTTTACTTATTTTCTTGTCATTTAACTATCCAATGGACACTTTGGAAAATACACTCAATAAAAAACATTAGATTGTGGTTTTCAAATCAAACACATTTAAGCTAGATACAAATTCTCCACTTATTCCTAAATATAACAAAAATACAAAACTTACTTCTCCTTTCAATATCATGATCCAATTTTATTTTTTATCTATTTCAAACCATATTTCTGGAAGTAAATTCCTTTCATTCTCAAAAATTTCAATGGCCTACAGGAGATAAAACTAAAAATTACTTTCTGACAAGATTCTTTTGAGTGACTAAAACTTGATCTGGCTGAGGCTGAGTTAAGGAACAGAGTAAAAAGACAAGAGTCAGTTTGATCCCAGATATTACTGATGTATAGGGTGATTTGTGATGGCTCTTACCTGTTCCTGCATTGTTTACATATTAACTTCTATATGAAAAAGCCCAGTTGGCTCTTTTGTCTTCACAACACCGGAACTTCAGGAACATCTCAATGATCTCTTTTCCATCCAGAAATAAAACATTAACATAAACATTGTTACTGTTCTCCAATAAACTGGAAAACAAACTCTCAGAAGGCAAAAGAAGCCCCATGGCCTGTAGTCCTAGGTAAAGAAATGCCAGTGATTACCAGGTGCCAATTCCTCATTTTTATAGCTGAGGAGGCAGAGGTGAAATAGCTCACTTAAGGTTAGACAGAAGTTGGTAACTGGAACCCAGGCCAATCCAGTCGTGGCATCCCTGGATAATATGTGATGCATGCTATCATATATTGTTTTTCAGAATCTGGTTTCACTTCAGGGCACAGGAGAGAATTAAACTACTTACAGTTTTTAAACTTTAGATACAATTATCATGGAACTAGGAGTATAGATTATAGAATAAATGCCCCCCGAAAACTTCTTCTTTAAAAAAATGTGTTCCTACAAGGATATTTTCTCTGTGTGTCATCTTTTCTTCCATAATATTTTTTCTGCCCTTTTCTCATATCACTCAGTCTTGCATTATCTGTTTTTATTCATTCATTCTTCTCATTTCTGGGTTCAACTGGGAGATGATTTTAAAATAAATATATGGATGAAATGTTCACGTATAGACCTTTCACTAATTTAAAGGGCCTACTTATAAGAATATTAAAGTAGAAATAAAAGTTTATCTTACATAAACTCTTACTCAAATTCTATTTCCTTTTGAAAAATATTTTGATATAGAACATCATTCTGAATTTTTAAAAATAAATTATTTTCTCCTCCTTAATCTAGAATAATTGTGGAAATTTAAAGAATATTAGGTAATAAATAAATATTTTGTTATGTAAGTAAGTTTTTTACAAAGCCTTTAAAAGAAGAAAGCATTTATTTTTCTCCTTTGGGGGAAAAAAGTTTAAAAGAGTTGTCTTAGACACTAGGGTATCATGAGATGAGGATGTAATCTTTTACAGTTTACAGAGTATTTTAACACATATTAAACTTGCTTGATCCTTGTTAAAGTATGAGAAATAAGCAAGAGAAACATTATTATTCCCTTTTCACAGATGAGGAAACTAAGACCAAGAGAAGTGAAGAGTCAACTAGCAATTTAGTGGCAAGAAACAACTTGAAACTAGAACAGTCAACTAGCAATTTAGTGGCAAGAAACAACTTGAAACTAGATTTTTGATCTCTTAAGTTCTGTGTTCTGTGATACATGGCTGCTGCCCCTTTTCTTCCTCACCTCCCCCGTACCCCTCCACCTGGTCAACTGCCCTTCCCATAGTGCTTATAAGGTGGCCTGTTCAGAGAATATACTCAGGAAGAGATATTGAATTAAGAATTCTGGCTATACAAGCCTCCACCCTCCTACCCAAGTGAAAAAATTCTGGAAGGCCATCTGTTTAGTCAAGCATGTGCCTGATGGCTGTGGGAGGATCGACAACTGTACCACCATGGATTCAGGCCCCAGAGAGTAAATATTGAAACATGTGTTTGTTTCTGTACATGTGTCTCAGGGCTCAGTGATGGGCACATTTCAAAGATCTAAATAATAATAGTGATGGTGATGCTTCCAGCCCCAGTACTATTGCAGTACCTGAGCTTCACTTGAAGAAGAGCTGTGGCCATTTTGCTGATTACACAGTCTCTCTCCCTTTCATGCTATGTCTCCAAAAATCCCTGCTGTTCCCATACCTGCCTTGGTTCTCTTCCTCCTACTCTCACAGCCATATTTTCTCTTTTGAAGGGGCCACTGTGTATTCCCAAGGATTCTTGACAATTGATTTCTTCCAAGGAGATGCCTAAATTCCCATTTTTTCTTCTCTATATGTTGGGCTACCTCACTCCATGTATCAGTTAGAATCAAATAACACATCATCAGGATTTTATGAGTATGGTATGTATCAGGTGTCATGGGAGTATGCAAAACAAATGGAGAGCTGTATCTGCCCTCATTACAACTGGTTTAGAAAGTAAAGGATGAGCTCACCTAAGAAAAGCAACATTTAAATGGGTGCCAAGTGTTATATGTGATGGCATAAGTAGGAGAATCAAGGGAATTCTGAGTAAAGGTATCAGGTGGGGTTTCACAGGGGTCGTTTTAGGGAAGAAGAGAAAAGAGTGTCAAGTAGTGATTTAAGTGTGCTTAGACCCAATAATTTCCATGAGCACTCATTCCCAAACTACCCCAAATAAACTTACTATCCAAGCTAAGAAAAGCAATTTTCCTATCCAATTTCAGCAGTAAAATAAGACCCCTAGCGACTCCCTTCAGATCAGGTTGCCATATAACCCGAGTTCCTCAAATTTAAAAGACCTGGAGGTACACTGAGAAGAAATGAGTTTCAAAGAAAATGATGCATGTAGAATTTTATTTATTTATTTATTATTTATTTAAGCAGCAAAAGGTAGTTTATTAAATTATGTAACTGAAAAGTCCAGGGGATGTTTTTGTTGTGTGTTTGTTTTTTTGTTTTTTGTTTTGATGCATGTAGAATTTTAGAAAAAAGGTTAAGGAAGATTTTTCCATTTGGAGATAGAGGTTTGTACAAAGCCAGTAACAAGCATGGAGAAAGGAGATATGGCTAAAGCAAAAAGAAAGCCATGTCAGGTTGTAGGGAGAAAAAAAAATGGACATTGGAAAAGAAGGGCAAACTGATGGAGGTTCCTGATGGCCAGATAAATGATAACAAAGGCTAACACTTCTCAAGCCTCAGTTATATGCTGGGTTCCATGTTACGTATCACAATAAGATAGGGTACTATCTTAGTTCTACAACAATCCTACTGTTTTGCCAAAAGATTTATGTTCTGCTGAAAGACTTACTTTTGGTTTTAGGTTTAGAGGATTTACCGGCAAAATAACCACTCCACACTGCAATAAGCAAGAAATAAGGAAATTTATTATACTAGTAGTAGGTTACAGTATAAGGACAAGCAATATATATATATATACATACATACATACATACATACATACATCATCGATTTGGGAGCACTTACATCGCCACGTACGTTATTAGTTTGAGAGAACTTTCATCACCAAATTGAGAGAACAAGCATCATCATCAACCTGGGAGAATTTGCATCACCAGGTTGGGAGAACAAGCAATATATAAAGAGACAGAAGCGCATACATCAGCAATTTGGGAGAACTTCATCCAGATCCAAGCAATGCTGGGAAGTCCCTGGAATAGCAATCTGAAGTCCCAGTTGGGAAGGTCCTGGGCGGTGCATCCATCCAAAGGGTGAGACTTCAGAGTGTCGTCCAAAGGAATCCTGCTTTTATCGCCAATCTGCAAACTGATAATCATCAGCTTACATGCAAATGTGTAGCTCTGGCTATTATGTTAAATGTTTGTATTTCTAATCATAAGTCTCAGAATGTTCAGTGATCCCCGGGAACTGGCCAGATTCCCAGGGCCCAGGAAGCTTTGTGACTTACTCCCTTTGCTGGTTCTCAAGACCTGCCGGACTTACTCCCTTCCCTATCTGTTGGTTCTCAAGACCTACTTTCGTGGCTTCTGCTGGTCAGCAGTTTGGCATGTAACTCTTTTAAGGTCTCTGTTCAGTCAAAGGCCTATTATTGCCTATGAAGCCTGAACAAGACTACTTTTATTAACTTCCCTTACACCTACCAGAAAGTATTATGAATCCTGTTTTAGATGATGCAATAAAAGGGTTAAAAAGGTTGACCAAAGTCACACAGCTAAAAAGTGACACATCTGTCTGAATCTGCAGTTCATGTTCTTTCCCCTTTTCAAAATTTGAGTGACAAGTAGTTTAGATTGACTATGCTAGGAAGCTGGGGATATTTACAGGTTTTATTTTTCAATTCAATTTTACTTTTGTCAGAATCATATGTGCAAATAGTTTTGAAAGTCAAATATAAGACATAACAAAATGTATCTGTTCCCTGTTCACTTCTCCCTCCCTACCTCTGGTACTGCTCCTCAAAGGCAACCATGCCCATTTCTTTTAGTTTTTTTTTTCATTCTATTCTGTTTCCTGTATTTCAAAATGAAATACTTGACTGCTGTTTATTGTTTCATCATTTGAAAACATTATCTATTGATATCTTGTTTTTGTAGATGAGGATTTATCTTTTATATACCTCTACCTCTTCTTCTTCTGTCTACTCCATCCTCTCAACAATCATATAATTTGGGAGGGGTAAATTAATACTTAACGTTTACATTATGATGATGATATAAATAATGTTTACTGCTTAACTAGGTATTGTACCCTGATTATGTTCCCTTCTTGTATACCTCTTTGCCTTTTTTTTTGAGTAAGAAATTTCCTTGTTTTTTTAATGACTTTGTTTCTTATCCACTTACTGCTAGTTCTTTCTAAATGAACCATAGATTTTTAGAAACATCTCACAATACTATTTCTGTATGGTCAATTTCATCAGATAACCTAACAGTTTCCCCCCCCCCCCCCGCTTTTTTGTGGTCTTTGAGAACCTTCTTTCTGCCCCTATCTCCTGCTCAAATCTGGACTTGTTACCCTACTGTCATCTTTCACTACTCTCCTGTGTTAGAGTTCATGTTTCCTGAATTATGTAACTCTTCATTTCTCAGTTTACTCTGTTGCTTTTAGTGGTGCACATCTCCCAGAAGCATCCTAAGAAAGGGTACATGGAAGGTCCAGTTTTGAGTCCTTGAATGCCTAAAAACATCATTAGTCTGTTCTTATAATTGATTGATAATTTAATTCAGCATAGAATTAAGGTTAAAATTTCCCTTAGACTTTTGAAGGTATTTCTCCAGTATCTTACGGCTTTTGGTGTTGATGTTGAAAAGTCCAGTCATTTCCAATCCTTTTTTTGTGATTTGTTTTTTTTCATCACAATTTTCTCTTTATCTCTTATGCTATCATTTTCTATGAGCCTTGGTACTTGGGTCTTTTCTTTTTAATCTTTTCCCTTCTATTATTCATCTCTTTGTCATTCATTCTATATTTGAGAGCTTTCCACATCTTTGTCTTCCAAGCCTTTTATTGCATTTTTATTTTTATCATATTTTTGTTTACCAAAAGTTCTTAGCCTCTAATTGTTCTTCCCTTCCCATTTTTGCTTCATAGATGCAATAACTTTTCCTTTTTTACCACAGATATTAAATTATGAGTATTTTGTTCTTGGAAATTGTTTTCTTTTCCCTGCATTTTCTTCTATGCTCTTTTTTTTCCTGTTTGTTTTGGTCTATTTTTCATGTTGAAGGCTTTCTTTACATGTCTGGTCACCCTAGCCTGACCATTCATATTTAAGAATGACATACTATAAAACTGGAAACTCCATGTGTGGGGGCAGTGTAGGGTGATAGAGCAGTCAGATAACTTCTTCATTGAGGACCTTCAAATGCCAGTATTGAGTAATTATGTTTTTTCTGAAGTTATTCAGTTTCTACAGAGAAAAATCCCCAATCTATTTTTTGGGGTCCACACTCCAGCCTTTGTGAAGAGAACTTGTCGGAGGAAGCAGAGGGGAGGGGAGCAGTCTTCCTATTCAACATTCAGACTTTCATTTATTTCCAATATTTTCAGCTCCGAACCTCACGCCTCCTGTAGTGATCCTAGGATCCACAAATTCAGAGTCTCCCTACTCCATTTTTTCTAGGGAATAAATCTCTAGTCGTAAGCAAAGATAAAAGAAGAAGCCTAGGAGCTGTAAGCATTTGGCATATTGATTTCAATCAGTCCCCTCTTATCAACTTCGTTTTTGCATCTACATCCTGTCCTTCCAAGTCCTGAAACTTTCAGAGGTCTTCTGGAAGAAATCGTCCAACTTCTCATTGGTATCCCACTCTACAAGCATTTTTATTGCTTCCTCTTTTCTGCTAAGACAACTGTTATCCCTTCATAGACAGAGCTTCTTTTCTTTTCACCTGAGTTAAAAACAAGACCAATATTACTTTACCTTCATTTGAATGGAGTTTCTGAGATATAGAATACATATGTGTAGCCTAATCTGCCATGTTTAACATAGTCACAGTTTGGTTTCCCTGGAAACAGATGCTGAGTTAGTTTGAGGTTCAAGGTTAGAGATCAATACGTGTGAAAGGAGAGAGGAGGAAGCAGGATTGAGCAGAGGGAGAAGTCAAACCATGATGCAGGTCTGACAAAGCCTCAGTCAACCCAGCAAGGAGCTCTGTAGTGAGCACTGCTAGTCAGAACTGCTCTTGATCCAGTGGAAATAGCTGGGTCTTTATACTCCTGCCTTACTGGAATGTGGGCTGTCCTGGGAAGGGTGTGACCTTGGATGTAAAGGAAAAACTCAGTTTTCCATCTGTGCTTTTCTCCCGTGAGTCTCCTTTACTACTCACACAGAACACTTCACTTGTGACACTTCTGGTCACCGAATGTGTGGAAGTTTACTCCCACAACAAGCAAGTCTCTGCAACACCAGCTGGGCGTCCCACAATTTAACTCAATTATGACACTATCTACCAAAGATAGTGCCAGATCCCACAGGATAAGGGCTCAGACCCACCACCTCCTACCCTACTTTAGATGCCTACTCACAGGGAGTAGGCCCCCAGGTTACCCACAGCTTCTGTCCAATTTGGCTACAAATCAGAAGTTCCCACGACCCCCTCCTCTGCTTCAATTAATTTGCTAGAGTGGCTTGCAGAACTCAGGGAAACATTTATATTTACCAGTTTATTAAAGGATATGATAAAGAACACAGATGTACAGCCAGATGAAGAGATATATAGGGTGAGGTCTGGGAAGGTCTGCAGCACAGGAGCTGTGGTCTCCATGGAGGTGGGGTGTGTCACCCTCTTAGTAGGTGGATGTGTTCACCAACCTGGAAGCTCTCCAAACCCGGTGCTATTGGGATTTTTATGGAGGTTTCCTCATGTACTCATGGTCAATTACTAACTCCATTTCCAGCCTCTCTCCTCTCTCTGGAGAAAGGGAGCAGAGGGGATGGGGCTGAAAATTTCAAGCTTCTAATCATGGCTTAGTTTTTCCGGTTATCAGCTCCCATCCAGGAGCCACCCAGAGTCACCTCATTAGAACAAAATATACTCCTAGCGCTCTAAGAACAAGAGGCACTCCAAGTGTTCTTATCACTTAAAAAATTACAAGGGTTTTAGGAGCTTTGTGCCAGGAACCAGGGGCAGAGACCAATGTATATATTTTCTATCATCTCACATTGGGCAAGGCAGCTCCCTAAATCTGAGGGTAACCCTGAAGGACCTGACAGCTGTAGGCTCTCTGCTGACTATGCCCCTCACAGCTGGGGAGCAAGTCCTTCCTTGAAGGGGGATGTGGGTAGTGTATCTCCACGTCTACGATAAACAGGAAGCCCACAATAGGTTTTCTTTTAAAACAGCTTTATAGAGGTATAATCCACATACCAAGTGATTCACCTACGTAAAGTATACAATTCAATGGCTTTTAGTATATTCACAGAGTTGTGCATCCATTACCATAATTTTAGAACATTCTCTTTACTACAAAAAGAAACACTGCTCCCCTTATCTGTTACCCTTCAGTCCTCCCGTCATCTCCAGCCCTAGGCAACCTCTAACCTACTTTCAATTTCTGTACATCTGCCTATATGGACATTTCATATAAATGGAATCATACAATATGTAGTTCTTTGTGACTGGCTTCTTTCACACAACATAATGTTTTCAAGGTTCATCAATGTTGTAGCATACATCAGTTCTTCAGTTCTTTTTATTGCTGAAGAACATTCCATTGTATGGATATTATTTATCCATTTATCAGTTGATGGACATTTCACTTATTTTCACTTTTTGGCTATTGTGAATAATGCTGCTATAAATATTCATGTACAATTTTTGGTGTGGACATATGTTTTCATTTCTCTTCGATATATACCTAGGAGTAGAATTGCTGGATCATATGGTAACTCTATGTTTAACCGTTTGGGGACCTGCCAAACTGTTTTCCAAAGTGGCTACACCATTTTCATTCCCACTAGCAGTTTAGGAGGGTTCCAACTTCTCTATATCATTGCTAACATTTGTTATTGTCTATCTTTTTAAAATTATAGTCATTCTAGCGGTGTGAAGTGGTATCTCCTTGTGGTTTTGTTTGGCATTTCCTTGATGGCTAATAATGTTGAGCTTCTTTTCATGTGCTTATGCGCCATTTATACAACTCTGGAGAAATGTCTATTCAAAATCTTTGCCCATTTTAAATTGAATTATTTGTCCTCCTGTTATTGCGTTGTAGTAGTTCTTTATAGACTCTAGATACAAGTCCTTTGTCAGTTATATGACTAGCAAATATTTTCTCTCATTCCATAGTTGTCTTTTCACTTCCTTTATGATGTCCACTGAAGTACAAATGTTTTAAAATTTTGGTGATGTCCAGTTTAATGTATTTTTTCTTTTGTTGTTCATGCTTTTGGTGTCATATATAAGAAACCATTCTGTAATCCAAGGTCATGAACATTTACATCTTTGTTTTCTTCTATGGGTTTTATAGTTTTAGCTCTCACATGCAGGCCTTTGACCCATTTTGAGTAATTTTTGTATATTGTGTGAGATAGGGGGGCCAAATGTAGATATCTACTTGTCCCAATGACCATAAATGTTAAAGCTTGAGAATGGTATGATTAATAAAAAAAAAGGTTAAGAAAATAGCTATTGAACACCTATTCTGTATGCAGCACTATAATAGGCATTATGAGATATAGGACCACAATCCTCTTTCTGGTTATAAGTTTCTGATTCTTATGCACTAGACCACTTGCCTTTAAAATTTTACTTGTTGATTGCTAGTATGAGAGTGTTGAAAAGGATAATGGTCATGTACAGGGCATTTAAAATATGTCACTTAATAATTCTGCTGTGGTTGACCTTTATCTGTTAAAAAGTTCATTTTGAATAGACTTGTTTAAGTGCCTATGAATTCAGGAAAAATGGATTGGGTACTTAGTATTTGTCAAGCATTGAATTAAGTACCGGTGATACAAAGACATATGAAATATGCTCTATTCTGTCATTGCGCTCACAGTATAGTGGGAGAGAGTGACACATTCTGAAGAAACTTCAACCCACTCTAAACCGTCATCTTATCTCACACCAAATCATCTTGTCCATGACAGTCTAAAAGACTTACTGAAATCATAATTTGTCTTTAGAATTTCTTTTATTTAGCAAACCTCTAATCTTAATGAAAGAAAATAATTTTTCTTTTTAAGACCCCATACTGGGTCCTGATGGTCACCACTTCTTTATCTCTGTGCTTATTCACCGTTGTAAATAAATCTGTTTGTAATTTTATACTTGTTTGTCCATAGTTCCAAGTCATAGAAAAAGTTACTCTCTTTTACCTTGCCACTTTTGTTAATTAGGCAAAGTTATCTTTTTCTAATCTCTAGGCTTCTTTACTATTGTCTATGATTACTAAACATTAATCTGTAATGGTTCTGTAAAATTGACTTTTCTTGCGAATTTAGTTAGGAAAAAATTTCAACCTTACATATGACTTTTTACATAAGAGTCTTCTTTTCCATTTTAGTAAATGCAGTCACTTCATAGTGGTCCAAGTAGGGCAGGGAGATATAGTCCAAAATCAAGAGCTATAATGAACAAGAATTTACATTATATGAGGTAGGAAAAACAATTGAAAAAAATAATGGATGACGGTGACTCTGTAATTTAATGGAATGGAAAAATAAATAAGAATGAGTATAAAGACATTTACAATGTTCTAATTTTTAAAGCACAGCATATATTTTTGGTGCTAAGGATCCTAGTAAAGGTAGCAAAAACTTATCTGAGCCTCAAATCTCCTTATCCTAAAATAAACATACTTTGGTCTGAAGACATGGCGTAAATTCATAAGTGTCTTTCCTACCATTTCTCTCAAATTCCGGCCTCGCCTTGGCTGTATGGATTCTGGGGGTCTGATTATATTCTGTTTCCTAGGAACTGGCCTAACTGGCTTTCTCAATCCCTCTCAGAGCAAATTTCTTTTCTTCTGGCTCAAAAGTCCCAGAATTGTTTGAGTTCTTGCATTTAACTTGGATTTCTCATCCGAGAGATGTGCTTTATTTACAGGCATGGCAAAAGTAATTGACATGAGTTCCCCTCTTGAGCTCAGGTTATTGATTCTCACAACTCTGGGTAATTTGAAGACATGGAATTACCAGAGAACGTAATGTTTCTTCAGAGTTTGAGGATTCTGTAGAATGAGTGAATCTTCCTGACTGTCTATCACCTATTATTGCAGATGATGTACCCAGCAGAGGTTTATAAGATTGCACCAATTCATTATGGACTTCTGAACATGCTTTAAAGTTAGTCTTTTTAAAAAATTAAGCCCATGATGTCTATTTTTTTTTTGTACTTGGTCTCCATCTAAAAATATAAAGCTATAGAAAATATTCGTAAATGAACTCAGTCTCAGTAGCTGGGTTCCTATTAACAAAGATTTTACTATAAGAAAACTCATGAAGTAGAAAACGTTATTTTTTTTAAAAAGTGATTATAAGCCAAACTCTACCAGTGCTCCCAACTCATGATTAGAAGTGAAATATCTTGTCTTTCCCCTGATTTTCACATGCAAACAAAGAGTTGTGTAAGCAGTATTTTCTGTTTATCCTTTTTATTATAATTTCACTGTTTATGCTGCACCATGTTGAGAGGAGCATTATATGTGAAATCACTATGAATTATTGTGGCAGAAAGAAGAACAGCCAGAATAAATGATTAGAAAGAGAATGAGGCAAGGGTCTGGTGGAGATAGGGTGCAGTGCTGCAGCTGCTACCTCAGCATGAGAACAGAGACCTGTTATGCACGTGGTGGGGAACACATGGTCTGCTTCCATCCTTGCAGAGCTCCTATTTCCGCTGAGTTCTCTGCTGGCTCTAGTTCTCAGTCCAGAAGGAACTGGCACAATGTTTACTGCCTGGAGGGATCAGAAATAAAGACCACGGCCCCCATGGTGCCTCTGAATAAGTAAGCTTAGAAAGCCACAGAAGGGTGGACAGATTGCTAATAGCAGTGGGAGGTGGGTGTGCCTTCTATAGTATTGTCCTAAGAGAGTACTATCTATGGGCAACCAGAAAGAAGAGTCAGATCTCTGCTAGAAAAAAAAATTTCATTGCCTGGGTAGGGACTGATCAGAGACACTGGCCCTCTGTATATATACTGTTGAGAGGACTGATTAGGAAGAATGAGTACACATAAGCAGCCATTCCCCTGTTGGAAATTGCCTCTTGGCATGGTGAGCTCCTCATTTTTCACATATAACATGCTGGCACCTAGACACAAAGCTCCTTGGAAATTCTCCAAGTGCACTTTCTGGGACATGCCAGGTTCATGGCAGTCACTTGGGATCACAGAATCTTAGAATTTAAAAGCCAGAAGGGACCTTAGAGGTCATCCAATTAGCTGTGTATGCCCAACAGACACGGAGTGAATCATGAGTTTTCATCAAGTTTGGCATCTGCCTGTGAATTTACATGATGTCACTTCAATGCTGACAAAAGAACAGCCCGGCTAGAGCCAACAGTTGTGTGGGATGCTTCATCCACAGGCGTTAGCTGGTTAATTTGATGAGAAATCGGTTCTTTTTGACTCAGTGGACTGCAGCATCAGACTCTTGCCTGGTCTGGGCTTCATTTTCCTGTCACTGTCACCATGACTGCTGGGGCTCTGATGCTATCCTTTCCCCACTCTCCTGCTGACTTTCTGGTGGGCTACCTAACTGGCTCACTCTTCTCTCCTCTGTCCAGCCCTCCTTGCACTCTGTATTATCAAATTTCTCCTCTCAAATCAGGGAGAAAGAGGGGCATAGATCAGGCCTCCTGTCTCAGGACGAAGGTTGATTGTCCATCTTCCCTCAACGTGAAGTTCCTCCCTTCTCTTCCCCTCATCCTCTCCCTCATCAGCACACTGGGAGGATCAGGCAATGGGAACACCTGCACTGATCCTGATTTCAGCCTGTGGGTCAGGGCCTGAGACCAGGCTAGACATGAAAAGGGAACTGCAGAGATTTAGTTCCAAAGAAGACCTTTGAGTTGGGTAAAGACACAGGAGTCTGCAACCTTAAATTAAGGGGACCTCCAGCTATAGCAGCAATGAACCAGAGGTGGGATAGGCTGCAGACCTTTCTCTTAAAACCACTTGGCCAAAACCTGTCTCCTCACCTGAGGCCATGAGCCTGAGAGAAAGATACATACACATCAGAGAGATGAACATTAAGGTCAACCAGAGATACAATGTGACTGAGATAAACCAAAACAGGGAGACAAATTTTACCTTGGGGATGAATAAAAGCAATGTTTGTCCATTCCATTTCTAAACGAATAAGTAATCCTAATCTTGTTGGAGAAGCTTGAGAGAGTTATGATAGTTAAACATCTGTACTAAGGGGGAAAATCCCCATAAATTCTGAATCTGTGATTTTCAACCTTGGCTGCACATTGGAATCATCTGGGGAGCTTTAAAAATACTGATGCCTGGGTCCTATTCTCAGAAATTTTGATTTATTTGGTCTGGGGTGCTGCCTGGGCCTTGGAATCTTTAAAATCTGCCTAGGTAAATCTAACTTAACAGTCAGGGATGAGAACCAATGTTCTGAAAAGGAATGATGATAAGTAGCAGGGAAATTTTCCAGAGATTAAGTTTCTTTTTCTTTATTCTAGGAAGAGAGGTACCATGAAGCATCTTGGAAATTACTTCAGGACCCTCTTTTAGAAGGTAAATTACCTTGGAATCTGAAGTTGGTTCCTTTCAGACAGGCAGGTGTATAGGAGCCCTGGAGTCTGAACTCAGCAGTCACTGTCTAGAGAAAAGGGGATATGATATTAGATGCTTTAGGTTTTGAAAGTTCAAAAGAAAAGTCTATTCAATCCTTAGTTTCAGATCCTCAGAGAAAAGAGATAGTGCTTCAGGGTCGACTGATGTCCTGGCAGGTGTCTGTATATGATTTGCTTTTGCTGCTCTGTGCCTGAAATTCCATTCTCTCTCTTATCAAGTTCCCAGCTCAAATATCAACTCTCCTCCCTGTAGTTTTCCCTGACCACCTCAGGTAAAATTAATCTACCTTGCATTCCTAGAGTACCATATGCATATTTCTATTCACGTACTTGTCACATTGTATTACAGTTATTTGTTTACCTGCCTGTCCTCTTTCCCAGCTAGACTGTGAACTTCCTAAACTTAGTGACATTTTCATCTTTATGTAATAAATGTTGAGAGTACCTGACATATGGTAGGTGCCTCACAAATATTTTAGAAACCAATCAGAACAGCAGATTAGGTTCCTAAACTAGTTCAAAATCCTGTTTCACTTACAATGTAATTGAAATAGATATACATTAACAATAGAATGGTAGAAAGCAATCATATGAAATCATCTCCATATTTAAAGTACTATGACATTGGTTTAAATACACAGAATAAATAAGAACATAAAATATAGAATATATAAGTTTCTCAGCAGGTTACCAGTCAGTGGTCCAGGCATCATGTGGAGTGGCTGGAGGTGAGGCTGGGAAGACTGACTGCAGCTTACCGTGAGAAACTGTGTGTGCTGTAGGAAGCGTTTGGACTTTACACCAAAGTGTTAAGGAGCCAGAGAAGTCCTCCAGGCAGGAAATAACAAAATCAGATTAGTAATTTAGAAAAGGATCAATGAGTTTAGAAAAGGGTCAGTCTCGTGGCTTTCTGACAGATTTAAAATAGTGCGGCAAAGTGTGATATCAGGTAGGAGGCTACTGTCCAAGTGAGAGATGGCAAAACGTGTCCTCTATTCTTAGTTCCAAATAATAGACTTACCAGTTGTTATGGGCTGAATTGTGTACACCCCAAAATTCATATGTTGAAGTCCTAACCACCCTCCTCTACTGCTTCAGCATGTGATTACGTTAGGAGATAGTGTCTTCAAAGTGGTACTTAAATAAAAATGAGGTTATTAGGTTAGGCCTTAACCGTTGTGACTGGTATCCTTATAAGAAGAGGACATAAAGACACAGACACACACTCAGAGGGAAGACCATGTGAAAATACAGGGAGAAAACAGCCATCTGCAGCCAAGGAGAAAGGCCATAAGAAACCAATTCTCATGACAGCTTGATCTCAGACTTCGAGCCTCTAAAATTTTGAGAAAATAAATTTCTGTAGTTTAAGCCCCCCAGTCTATGTTATGCGTTATGGCAGCCCTAGAAAACTAATATACCAATAAACTCTTAGGACACGACCTATTGGTAAGTTGTATACTGCTGTTATGTATTATTTTTCATGACTGGATGCTCTAGGGCTTGGTATAGTTTAGGGGCTGGAGAACAGATATTTTAACATACAGTGTGTGACTAAATTGTAAAATAAGGACATCCTAGAAACCTAGGGTTTGAAAGCACAATATGAACCTTTCAAAATCCTTGAATAAAGATATTTTTCATCCATTTTAGCTTTCCCTCAATGAATATATTAGAAATTGATATTTTTCACTTTCTCTCCCCCTTCCCTCCCATTCAACTTCAAACATGCACTCACATCCACTTAAATGTATAACCTATTGAAAGGATCTGCAGTATGGCTCTGTTGGTAGCAAGTAACCCTGTCCCACCGTGGCTACAGTGACCGCAGGAGAAGTAGTCATCTGACTCAAAGAGAGTTAATGAATAGGTCGGGCTGACCAATCAGCCTCTCTGTCTCTCTCTGTCTCTCTCTCTCACACACACACATGCATTAAGAACCAAAAAGCCTAGAAGTTGAGGGCATTGGCAGCTGAATACTGTTTATGGTGGAATCCTAGACTGAAAACTGAGAATGACTGTTGCTGAGGTTGATTTGACTTTTCTGAGGCGTCTAGGTTTGTAGGAGATCTGTATCATTATAATAAACTCCACATCCCCCCTACTTTTTTTAATTTAAGTATAGTTGATTTCTAATGTTTTGGGTGTACAGCAAAGTGATTCAGTAAGAATATATATATATATATATATATATATATTCTTTTTCAGATTCTTTTCCATTATAGGTTATTACAAAATATTGAGTATAGTTCCCTGTGCTATACAGTAGGTCCTTGTTGTTTACCTATTTTATATATAGTAGTGTGTATCTGTTAATACCAAATTCCCGATTTATCCCTCCCCTCCCTTTCCCCTTTGGTAGCCATAAGTTTATTTTCTATGTCTGTGAGTCTATTTCTGTTTTGTAAATAAGTTCATTTGTATCATTTTTTTCAGATTCCACATATAAGTGATATCATATAATATTTGTCTTTCTCTGACTTCTTTTCATATGATAATCTCTATGTCCATCCATGTTACTGCCATTGACATTATTTCATTCTTTTCATAGCTGAATAATATTCCACTGTGTGTGTGTTTGTGTATGTGTGTACATATATATACCTTATCTTCTTTATCCATTCATCTGTCAGTGGACATTTAGGTTGCTTCCATGTCTTGACTATTGTAAACAGTGCTGCTATGAATTGGGGTGCATGTACCTTTTCAAATTAGAGTTTTCGGCTTTTCCAGCTATATGCTCAGAAGTTTACTTGAGTTATTTTAAGTAGACTTCTCTTCCCTGAAACCAGATGTGTCCTAATACAAAGGATAAAATTACTTCTATGGATGAGATTAAGCTTTAGAGACTAAAACCATGAATAACTATTGATATATGCCAAAATGTGTGTAATTCCACATATCCTTTTATTCTTTAGAGTAGAGGACAAAGTTCATACCATATAGAGGGGGCAGAGTAGAGAAAGAAAAACAAAGGTGGTTAAATAGCTGCTTCCATGATTCATGTAAACTTTCTTTTGAATCTTTTAAAAATAGTATTTCCATTTATACATGAAAGAGCACATATGTATGCATATGCCAAATTTACCAGAATACTGGATAGAGTGTTACTTAGAAAAGAAAGAAGGCAGAAGATATGGAATTGAAGCATGAAGTTCCATGATATATATAGAAAGCAAACAATTTAAAATCTATTCCTATAAATACTAAAATGTACATGTGAAACATGAACATAGTCTAAATTTTTTTTCTAGAAACTCTAAATAGATGCCTGAAGTTTTCATTTTCTTCAGCAATTTTAAGTATTATGACTAACCAATTGAATTGCTTTATCTAAACCCATGTATTATTTTAATCAAGGAAAATTTAGTAAATTTCTGAATTATAATTGAATTCCTGTACATGAGTATTTAAGTCATCCTTAATTCTCTGAAAATACCTGGTGGGATGATTCTGGAGTGTGATTCATTTTCCTCTTCTCTCTGACTCAGTTCTGCCACAGGAGCATTGCTTTCTATGGGCATTGCCATAGATTCCAACTAATGGCCCAGCTTCCTTTTCCTTCTAAGAGGGTTTGGGGAAGCTTTCTGGACTTAGTGGAACATTTCTGGCAGGGTTTTGCATTCAAGGTTAGGATCTGAAAATGGGATTCTAAGCTGATGAGGTGTGGCCCTCCAGGAAGAGACCTGGGTGCTTCATCCCTCACTGATCCAGGACCCGCTGCCCCTCAGGGTGGCCCTCCAACTGGCCCTCATGATGAGCAGAGAGAAGCCAAGCGAGGTGAATCTGACCTTCCCTTCTCAGCATATGTGACAGAGGAAATAACTGGAAATCAAAGATTAAGTGATCAGTCCAGGGTCAGAAACATGGAGGCCAGGCTGGCTCAGAGAACAGAAGCAGCAAAGCAAATGTCCATGTAAGGACAAGATAGGATGGTCTAGCAGTTAAGTGCACAGATACTGAAATCAGGCTACTGAGGCTCGCACTCCAGCCTGCCATTTATTTCCTGAGTCTCTTGACCTCCCCAAGTCCTAATGCCCCCATCTGAATAGACATATGGTAATCATAGAACCTACCTCATAATGTTACTTTGAGGACTAAATGTGATAATATATGTAAAATGAGCTGAGTCTATCTCATGTGTGACAAATGTTTTATGCTAGTAATATAAAGCTCACCAACCTAGAGGAGAGACACACAGTGAGGGGAACAGGCCAGGGGCTGTAGCACAGAGGGGATACAGGATAGATATAGGCTGCAGGTCATACCACCTTGCTCTCTACCTGTCATAGGTGAAACCTGTGCTCTTCTTGTCTGGGCAGCTGCACCAACACAGAATAAAATGAGATGTGTAAACTCAGAAAGGAAAGAACAGCTGTGAGTTTCTCCTCAACCCAGCTTATTTTTATTCCCATGAAGGCCATTATAGCTGCTGAGATTAAAAACGACCCCCCTCCCCACAAAAAAAGCCTCTCTCCAGTGAACCAAGAGATTTAAGTGGCAGTACCAGTGACAGAATATTTGGCTGTCTGGTTCCTGTGTGCTGGCGCCTCTCCACCCCACCCATCTTCATCCTAGTTTTGGCTTCCTTAGTCAGACTTCTCTGCATAGCAGCAGAGGGTGTGCGCAGCAGCTCTGCCCAATGACTGACGGACCTGCTGCAGCCCCCGCTGGGAAGGCCAGGCTGTGATTCAGACTTCAGAGCACATTTGGAGGGTATTGCTTCTCAGCTGCCAGTAACAGTATTAGATTTTGTGATCTGTTTGTGATGGGCACTCCGTGGTCATTTTTCTTTTCTTTTCTTTTTTTTAATATTTATTTATTTATTTTTGGCTGCCTTGGGTCTTCATTGCTGCATGCGGGCTTTTCTCTAGTTGCGGTGAGCGGGGGCTACTCTTTGCTGTGGTGCGCGGGCTTCTCATTGCGGTGGCTTCTCTTGTTGTGGAGCACGGGCTCTAGGCGCACGGCTTCAGTAGTTGTGGCACACGGGCTCTAGAGTGCAGACTCAGTAGTTGCCGTGCACGGGATTAGTTGCTCCATGGCATGTGGGATCTTCCGGGACCAGGGCTTGAACCTGTGTCCTCTGCATTGGCAGGTGGATTCTTAACCACCAGGGAAGCCCTGTGGTCATTTTTCTGATTAATCAGTTCTCTTGTCTACTTAACCCTCTTCCCAATGACCCTGTATCTTTACCCCTGTCTCCCCTCTCTTGCACCTCCTTATTTGTCCTTGTGAAACTACGCATTTCAGTGTATTTGGATATAAAGTCCTCTCTCTAATCTGATGGACAATGAAACTTAAATGTGAATCACTTTGGAAGGGTTCTACTTAAAGACAAATGAGGCTACTCAAAAGAAGCCCCTTAGCCTACAAACCCAAAGCCCGTCCAGGGGTATATGAGTGTCTTCAGCTGGAGGACCTATAGACATTTCATTCAGCCCTCAGGTTCCCAGATTCATGGGCCCCTCAGAATGATCATGTGTGTAATCAGACTATTCTTTTCAGAGCCTGGGACCCTGAACCTTCAGAGACATGTCTGGTGCCCCTCATTGTCCTATGGTAAGTCCAAGTTATCTTATTCACATGCATATTGTATTTTTGCAAAGCACACAGACCTGTTGTTTATTGTGACTAAGATATTTATAACATAAGGAGTAGACCAGAGCACTGGGGTTTGACAAAGGTGCCCTAGAGATTGCTGTGGTCACAATGAGCAAGATTAGAGAGAGGCAAGCTGGCAGACTCTGAACCACAACCCCCCCTCAATTCAACAAGAGTAGCTCTGCTTTATGAGTTTTGCATATTTGGTTTTGCACTGGATATTCTGTTTGCCTGTTTAAATCCATTCTCTGCCCTTCTCCATCTTGCTCTTTGCCCCCAAGAAGCTGACTTCCATGGATTGCATCATCTGGGCTTCCTTGACCTCTAGCTGGGTTCAGCCAATGGGAGGAGCAGTAGGAGACTGTAGGGCAGAGGAGAGAGAATCAGGGGTGTTTATTTCCCTGACTCCTTCCCTTCTAGGTTGTGGTTTGGCAATGGCTATATTCCTCTATAAAAGTCCACAGCTCCTATCTGCTGGTGCCTTCCTATAGCTACAGTTTGCCAGATTCTGGTAGCCATTCTGTCTCCTCCTTTGCCCCTTCAAGTCTAGGGGTGGCCATTGCATCCCACTGTGGTTAGTCCTGTGTTATTTTTACCATCCCTTGCTGGTTTCTCTTTACCCTACCCAGTCTTTTGTGAATAGTCCATTCATTAAACCCTTTTCAGTCACCCTTTTGAGTTTTCCATCTGTGTTTGAATTTACCATGCTAGGACTATGACTGATTCAGTCTTCTATTGTAAGATCTTGTTTAGTAGAGGATTCTACTGCTAAATAAAACCACAAAATTCTACTGCAAAATAAAACCACATGGAGAACCACAACACTGGATCAATCAGAAGCATTTTAAGAACAAATGTCATATTCTTTGTGAGTGTGAATTACCCAAGATGGCTGGAGCAATGTCTTCAAAAAACTGTTGAATTAGATAATCTTTACCATACATTTTAAAGTTTCTATTGAAGAATACATTTAATTCAGTACTAAATTTAGTTACTAAATAGAGGCTAAAATGACTCTGGAGTCAGACAGACTTGAATCCTGACTCTGGCACTTATCATCTGTGTGATTTTGAGTCAGTTATTTAACCTCGCTAAGCCTCCGCTTTCTCATCTTTAAAATGGAAGTAATAACATTCTCTATCTCATGGAATTGTTGTGAGAATTAAGTTAGATACTATATATACAGTGCTCAATACTAAGCTTGATACTTAGCTTGATACCCAATAAACTTTAACTCTTGCTACTATTATTTATAATAATAAAATGCAAAAGAATATATCAAACTAGTATAAGTCAACAGTTTGAAGAAACAATAGTTTGAAAATCTAAAAGTCTGGACGGGGAAGCAACAAGTGCTTCACTCACACAAACGCCAGACCTGTTTCTTCCTGGAGCTTGTAGGAGTTTAAATCAGTCTTCCTGTTCAAAGACCCATGGTGAACCAACATGAATTCTGGGCCAGCAGAGATTCACTGGTGCCATCAGTAAATTCAGCCAGGCGTACAAAAGGCAGTGAAAGTAGAAGTTACCTGAGGAAGTTACCAGTGTTGGAGATCCTTCTTCAAATCTTCGCTCAAATGTTGCCAGTCTGTTTATTTATTACATTTTTGGCTTATTGTCTGTCTCTTCCAGTTGGAATATAAACTGTGTAAAGGCAGGGTTTTTTTTGTCGTATACACTGATGTTTGCCAGCTTGGTACTCGGTAAATATTTGTTGAATGTTGTTGAGTCATCTCTGCATTACACTGTGTGTGAGATTTGGCTAACGCAGTATGCTAATTGATAACCTCTGGGTAATTATTTAATTGTATTCAATAGATGTTTACACCAGTTTAACAGGTCAGTTGTCATTTATCATTTATGTCTGGCCTGTACTTGAACTGTTTCTGTTTAGCCATCTCACACAAAGTAGACACTCAGGTGTGTTAGTCCCCTTGTGTGTTTAACTTTTTGTTGGATATAGCTTTTTTTTTTTTTAAAGATTATTCTTTGTGTACATGTATCATTGCAGGTGGGTATACCTCAAGGCGCATCTGTGCTTGAGAGCAGTGTTAAAAGTCCTCAGCTATCTATTTGCAGCTTATCAGAGAGAAGACATTAATTACTTCTTTAGTATTCCCTCTAACTTTGAGTGTTCCCCCTCATTTCCTTCTTCCCCGCAAGAGTGACACATTTAGTTTTCTAAGTTTTAACCATTTAGTTTTTTTTCCACATTGAATGCTTGATAGTACAGAAGCAAGCAAAGTCCAGCATAACTTTTCTTTGTCAGTCTGGGGACTGTTTGTACTGTCCCACCCCCTGTTAGAAAACCCTGTGATTCCTGTCCAAATTATCTTCTAAGGGAAGCAGATACCCCTTCACTGCTTTCTTCTGATCAAAGGTGAGATTGGAAATTAACTTGATAGTTCACAGTATTCAGTCCAAAGGCAGAGTACAAAAAGCTGGATCTAAGTCCAAGACAAAGGACATGTGATGGAGGATACATGATACTGATATAAGCATCTTGGAAGGAGAAACCAGAAGCTTTGTGAATCAAAGGGAGGAGAGCTTTTATAGGATACCTGTAATATGAACAGTTAAGGGTTCTCATCTGCTCTGGAGAGCAGTTACCTGTTTTCTGAAGACCCATGGAGATAAGGTATCCTAACAAGTGATAGCAAATAGGGTCCATCTTAGGGCCAAATGTGTTCAGTTATGGTAGTAACTGACTGAAGTAGTGTTTCTCACAGTGTGGCCCACCAACCAATAACATTAGCATCACCTGGCAACTTGTTAGAAATGCAAATACTTGGTCCTTACCCCAGACCTACTGCCTCAGAAACTCTGAGGTAATCTCTATTTTAATGTCATCCAGATGATTCTGATGCACATCAGTGTTTGAGAACAACTGGTCTGGAGTAGTGTGTTGAGCTCAGGGGAGAAAAAAATGCAGTAATCCACTGGTGATGTTACCATGAACATGGGTGGGAGGGGTGACAGTGAGTAGGCCATGTAATTTGTGATCTCACTTCTAGACAGAGTTTATAAATATAATGCAAATGAGTGATCTAAACAAGCCACCAAACTTTGGCTACCCAAAAGTTCTGAAGAACTAAAAGAACAATTGGTCAAAGTAAATAACAAATGCAGATGGAATGGTGGCAGTGGACCGAAGGAGAGTCACATGACTCCTCATCTATGAACATCTATAAACAGGTAAGAGAAGATGGTTATTGGAAGGATAACATAATAGGCCAGAAAGCGAAAGGAGTAAGAGCCAGAATGGGTTGGTTTGGGGAAAAGATTTATTCTGAGTTTTTAAAGCAGTTTGGAGATAGAATTGAGGGAGGTGAAAAGTACATATAGAGAGAGATGGAGAGAGAAAACAAAGAAATTTTGCTATGCGTTAGGATAAAATTGATATTTTTGAGAGACCTCTGTAAAGATTTAAATTGTTTTTAAATTATTATTATCACAATAATTTCTATTTTGGTTGTTGAACTGTTGTTTCTTTCTGAGTGATACCATACTAAAACTGAGCTTTATTGGATTAAGTATTTGTATATTTATTTGTTTCTTTGTTTTTCCTCTGTCTTCCTCTAAAAATACTTTATTTCGGGTGGCTCGCAGACAACAGTAGTGCTAATAACTTGCATTTGCTTAAACTTTTGTGATTATAAAACTTTATCATCTTTTATTATCTTTTTGGTAGAACATTATGATGAGGCAGGTGATGAGGGGACATTATTATCCCCATTCTCCAGATGAGGACACTGAAACTTAGTGAAGTTATGTACCTTGTTCTGAGTGAAACAACTAATAAATGATGGATTTGGGATTCAAACTTGGGTCTCCTAACTCCAAATTTGGCATTCTGTTTATTACCTCAGGTAGTAACAAAGAGTAGTGTAAAGAAACATCTCCTGTTGGGAAGGGTAATTTGTTTTAAACTTCAAATTTACACCATGTCTTATAAAATATGGTTCTACTTTTAAAGCTTTTTTTTTTTTTTGGCCATGTCATTCGGCTTGTGGGATCTTAGTTCTCTGACCAAGGATCAAACCCGGGCCCTCGGCAGTGAAAGCGTGGACCCCTAATCACTGGACCGCCAGGGAATTCCCTTGGTTATACTTTTAGTCACACCTTGTAAGGCATTAGGATCTCATTTGAAAGGTGGGATTACTGCAGGTTTTTGTAATGGGAACAAGGAAAGTTTTTCATTACTAGAACTGGAGCAATGACAGTTTGAAAGCAGAAGGCACTCAGTCTAGCTTAGTCTAGTTTACAGAGGATTAAAATGACCTCTTGGTGAGAGTTATTAAGAGAGGGCTTTGAGGCTCAGTATATGTCTTAATAGAGAGGGTACAGATGGAATAGGATAGAAAGTGAGCTGGCTACAAGACTGTCAGAAACTGCTGCATTGTTTTGATCCTTTTGTACTCTGCTTATTTTCTTTTTCTTCTTCTCTTCCTATTTAATAGAGTTGTGTTGAAGGTTCCATCCTGCCTAGCCAAGCCAAAGGGAACCAAGGAAAGGGATTTGGTCTTATTGGGTTAGAGCTTTACCTGTAGACCTCTGAGAATTCAAAATGGTAGTGTGGATGGAAAGGTGAATTTCTAGGATTTAGAGTTGGGGTGATGTGGTCAGTTGGCTCTTCTTACACAGAGATACCCCTTCCTTGGATAAAATGTTGGAGGAATGTGGTCTTTTAATTTTTATTTGTTATTTCCCCCTTAAGAGAGAGAGAATCTTCACATGATTTGATGAGAACTGAAGCAGGGTAAAGGAGTGGGTGGGAGGAAAAATGAATAATTATCTTATAAACTCAGGAATTTTTAAAATGTCCTTTTAAAAGAAAACTGACACTAAAACTGTTTTAAAAAATAAATGTTTAGAATGAGGCCTTTTTCTATTGATGTCTGGTCTTTGCGCATTCCAAATTCAAAAGGAATTTTTTAAAAATGTAAACCTCTGTACAGTGTCAGGTGACAAGCAACACAGCACAGCTCTCAAAAGCAAAAGTAAAATAAATTTCAGAATATCTTTCTATTTTTCCAAGCTGAAGAGAACAAAGAATTAAGGGCTTTCTTTGCTTATAGACTTCTAATTTAAAAGTTGGGGAGTTTTCCTATTCTGCTGATTAGGCCTTGAAGTCTAGAGTGAAACAGTGATTACAACAAACATCTACCTGCTTAGAGACTGGAATCAAGAAGCATATTGCCCTAATTCTTCAAACACTATTGAGGAAGAGAGAAAGTGAAAAAGAGAGAGAGAGAGGGAGAGAGAGAAAGAAAGAGAGAAAGAGAGGAAGGAGAATAAATAAATCTAAAGATATAGTAATTGGAATATGGCTTTTCCTGATCCACCAAGGAGCTGAAAGATCACCACTGGCAAATAAGAGTTCAAATATACATGAATGGGAATACTAGACTATATTTTAACAAGATTAGCATATTTTCCTAGCCTTATAAATTGTCATTGAAGTTCTGTTTACCAAGTGTTATTGCATAATCACCTGCTCAAGCTTAGCAGTGAAATGAAGCCTATAGGACTAGAAATTTGTTTACATTTAACTTTGTGGGGACCCATCCCTATATTGGCACATGCTGTAGGTTGGCATTTACATGCAAATTAGCCAATTATTTATATATATTTTTGTTACCCCCACAGCAGAATGGTGAAACCAATTCCTTGGATTTATAATTCTAAGAAGAAATGTAATTCTAATGAAAAAAAAATTCACAAATGCTGTCCAATAAAATGTACAATTCCAATGCTACCAGGATGACCAAACACATTTTTATATGTAGGAAGTGTACTGCAGTTTGTTTGTTTGGTTTTTTTTAAAGGAATCCTTCATGGATATAGGAGAGAAAGAGTCATAAAGAAGAGAGACAAGTTGCTTTGCCACTATTCTATCACCACATGTTCTGCTGCTACTTTTGCAAAATGAATAGAGAGGTACCCAATTAACTTCCTTGAGTAACCAAATATTTAAAACCAGTGAATACACAAAAACCTTTCAGTGACCTTCATTTGTAGGCAAGGTAACCACAGAGAATCAATAAATATATTGACCAAACACTTGTAAGAAGAATGAATTTGTCACAGGGCAGTGTTGTTTACTGACAGTACACCTGACTTTCTTCCTGTCCCTAGATTCCCCTCACCTAAATCTACCTGGAGGCTTTGCTTCCTCTCAGATCTTGGAATGAGTTTATCCAACTTATTGATTTGAGATCAAGTCAGGTTTGTTGATGGCCCCTCTCT
The DNA here is from genome assembly GCF_949987535.1 of Balaenoptera acutorostrata. Taxonomy (NCBI): domain Eukaryota; kingdom Metazoa; phylum Chordata; class Mammalia; order Artiodactyla; family Balaenopteridae; genus Balaenoptera; species Balaenoptera acutorostrata. Next base: position 84,406,388 of record NC_080067.1, on the reverse strand, counting down.
AACCCTAGTGTCTGTTCTAACTGTTCCGGGTTGGGTTCATTTCCCATTTCCTAATTACACAAGTGACTGAGCTTCTTGTCAATTTCTCCATATCTCATGTTTTTCTGTTCTCTGAAGCTTATATATTAGTTTTCTAGGGCTGCTGTAACAAAGTACCACCAACTAGGTGGCTTAAGCAACAGAAATTTATTCTCTTACAGTTTTCTGGAAGCTAGAAGTCCAAGATCAAAGTGTCAGCAGCGTTGGTTTCTTCTGAGGGCTGTGAGAGAGAATGTTCCATGTCTCCTAGCTTCTGGTGGGTTGTTGGAAATCTTTGGTGGTCCTTGGCTTGTGGAGGCATCACCCCAATCTCTGCCTTTATGTTCACATGGTGTTCTCCTTGTGTGTGTATGTCTATCTCTTCATATGGCATCCTTTTATAGGGACAACAGTCTTATTGGATTAGGGGCCCAACCTACTTCAGTATGACCTCATCTTAACTAGTTGTATCTGCTGTATCTTTCTGGGCTTCAACTACCTTTCCCTTATCTACAAAAGGGAGGTAAAACGGCATACCTCTTACTATGAGGATTAGTAATAATATCTGTAAATGCAACTAACACAATGAATTGTACATTCATTGTACATTAGGTACTCAGAATGTGGTAGTTATTATTATGGCATTTTAAATTCTGAAGACCACTCTTTCATTTTTCTACTGCATGCTATATTTAATCAAGGCTCATCTTGGAGTCAGAATATAAACAGGTCATGGGATCTTGAAAGGAAGAATCAGTGAGAAATTGTATCTTCTATGAATCCTAGCCTTTGAGAGTTTTAAAAAACTTCAAAAAATAGCAATAGTTATTAATAATCTTACTGTACTCAGAAAAACAGGGGCAAATAACCTAAGGCAGTATTTTGAGTTTAACTACAAAATTTAGCTACGAACTACAGAATATTTTAAAACCATGGTATTTAGTAATCATTGCCTCTGAATCAAGTAGCAGTTTTAGGTACTTGTCAACTAAGTTATGGGTAAAGTCAACTTAAAATATATTTGAGATTCAAAATGTGTTTCTAATTTTAAGAAACAAAGAACATAAATAATAGACTTTTATTAAGAAACAGGAGTAATTGTTGTTAGTTAATTCCCGCTGCTGCAAGTTTCTTAAATCCCAAATTCAAAAAAGAAATATGGAGCCAGCTCTATGATCACATTTTACAAGACTAGAAAGCAAGTGGTATCACTCTTGGAGGAACAGATGGGATCCAATGGGTAATTCCAGTTGCAGAAAGCAACCGCAATGACTGGAGTGAAGCCAGAATAACAGTTGTAAGAAAGAGGCTCTCCAGAATTTAGGGGAAGCTCCAGGATGGAAGTGGAGTACCCGGAAGAAATACACACCTTCCTCCTGGGGAGGAGCCAGATGCCCTGTTCAGACAGGTTGAAGATCAAAGTATGACACCAGAGCGTGTGTAATGCACAAGGAAGTAAGTGGGATTTATGAGGAAGTAGGAAGGCACTGGGTGTGTCTAGAGGAGAGAGGACTGAAGAAACAGAGTCAGGAACAGCATGACATCACTCAGGATCACTGATCAAGAGCAAAGTAGGGGATATACAAGGGGACTTCAGAATCCAGCAGGCAGTTACTTCTAAATATGAGCTTGTAGACATGGCCTAATTTCCACACTGTCAACCAGGACCTTCTGCCCACTATTCTCAATTCTTAAAGTGGTCAGCCCTGGCCAGGTGGACAACAGTGTGAGTCTTGGCAAGCAGCATCCTTATGATTTGATATTGCAAAGACAGAATATCTTCAGGTGGTAGGTCCCAGAACACAGGCTAGGATTCTGCTAAACCAATATGTCCTGAAATATGCTGAAAAGGCCTTTGCGCAGCAAGGCTACTGGCATCTCCTGCTTCTTGTCTGACTAAGATGTCCCTGACTTCTTCAGCCAGTGACAAAATTAAATGTTCACTCCAAACCAAGCTATAACCTGACTTGCTATGAAGCAGAAAATTGTTTCAATTTGAGCAATACTGTAATTTTTAGAAGTCTATAAAATGAGAAAAATGAGACATCAGATGACCAGAGTCGACTGGAAACTTCCTAATTCATCTCAGTTATTGATTTATGTAATGATTTCAGGCAATTGACCTTGCACGAGAAGTAAAGTCCTCAACTGCATTTATAATTCTAAATGTAACATATTGGTGTGATATCTTGCTCTTTGAGTTGGGAATACCCCAACCTCATTCCAGTGTTGATAAATGGTTGTGATATGAACTAGGAGTGTTTTCTCTATCTTACCTAGATGAGTAAGTAAGTATACCTAGATAAAATACGGAAAAACATCTGAAACGTTGCAGGTTGATGCTACATGCAACCCACATTTAATTAGAAACCATATTATTTCAGTTCTGCCTCTTAAATATCTCCCAAAACAAGCCATATTTTTTCGAGGCCTTTAGTCACATTATCCTAGTTTAGAGTCCATCATCTGGATTATTGAAACAGCTTCTTAATTGGCCTCCGGTCTTGCTCTCTCTCATTTATTCCAGTTCTTTTCACACTACGGGAATTATGGTTTTTCTAAATATTTGATCTAGTCATTTCACTTCCTTGGGTAACACATTTAACAGAGCTTCACTTTTCTTGGGATAAAATATTCTTTTCTCCTATATTTCTTAAAGTGGTCTGCAAAGATGTTCATGACCTGCCCATCATTCACTTCACCAATTTGAATTCCATAATCCAGCCCTACTGGACAACTTTCAAGTCCCACATGCTATGCTCTCTCACCTCCATGTTTTCTATTTTATGTTCTCTCATCCTGTAACGTGTTTCATTACCTCTCTCCCAGTCCTCTTCCCCTTCAACTTTCACAGCTACTGCTACTCTCCCTTCAGGTGTGGTAGGCACTACCTGTGCTCACCAGCATCGACCTTTCTCTCTTCATCCTTGGCTCATGGCTACACTACAATCCTAGCCTCCGTTGCAGTTAAGTGTGACCATGTAACTTAATAAAATGTGGTGGAAGTGATGTGCCACTGTCAGGACTGGTCCATAAAACCCTGCCACAAGCAAACCTTGTTCTATTTTGCCATCCACCATCTGACTGAAAAGGATTCAGAGAACTTGGAAGAGGACAGAGGCCAAAGATGAAGGTGCCTGGGACTTTCATTTGGCTGTAACATGAACAAGAGTAAATCACTAGTGTATTAAATTGCCCAGAAATTGGGGTTTGTTTCAGCAGCTGGCATTACTTTCCTAAGCAATACAAGGTTTTAGCTTAGTTTTAAATTTCCTTGATAAACCTTCTTTGACTGACAATGTCTGTTTCTCCACTCTACTGTAAGCTCAGTAAGAGTAAGGGCAGAGTCCATTATTTTATTCACTATTGTAGCTTCAGTTCTTATTACAGTGTCTGTATACAATGCATGAACAAACAAAAATATCTGTTGAACGTTTAACGAATTGGCTTTATATTGAAGCTTAGAGAATACAAATTTGAGTTTTCAGAGGTTAAACATGTACGATTAAATTTGGAAAAGTACATTTAATTTCTTTACAGAACAAAGAGAAAACTGTGAAAAACTGGAAAATTCTTACATACTTGCAAACAAATAACTTAAAAGACCAAATCAGCATGTTGGGGACAAGAACATTAATACAAAGTGCCTCACTTTGCCACTCTAGCTTGTCTGATTTTTTATTTTACTTAGAAGAGAAAACCATGATAAGGATATCTGTCACCTAGAGTGTCAAGAAGCTTTTGAAAAGCTGAAATAAGCTCTGATTTTTCTTATCAGTTTTTAGAGCTCCAGGCATTTCAAACCTGTTCAGACTGGCAGTTGACATGTCTGATAATGGTTGGAGCACTTTATTATAAGACCACAAAGTAATAGTCATCTACTTATGAGAAAAATGTTGCCAAGAGAAAGAAACTTGTTTTCTCTATAGCATTAATATGAAGCAATTTCTACTTGGACAAACCAAATCTCTAAATTTGGCCAAGATTTTTTTTGTGTGTTAAGTGATTGTTAGGCTCTCTCTTAATTAGGGTGTGCTGGGTTTAACAGTGACATATAGAAAAGATTCTGGAATGACAGTGTGAATGATTTTCAGAGAGAGAAAGAGAAGAGAGAGAGAGAGAGAGAGAGAGAGAACATACTAGAATATTCTCTGTGTGACTAGAAAGCCTAAGGTTTTCATGCTTCCTAGAACTCCTTCAGCTAATAGAAGTTATACAATTGAGCATCAAGGGACATATGGCCAAGATGGCAGAGTAAGAAGACCCTGCGCTCACCTCCACCCACCGGCACACCAAAGTTACAACTATTTGCAGAGCAGCTATCTATGAGAACAACCTGAAGACTAACAGAAAAGTTTTTCCACAATTAAAGATGTAAGGAAGGAACTAAAAGATGGGTAGGAGGGGTGGAGATGCAGTACAGTAAAAACCACACCCTTAGCTAGATGACCTACAAACAGGAGGATAATCACAACTGCAGAGGTTCTCCCCAAGGAGTGAAGGGTTTGAGCCCCACATCGGGTTCCCCAGCCTGGTGGTCTTGCATTGGGAAGACAAGCCCCAGAACACCAGGCTTTGAAGGACAATGGAGCTTGTGTACAGGAGGACTGCAGGGCTGTTAGAAACAGAGATTCCACTCTTAAAGGGTTTGCACAAAATCTCACGTGCTCTGAGTATCAGCACAGAATTAGTAATTTGAAAGGAGACTGGGTCAGACCTACTTGCTGATTTTGGAGAGCCACCTGGAGAGACAAGAGGCAACTGAGATCCACCTGGGGACATAAATGTTGGTGACAGCCATTTTGGGGAGCTTGTTCTACCAGGACACTGATGCTGGAAAGCACCATTTTTTTTTTAAAAAAAGACTTATTTATTTAATTAATTTATTTATACGTTTAATTAATTAATTAATTAATAATTAAAATAGTTTATTTACAATATTAGTCTCAGGTGTACAACATAGTGATTCAATATTTTTATAGATTATACTCCATTTAAAGTTATAAAATATTGGCTATATTCCCTGTGTTGTACAATATATCCTTCTATCTTATTTATTTTATGCATAATAGTTTGTACCTCTTAAACCCATACACCTATCCTGCCCCTCCCCCATTCCTTTTCCCACTGGTAATCACTAGTTTGTTCTCTTTATATGTGGGTCTGTTTCTGTTTTGTTATATTAACTTGTTTTATTTTTTTAGATTCCACTCATAAGTGACAACACATAGTATTTATCTTTCTCTGTCTCACTTATTTTGCTAATTATAATGCCCTCCAGGCCCATCATGTTGCTGCAAATGGCAAAATTTTGTTCATTTTTATGGCTGAGTAATATTCCATTGTGTATATATACCACATCTCCTTTAACCATTCATCTGTTGATGGACGTTAATGTTGCTTCCATACCTTCACTATTGTAAATAATGCTGCTATAAACATTGGTGTGCATATATTTTTTCAAATCAGTGTTTTCAGTTTCCTGGGATTTATTCCCAGAAATGGAATTGCTGGATCATATGGTAGTTCTATTTTTAGTTTTTTTGAGGAAACTCTGTACTGTTTTCCATAAGGGCTGCACTAGTTTACATTCCCACCAACAGTGCACTAGTGTTCCCTTTTCTCCACATCTTTATCAACATTTGTTATTTGTGGTCTTTTTGACAATAGCCATTCTGACCAGTGTGAGGAGATATCACATTGTTGTTTTGATTTGTATTTCCCTGATGATTAGTGATGTTGAGCATCTTTTAATGTGCCTGTTGGCCAACTGTATGTCTTCTTTGGAAAAATATCTATTCAGGTTTTCTGCCCCTTGTTTAATTGGGTTGTTTGTTTTTTGAATATTGAGTGATACTGAGTTGTATGAGCTGTTTATGTATTTTGGATATTAACCCCTTGTCCATCATATCATTTCCAAATATTGATTTATTAGTTCTAATAATTTTTTGATGGCGACTTTAGGGTTTTCTATATATAGTATTATGTCATCTGCAGTTAGTGAGAGTTTTACTTCTTCCCTTTCAATTTTAATTCCTTTCATTTCTTTTTCTTGTCTGATTGGTGTAGGTAGGACTTCCAATACTATGTTAAATAGAAGTGATGAGAGTGGGCAACCTTGTTTTGTTCCTGATATTAGAGAAAAGCTTTCAGTTTCTCACCATTGAGTATGATGTTAACAGTAGGTTTGTCATAAATGGGCTTTATTATGTTGAGATATGTTCCCTCTATACAAACTTTGATGAGAGTTTTTACCATGAATGGATGTTGAGTTTTGTCAAATGCTTTTTCTGCATCTATGAGATAATCAGTGATTTTTATCCTTCTTTTTGTTATTGTGGTGTATCACATTATTGATTTGAGGATATTGAACCATCCTTTCATTCCTGGAATAAAATACCAAGATACATTATAATTAAAAATGATAAAATTTAAAGATAGAGAATCTTAAAAGCAACAGGAGAAAAGTAACTGGTTACATACAAAGGAACTCCTATATGTATCTCTTCCGACTTTTCAGCAGAAATTTGCAAGATAGAAGGGAGTGGCATGATATATTCAAAGCGATGAAAGGAAAAAACCTACAACCAAGAGTGTGCTACCCAGCTAGGCTATCATTCATATTTGAAGAAGAGAAAATCAAAAGCTAAGAGTTGACAACACTAAACCAGCTTTACAAGAAGTCCCTTTAGGGACTTCTCTAAGAAGAAAAGATCACAACTAGAAATATGAAAATTATGAAAGGAAAAATCTCATTGGTGAAGGCAAACACACAGTAAAAGTGGTAGATTGTACAAAGAACTCATACAACTCAATATCAAAAAACCAAACAACCTGATTTTAAAAATGGGTAGAGGACCTGAATAGACATTTTTCTAAAGGAGACATACAGATGGTCAACAGACACATGAAAACATGCTCAATATCATTAATCATCAGGGTAATGCAAATCAAAATCACAATGAGATATCACCTTACACCTGTTAGAATGACTTTTATAAAAAAGACCAAGAGATAAAAAATGTCAAGGATGTAGAGAAAAGGGAACTTTTATACACTGTTGGTGGAAAAGTAAATTGGTATAGCCATTAAGGAAAACAGTATGGAGGCTATTCAAAAACTTAAAAATAGAACTGCCATATAATTCAGCAATTCTACTTCTGGGTATTTACCCAAAGATACCAAAAACACTATTTTGAAAAGAGATATGTACTTCAATGTTCATTGCAGCATTATTTACAATAGCCAAGATATAGAAGCAACGTAAGTGTCTACTGGTAGATAAATGGATAAAGAGTATGTGGTATAAATATACAATGGAATATTACTTAGCCATAAAAAAGAAAAAGCAAAAATAAATGAGTAGGAGTACATCAAATTAAAAAGCTTCTGTATAGCAAAAGAAATAATCAGCAAATTGAGAAAGCAACCTATGGAATGGGAGAAAATACTTGCAAATTGTCTATCTGATAAGGGGTTAATAACCAAAATATATAAGAAACTCATACAACTCAATAGCAAGAAAACAAACAATCTGATCAAAAAATGGGCAGAGGACTTGAATAGACTTTTTTCTATAGAAGACATACAAAGTGCCAACAGGTACATGAAAAGATGCTCAACATCAAGAAAATGCAAATCAAAACTACACTGAGATATCACCCCACACTTGTTAAAATGACTGTCATTAAGAAGACAAGAGATAACAATTGCTGGTGAGTATGTGGAGAAAAGGGAATGCTTGTGCACTATTGGTGAGAATGTAAACTGGACAACAGTATAGAGGTTCCTCAAAAGATTAAAAATAGAACTACATATAATCCAGCAATACCACTTCTGGGTATTGATCTGGAGAAATTAAAATCACTATCTTGAAGAGATATCTGCATCCCTATGTTCATTGCAGGATTATATACAATAGCCAAGGTATAGAAATAACGTAATTATACATTGATAAATCAATGAATAAAGAAGTTATGGTATATATATGGTATATGTATATTATATATATATGGCATATATATGAAATATATATATATATCACATATATGTATGGTGGAATATTATTGAGTCATGAGAAAGAAGAGAATCCTGCCATTTGTGACAACATGGATGCACCTTGAGGGCATTATGCTAAGTGAATAAGTCAGACAAAGACAGATACTCTATGTTCTCATTTATATGTGGAATCTGAAAATGCCAAACTCATAGAAATAGAGAGTAGAATGGTGTTTGTCATGGGCTGGGGATTGGGGGTAATGGGGAGATGTTGGTCAAAGGGTACAAACTTCCAGCTATAAGATGAATAAGTCCTGGGGATATAATGTACAGCATGATGACTGTAATTCACAACACTGTATTATATACTTTAAAGTTGTTAAAAGAGTAGATCCTAAATGTTCTAACCACACACAAAAATAATGTGAGAGGATAGAAGTTATAACCTTATTGTGGTAATCATTTCACAACATATTCACATATCGAATCATCATGTTGTACACCTTAAACTTATACATGTTATATGTCAGTAGTATCTCAAAAAACTACAAAACACACACTCTCTCCCTCAGCGAGGAGGAGCAGGTACATACCTCCTCAAGCTGCTAGTGATGCTCCTCATCACACCAGAAGCATCTTTTTTTTTTTTTAATTTATTTATTTTATTTATTTATTTTTGGCAGCATTGGGTCTTTGTTGCTGCGCGGGGGCTTTCTCTAATTGCGGTGAGTGGGGGCTACTCTTTGTTGCAGTGTGCGGGCTTCTCATTGCGGTGGCTTCTCTTGTTGCGGAGCACAGGCTCTAGGTGCGTGGGCTTCAGTGGTTGTGGCACGCAGGCTCAGTAGTTGTGGCACACGGGCCTAGTTGCTCCGCGGCATGTGGGATCCTCCAGGAGCAGGGATCGAATCCGTGTCCCCCGCATTGGCAGGCAGACTCTTAACCACTGAGCCGCCAGGGAAGCCCCACACCAGAAGCATCTTAATGAGGATTCACTGAGGAACCCCTGCTAGTCAGGAACATGTCAAGGTTGCCCCCGTTACCACTACTAGTTAATGTTTCACCGGAGGTATTACTCATTTCAACTATATGAGAGAAAAAAACTAGTGATGTAAAATCTGGACAGAATATGTAAAATTATGACTATTTACAGAGGATATCATTGTATGATTGTAAAACACATGAGAATCAAATGACAAAAACCACTACAAATAAGAAGGTAAGTATGTTGCTGGGATATAGAATTAAAACATAAAAATAAATAATTTGTAAGAAAAACAAGTCTTATAGTTACAAGAACATGGGCACCGTATTAGATGGGACTAGCAGTCAGACAGATAATACTAGAATGGTGAGATATTATTCTCGTATGTAAGATTTATTTTTTAATTACCCATGATAAGAACAGGACTGGTCATCAAGTCTGGGGCATGGCCAAACCTTTGGTCCAAGCCAGGAAGGTAGACTCTAATTGTGGCATTAGGGAAAATGAGTCACTGGTAGATAATTGTGTAGAAAGAGTTTTGATAAAGTTATGGCTATAGATCTCTATTAACCTATTACGGGGATTAGAGATGTTTGATCAATTATGTTTTGAGGGTTGGAATCTCAGGACCTCCTTATCAAATACCTCTCAGTATTAGAAGTTGGGTGAGCTCAACCATTCAGCTGACCCAGAGCATAGTAAGAAAAAATAAATGTTTGGAATCAGAAAACCTGGATTTGAGTTCAGTGTTCTGACACTTAATAGCTCATTGACCTTGGAAAAATTACTCTGTTACTCAGTTTTCTCCATGAATATAATACTCCTTTTCCTCAGTTCCTTCCAGGGTTTTTTCTAGGCTCAGATAAGATAATGTACATAAGATCTTTCTGTATACTTTTAAATGCTACATGAATGTTGCTTGTCATGATGATGGTGATGACGATAGCAATTCACATGCCCACTGTGGGGCCTGGATATTACTCAGGAATTACTAATCTCAATTACCTCCTTGTAAAAACCACAGCAGGCTCTTCAGCACTGTCATTCATAAACATCTCTGTCTGGATTCAGAGAGCAAACAGATATCTAGGGTCTAATTGCTGGAGGCATGGCTGTGCTATCAGCTAGCACATTTCTGGTAAACTCTCAATGGTACTGCCAACCTGAGGTGTGTTTTTCAGCTCACAGACTCCTGTCATCTGTCAGAGGCTGAGAGATTTTTAGTGAGGGAAGAAAAGTCTAAGACCCATTTGCCTTCTTGCCCTTGAAAAGAAAATATAATTGTTTGGTAGAAAAACCATTCAGAGGTCTGACAAAGGCCTAACATTCTTTTAAAATGTGCTTATTATGAAATAGTTCAGACATATAGAAATTCATACCAATTTATAGTGGACATTCACATACTTACTGCCCATTTTAAGAAATAAAACACCAGCAATACAATTAAAGCCCTCTGGTACCCCTCTCAGATTGCATCTCAGGTAACTAGTATCTTGAATTATTTCTCTATATTTTTGCTACTAACCAACCTCAATTCTTTATAAGCACAGCTCTTACTAGATTTATCACAGTTCTATATCCCAGTATTCTTCTTTATCTTCTTTATCTCAAGAACTCAGTTTGGTGGAATATATATATTTTGGTAAAAAGTAAAGCATCAATACTTATTATCTTTATACATTGCAGAATGTCTCCCCCACTCACCCCCCTCTTCCTGAACCTCTTCCCCCTTCTTTATTTGCATTGGCATGTGCACTTCTTGTTCCCACCAAATGAGTCAGTCAAGATAGAACGGATGTCAACGTCTCCTGAAAAAAAGATGCCATACTGTCTTGTAAAGTCACAAAAAAGCATTAGTTTGAGCCAACACTGAAAACAATTGGGAGAGCTCACACAAAAGTCTGGATTTCTGGCTTCTTTTGAAAACTCGAAAAGACTGATAACATAGTGCCCATGTTCATAAGTGGCAGTAATCCACCTGAACCAAATAGCAGCTGCCTCTTTTAGATGGGGCCCTCTTCATTTTGCCATATTCCTGTCACTTCTTTTTTATCCCTGAGACTAAGACCAATAACATTTGACATTTATTGTCCTACTCCGACTACTGATGATCCACATGGTAGAGAAAAAATTTTTTCTTTACCCATATCAGTACTATCAAAAGTGGTGAAACAAAAAAATCTATCAAAAAGGCCACCTCTACTCTCACTCTACCCTCAAATAAACACAGGTGCCTAGAAAAAACAGTGTGTTCCTTTCACAATCACAATGTTAAGAGAAGTCCCCTTATCACTCAGATTGATGCCTCTAAGGTCCTCTGCTGTAACAATGTACTCTGGTCATCCCCTTCCCCTGCCCTGCCCCTGCACGCACAATCACCAGCCTCTTCTCTTGTCTAGATTCATATATAGTTTTCATAGACTTGAGGCAATGGGTGTGGAAAATGAGGCAAGAGAAATATAAGAAGAAGATAAAAGTCAAAACACTCCCAGTGTAAGCTAGAGCTTTAAATTTAGGAGTGAGACACAGGAATCAACACTTGGTAGATAGCACTCTTTGCAAAACAATTTCACAGGGGAGACCCACTTTAAATATCATTTATAAAGTGTTGCTGGTGAGACTAAGGTGTCTGCTCTCCTAACATCTCATCAGGAAGCCAGTCTAAAATGTGATGATGAAGGCTAAGCTCTAACCGTGGAAATTATATTGAGAGGTAAGGCTGTAATGACTGAAGCACTTTGTGGACTAATAGGGAATATTAAAAAGGAAGAGAAGGAAAGTGAAAAAAAAAATGACGAGTCTTCAGCTAGTTGTGTCCAAGGGAAAAAAGCACTGTCTGTCTGGCAGGTAGACATAAGAATTCTAGTCTCGGGCTTCCTTGGTGGCGCAGTGGTTGAAAGTCTGCCTGCTAATGCAGAGAACACGGGTTCGAGCCCTGGTCTGGGAAGATCCCACATGCCGCGGAGCAACTGGGCCCGTGAGCCACAACTACTGAGCCCGCGCGTCTGGAGCCTGTGCTCCGCAACAAGAGAGGCCGCGATAGTGAGAGGCCCGCGCACCACGATGAAGAGTGGCCCCCACTTGCTGCAACTAGAGAAAGCCCTAGCACAGAAACGAAGACCCAACACAGCCATAAATAAATAAATAAATAAATAAATAAATAAATAATTTAAAAAAATCTTTAAAGAATTCTAGTCTCTAGCAAGGTTTTCTCTGGACAGAGCAGGTATAAATCTTTTGGCTTTTGCATAAATTATTCAGATACCTTCTCTCTGCCCTCAGGTTTAAGAAAAATCCTCTAATTATTATTTTGGGAAGAATATGTCTTAACTAATAGATATGAGGTCAAGTACTCCCAGATCTGAGAACATCTGATTTACAAACAACTGGAACCTTTGGGATATTTTCTCAATATTACTCACAACCCTGTTTCATATACCATTCTTCCCATCTGTGATACCCCTGCTATTTGTTCTCCTATTGCAGAGCACATGAGAAGTAAGGTATAGAGGTGGGAAATTAAATGTTATGTGTGTCTAGAAGTATCAACCTAGCATCGGGTGACTGCTCCTATGTCACTTCTCCTCTTTCCACTTCTTCCCTAGGTCCCTGTACCATCTCTGTCATGGGAGGGGGAGCGTCACGGGAAAGCTGCTGTCACAGGATAAATATATTCTTGGTGTCTTTATGTAGAATTCAGAATGTCTTTTTGTCTATAAATAATATTATAAACTGTGGCTAAGTGTAGTCAAAATAATACGGAAAGCACCATACTCAAGCATGTTTTGGGGTGGATCAATATTTTAAAATTAGTCTGGGACTTCAAGTATGATTGAAAAACATATCCCACACTTAAAAAAAATAGATCTATGTACACATGAGATTTGGGGTACAACCAGTTTCGGAATTTGGGAAATGTCTTTGCTCTATCACTATTATAAATTACTGCTCATCATTAATTTATAATAATCCTGTTTTCATTATTTTTGATTTTTTAAACAAATGAATGTAATTAGGAGACCTGACATCCTCCAGGAGTTAGGGAAGACTAAGGAAGGCTAATTGGGGGCCTGAAAGATGTGAGGAGTTAGCCACTTAACCAAATGGAGAACAAGTATCCCCATTAAAGGAGCAAGTATCTGCAAAGAATCTGAGGTGAGGAGGAGCTTGAGGTACTGGAAGGACTGAAAGGAGGCCAGTGTGGCTAAAGCATATTTCATGAGCTAAGGCTGGAAGGTAGGCAAGGACTAGATCAGACAGGATGTTGCAGGCCTCGTCACAGATTTTAGACTTCACTCTAAGATCCATGGAAAATCACTGGAGTATGTTAGTCAGGAGAATGATGCGACGACATGCTTAGATTTAGGTTTAGATCCAGTATCAGGTCTACAGTGACCCCACGAAGGTTTAGCTGTCCCCCTAATTTAGCCTGTAGCAAATAGCTGCCTCAGTACACTATACTGTGACCAGTAGCATTCTGTATAATGCATTTCTATAGTGTAACCAGTAGCATTGTATATAATGCATTTCTTAGTCCATTCTTGGAATAAGTCCTTAAAATTTAAGATCACTGTGCCGCACATTGCCTCCTAGAAAAATTGACTTTAACTTCTTGGCCTAAGGCATGAATGCAGGGACTAATGTTTTCTTTATTTCATCTTTAGCCTTTTAAAATCTAAATAATTTATCATTTTTTTCCTACTAACCTCTAAGTTACTTTCCTAGAAGTCTGACAGGGTTTAGAATCAATGTCAACTCTTTTAGGCCACTAGGAATTCGTTTAGGGAACTGAAGAGGCAATTTATTAGCAAACTGGCAGGGAAGCCCGTTTCTTTACTTTGTATTTGTTTCTGCATTTGGGCCATTCTGCAAAGTAGCAGTTACTTAAGGTCTGAGACAGCACGTGCAGCAACCAGATTTCTTAATTTATGACTAGTGAGATATTCTACTGGGAGAATTTGGTTCATTATAAAATGCTTTATACGGATGCTAACGCACTATTGTAAGGCAATTATACTTCAATAAAGATGTTTTAAAAAAATAAAAAAAAAATAAAAAAAAAAACAAAACAAAACAATATTTGTTGTATTCTACCCAGCATTTTTAATCGTAGCTGGAAGGTTTTTAGGTTAGCTAGAAAAAAAAATAAATAAAAAAAATAAAATGCTTTATAAGCATATCTAGAGACTCTTTGGCATCAGTCTCCTTAAAAAAATTAAATAAATAAAAGTAACTAAATATAACACAAACCCACCCCAGACTTGTGTTATTGTTTTTTTCTCACATGTGCAGAACTATCTCTGATTATGCAGAGAGCTCAGCCTGCAGAAGCAGTGTTGGGGGGAGGCCGGGCGGACAGAATGAAGTCTTGGCCCTCCATTGCAAACTGCTGCCTTTCCAAATGATGCACACATGCTTGGTCCATCTGTCTTCAAGGACTCGGCAGAGTAGTCAGTAAAACTTTCTATTTAGTGTTTGAAGCTGCATTGCCAAATATTAATAACTCATTTTATTTATAACTGAGTCTCGAGAGTAGGAAAAACAGGTGGTACTCATGGAAAACTCAATAGTAGCCAAATTTCAAAGGTCAGATGCTGCAAGTGTGGAATGATAGAAAGAATTTTGTATTCATTCTCTTCCGGTAAAAATGTTTCCTGTGGTTCTTTTTCCCAATCATAAAACTTGTACTTGAGACTGCCCAGGACCTCTCTCTAGAACTGCCTCCCACTCCCAAATCATCATTCTCAAGAAGTTTCCCAGAATGAAGACTTTTAAAAATGTCCCCATCGTCCTTCATTTCCTTCCCACATGGTCTTGCTCTGAAAAATTATGGCCATCTAATCTCACAAATTTATCCATAAATTGTTTTAGTGATGATTGATTTTAAACCCCTCCTGGAGATGATGACTGCACAACAAAATGTCTATAGTGGTGAAAGATTTCAGCTATGTGGCATGTCAGTAGGAAAGATAATTGTGGGCAGACAGGATCTTTCTTAGTCTCCCATCCTATGACCATGAGAATATCAATAAACTTCTGAGGGATCAAGAATTGAAGGGATGCCAGGAGACAGCATAATGAAGTTCAGATTTTCAACAGGGAAAAAAGGTTACTCTTTGGCTTTCCAGTGTCCCTCTATCCTTCTTTTCATAAAAACCCTGATACTTCTTTTGAGAAATTAACTCTTTCCCCACTGACATGGGATATTAGGGGTACTTGATGTCCCCTAGCCATGGGGTGGGCATGTAACTGATTATAACCAAGCTATTCCCAACTCCTGGATGAGCATCAAAGACACTGAATTTGTGTGGATTTCATTCGCCCTAATAGGGACACCTTGAAGAGGCCGTTCATTTATTTTTACTACTGAGACACCCAGAATGGCTCTGATTTTTTATCTTTCTGAACCTGGTTATTTAATCTTCTCTTTTTAGTCCTTCCTATGAATTCCTTTTTGTTGCTTAAGATAGCTAGAGTCAATTTCTGTTGTTTGCAACTAAAGAACTCTGATTGACACAAATGTTAATTCTAAACTGGTGAATATGGTATTCATCCTGTAAGACTCTAGGGATATGGACAGTCATTAGTATTATTTTTCCAATTCCCCTGCTACTTACTTGTTAGGACTGGCCTTCCTAGTCTCCTTAGAAGGAACAGTCATGTGACTTTTTTTTTCATTTTGGCCAACGAAACATGATTGGAAACGATATGGAGCATTTCCAGGTGGAAACTTGAAAGAGCCTGTGTGCAATTTGCCACTGTTCTGGTGATCAGGGAAGCTCCTGTCCAGATGAAGTCTATTAGCTTGCGTGTCTGAGTGACTATGATGAGGAGAGCTTCTCTCCTGAACTACATGAGACTTGTAGTATGAGGTACATAGAAACTTTTATTATGTTAAGCTATTGAGATTAAGGAGTGGGGAGTGTTACTGACAGTACTACAAGAGTGACTTTATAGGATGTAGAAAAGTGGATAGTTTTCTGGTTGCCAGCATGGGGTCATAAAGGACATCTCTCTCACTTTTTAAAATCAGAGTCATTAGACTAGAAATATAAGGAAAATGGAAAAGACTGGTGTTTCACCAACTTTAGTAATAATTAAATCTAAATTATTTTTATTTTAATGATAATCAAATATAGATAAGACTATATACCAAGATCATCCAATATGAATCTAATAAAGCTACAAAACCAGAATTATTTAAATTCATCCCATTAATTTCATGTGACAGTTGGTATTGTTTAGATGAGCTAAAATCACTGTTTAGCAATGTGAATGTGGTACTAACTTCCATGGGTTTGATATTCCAATCCTACCACATGCCATGTGATGATTCAGGTCACCCACGTCTTTTCTTTATTTGAAACACTGCAGAATCATCACTTACAGAGGACACAATGATGTCATTTGGCCTGCTTTTTGTGTGCATGCATCATTTAAGTATTAAGGCATCCTCTGTGTTTTTTTTTTTTAAACTAACAATTAAAGTAGTACTTCTTGGTATCAATGTGAGGATAAATGCAGACCCAGAAACAGAAGTGTAGCAGTCTTAACTTATAAAGAGGTCATCCTAATTATATTGAATATGTCTGTATTAATTTAAAAAATTTAAATAAAAGAACACTAGAATAGTTCTCATATGGAACTTGAGGACCTCTGAGGATGTATCTGTGGACTACTAGGGGCAGCATATGCTAAGCTGAGAAACACTGAACTTGATATAAAATATCAAAATTTCAATAAGGCATGACTTGTCTCACAATACTGGACATCCTTATGGATGCACAAGATAATTATATTATTAAACCAAAGCAATAATTAGTTGGATGTTTATTAATGGGTCAGTATCAACCTGGAGGGAAGTTTCTAGTGGCATGGTTTGGAGCTCTATCCTTAGATTTATTTTGTTCTATCATTTCATCTAAGTCACAAATAAAAATGTAGAATATGTGTTAAACAAATATCAATGATAATCTGGAGATGAAAACAAGTATGTTGTGTGCAGAAATATCCAAAACAACCTCTAAACCATCTCCTCTTAAGATTTGATTTTTATGTCATCAGATATGTATTCCACCCACTACCCCACCTGTTTGCAGTCATGTACTGACCCCCGGTAGATCACTCCTCCTCATTTTTGTCACTCTCTCCAGTAACACTGCTGTCTTGATTCTTCGTAATTTCTTTATATACATAGATGATCCTTCCAGTTGCCTGATTTTTCAGTTTCTCAACTTCCTCTCTTCCAATAACCTTGTCTTTCACCTTACCTCACTCACCCTATGGGTCATAACTTAAACCTTGTGCTTGTCAATAACTGAAACCCCTGCATGATTTCAATGTCAAACTTTACACACTGACTACCTCTTTCTCTAACCTTTCTAGTTCATTTCTTTTAGTACCTCAATTCCAACAATCCCTTGAACCCACCAAGACCAATAAAGTATCTATCCTGTTTCCTTTTCACTATCTCATCATTTATGTCTTCACTTCCTTAGTTATTCAGCTTGAATTCTATAGTCAATCACTAGACTAACTCCTTGCTTATACTCTCAGCCTCTTTCTACTTTCTCACTAAGTTGTTCTCACTTGTCTTCAATCCTAGTTAAAACCAATTTTATGCTTCTTGCGTGCCTGTACTTGTTTAGTTGATATGACTAAAGAAAAACACACAACTAAGCTGGCTGGTCTCCATTTATATTCGTTATCATTAATCTTAAATGGGCCCTTAATGCTGCCTAGCAATTATACTCCCACTCTGTTAGACTTAGATAATTATTTCATACCTTCTTCTTGTTAAACCTCCAACACTTCTTCCTTCATCCTCACTTTTAGTTTATGATCTTTCTTCCTCTTTTCCTGAGAAAATAGAAGCAATAATTAAAGAACTTTCAAAAGCAACACCACCTTTTCTATCTACCCTAACACGTCTGTAACCATATACTCTGCTTTCTCCCCTGTTATTATGGATAAATTCTATGTACTTCTAGATAAGATCAGGCCCTCAACCTGTGTTCTCAATGTTTTCCCTTCTCTCTCACTCAATGATATTCTCCAACTATCCTCCCCACTTTTCATGCATCATTGATTTCCTCCTCTCTAATGGATTTTTCCTAATGGTAAACAAACATGCTGTTTTTATTCTATCTCAAAAAAATCACTCTTCTCTCGATCTCAGTTTCTTCCAGCTCCATGCTACTTCTCTTCTTCTTTTTGCAGAAAACCCAAAGAAAAAGTATTTATACACTTGATCTCCAATTCCTTTATTCCCATTCTTTGTTGAATCTGCTCTAAATAAGCTTTTGCTCTTGGCACTCCATCACAACCACCCTTGTCAGTGTCATCCATGACCTCAAGTCTTCATCTTATAGACTTTCAGCAATATTTGACATAGTTGAGCACACTAGCATGCAGAACACACTCTATCAATTTTTCAACTATCTCACTGCTCATTTTCATTCTTGTTTCCTGGTTATTACTTACTCCTTTATGTCAGAATGCCCTAGGGCTCAGTCTTTGCGCCTCTTCTCTTTTCTATCTATACTCATTCCCTTAGTGGTCTCATCCAAAATCATGTCTTGAAATACCATCTAAACACTGGTGACTCACAAATTTATATCTTTCTACTATTCATAGCTCAGACCTCTTCCTTGAATACCTGACTTAAATATCCAACTACTAACTAACAGGAACCAAAATAGTAACAGGTCCAAAATTAAGTCCTGATCTGCCCTTCCTTCAAAACTTTCTCCTTCCTAGGTTTTTCCCTGACTAGTTAATGGCAACTCTATTCTTTTAATTGTTTAGGCCTGAGACTATAGCCTTTCATTCATAGTGTACCATTATATACTAGAAGAGTATCACTTATTTAATGGTTCTTCATATTACTAACTTTTTAAAATTGTTGATCAACTACTTATCTTAATATTTTAAGTAAGATGACCTTTATTTTATGGTATCTAGGATCAAGAAGATAATCTTCATATTCCTGGGAACAATAATTTAAGAGGGCTACAGGTATTTGGAAAGTAATAGGAGTAAAATGACCAAGATATTGAAAGAAAGTAACATGTTTTATGAGGAACAGTTGAAGAATTTGAGGGTATATTTAACCTAGAAAAGAAATTGAATAAGAAGTGGTGTCTATTATTAAATATTTCTAGAGTCCTTCATGTGAAAAGGTGACTACCATACTTGGACTGTCCGTTTTGGTTCACTTAGGTCATTAAAGATGCGACATTGCTTTCTTCTTCTGAGAATGGATGGACTTGATAATCAGGAGAACACAATACTGTAAGACTTAGGTCATTTAGTTCCCAAGATATCTTTTATATATTTATAACAAAAAAGGAAGTAAACAATGTCTTGAGATGTTTTACAGTCTTAATATCTTGCTGTATGTTCTAAGGATTTTTGTATGGTTGTTACTTTGCAATATCTCTGCTAGGTATAGAGGAAGCCCATCATTCGGTGTCCCAAAAGAAAATGTTTACTTGGATGTTATCACATCTCACATGAGAAAGAGATGGGCAGGCATCTCATGGGTAGAGAAGCAGTGACAGCATCATGTCCATAGACCCAGACTCTACATGAAACTTTTTCTGTCTAATCCTCTTTAGACAGGGGCTTCTCTTCCACTCAAATATGCAAAAGTTTAAGGAGATATTTCCTTCAAGGGCTAAAAACAAATGGGTGTCAATGTGATGTCTTCACTTATAGTTTTGAAACTTTCACTCATGCTTATAAATATAACCTATTATTTAATTTTTGATCTGACAAGAAGATGAGAGTCTTTCCCTGCACTTCAGCTGAGAATTCCCAAGAAAGCTGCTTTTAGGACTAATAGGCGAAAGTTGCAGCGTGACCGACTTTGGCTTCCAGTGAAAATCTTACCATTTTCAGGATGTATTGCCTCTAGAGAGGTGATTCTCAACCTTGGCTGCATTTGGAATCACTTGGGAAGTATTTTAAAATTCTGGGGCTTCCGTGGTGGCGCAGTGGTTGAGAATCTGCCTGCTAATGCAGGGGACTCGGGTTCACGCCCTGGTCTGGGAAGATCCCACATGCCGCAGAGCAACTAGGCCTGTGAGCCACAACTACTGAGCCTGCGCGTCTGGAGCCTGTGCTCCGCAACAAGAGAGGCCACAATCGTGAGAGGCCACAATCGTGAGAGGCCCGTGCACCGCGATGAAGAGGGGCCCCCGCTTGCCGCAACTAGAGAAAGCCCTAGCACAGAAACGAAGACCCAACATAGCAATCAATCAATCAATCAATCTTTTAAAAAAAAAAATTCTGATTTCTGGGTCCCATCCCCAGAGGTTGATTTAATTTACCTGGTCTGTAGCCTCAGTGTGGAGATTTTTAAAAGCTCCCATGGATGTTCCATTGTGCAGCCAAGGTTGAAAACCTCTTCTCTAGACCTGTTTTACTCCTTCTTGCTGTTGCAGGGGATAGGTAAGGGTAGGATATTGGGAAGAGGAGGGTAACGTTTCAGATACCTGCTGGAAGACAACTTGGAGCAAATATTGTTGAGATAGTTTAAATAATAAACAGTTGATTGCAGTAGATGACCTTTTATATCTTTCCCAACCTTGAGATTCTATTATTTTATATCAACCCACCACAATGCATGTATATGAAATCAAAGAATTATACACAAGGACACAAATTCCACTGAGCTATATTAATGAGGATGATTTTGCTAGTATAGCTGTGTTCCTAGTTGCTGCCTCTTTGGGTGGGTGAACTATTCTTTTATTCTGGCTGCTTTTCAGTGTACATGACACAGTTTTATTAGATTACATTATGCACAGCATCACTGAGTCAAATAGATGTTATTAGCCTGCTAGAAGAAGCTTCTTAACCAGCTGTGAGGGCTTGTTAATATGCATTATGATGTTAATAGTGCACATGAATATATGTGAGTAGGTAGTAGGGGACAGAAATTTAAACCAAATTAAAATGAGCGACTGCAGCACATGGGAAATAAACGCTCATTGCCACGAGTCTCAATTATTTTTCATTATTTTCAAGGTCAAGTTGGCAATTTTTCACAACTTCTACCCACAAATGCCCTTCCCGATTGATTGACTCTTACAGCTAGAAGCTCTCCTTACACCCAGGAGGCAAGCCTGCTTTTTTATCGTATTAAAAAAAATCTAAATGCCAAAGCAAAAAGAATACTGGGCTTCTGTTTATTTTTATCTGAATATCAAAACATCATGCAAATTCTAAAGCAATTAATTTAGTATTAATCTGGGATTTTAAAAATAGTTTCAATAATTTAAAAAATAATATGCTGAGGAAATTGTTATTCTTACTGAGAAGCCGAATAAAGCCTATTATAATCCTCCTAGGTAGGAATCTTCTAAATCTTCCTTCCCACCTGATAAAGCATGCTCCCTGGCATGGCAAAAGAAAATCTTTCCTTCACCATTACTTCACCATTTCTATTGTAGAATGAAGAAATATCTTATGTTCACTTATAACTGTGTAGGACTTTTTCTCATGAATATTTTTGTCCTAAAAATCAACCATAACTTGGAGAATTAGGGTAAATGATCATACTTTTGCATGTAGAGAAGGTGAGAGGTCCCCGGGGATTCTTAATTGTCATACTGATAAACAAAGAGAAAGACATATGTGAAGCTTGGTAGAAGCAGGAGAGTGTAGTTAAATGTCAGAAGGAGGGAATAAGGTGGGAGGTAGGGGCTGTTAGTAGGAGAGTTCCCTCTTCAATTACCAAAGGGGTGGGGTGAGAGTGCGAAGGCACAGAGGGTGCTGATGTTATTATCTATTATTGCCTTGAAGATGATGGTAGGAGGATGAGAATATTCTCACTTAATGGCTTCCATTTTCTCTATTAAGGGCAAAACCATCTGCTAGGGTTGTAATGAGAGGGGAGAAGTTGGAGGGTTGGGGAAAGTACAAAGATTATGAAATTGTTGTTATGGACTATGACCTTGTTTCATTGGTTATCTTATTTTACTCTTGAATCTTTAATATTTTTCTTTCTGGTTTTACCTCTCTGTCGAAGAATATTCTTCATTTCTATCCCCTCCAGCCCCTCTCTTTTCACTTTTAAATTTTCTCTACTTTCTTCTTTTCCTTTACTACCAAACTTCTTGAAATAGTAATTTATGATAACTACCAATTCTTGCTCATATTCCATTTACTCCTTAAATCCTTAGGGGTTGGGAAAAGATGACTCAGTGAAGGAGGTGAAAAACACCTCAAAGAAGTAGAAGGAAAATCAACATAGACCTGTGTTGAGGAAGCTAAGTATACAAAAAGATTCAGGGAGAGCTAAAACCAACCTTCTCAATTCTTTCAGCTCTTCTTCACTGAGGCACCTGTAGGAAATAATTGTTTATTCTTTCAATGCAATCACAGGGCTCTGCTTATACCATTCACATTACTCTCAAAATTCTGTTTATAAGTAATTGTTTGCATGTCTGTCACTTTCCATACTCAATTATTATAGGTCTTTTGAGTCTGTATTACTCTTTCTCTTTCTCTTTCTTTTGTGCCCTATAACATCCAGCATTCTACCTAGAGCAAAATAGGCACGCGATACATACTTGTTAAATAACTGAAGCCTTTTATCTAATTTGTGGCTTAATTACATTTTCAAAAAATTCAGGCCTCAAATTCTTGCATGGAGCATGAATATCACACACTAGTATTCATTTGTTCAGCAAATCCTTGCATGGAGCATGAATATCACACACTAGTATTCATTTGTTCAGCAAATCTGAACACCTACCACATGCCAGACACTACTGTAAGTGCCAAGGATATAACCATGAACAAAATACACAAAAATTGATGTTTGTAAGCCATTTTACAGATTATAAAACTGACATATCTATTCTTGGTATTTTTCCTCTTTTCTCATCCTGTACTATAAAAGGCTAAGGCCTTCAGTAGGCCTGGTATATATAATGGGAAGTAAGCTCCTTCCTCATTCTCTGCTTTGCTTCTCACATCCTTTGGAACATATGCTTTTGTAGCTACCACCCTTGATTCCCTTAGCTTCTTCCTTTCTTGGATTGTGGAAATCTCTGTAAGAGGTGATGAATTATAAATATGGTAACCACATTTTAAGATTTATAAATCAGGGCATATATTCTTACAAAAGGTTTATTTTTTCTTATTTGTAAACAAATTGACATCAAAAGTCTTACAGTGGCATGAGTCTTTAAATCACATTAGATTATACATATAATGTATAACTTTCATTTAAAAAGTATACAATTACGTGAAGAGAAATTTAAAAATTCAGCCAAGAGATAGATTAGTTAATACTATATTTGCATCGTCAGTTTCATCATCTGCTGTTGAAATGATGGCACATTAGTCTCCGCATACTTGTTTCAGGAACTCGGTTTGCTTAATAATTATTTATTCTTTCCAGTTTTTTTCCAGCATTTCTTGGCAAGTCTCTGAGTACTTCATGTGGATTATCAGGAAAGAGTTTATAATACCCAGTGGCTGCCAATGGTTATTCCAATTTCCAAAAGTTGTTAATGAGGAAAAAAAGACAAAACACGAAACAACAACAAAGAGTAAGCAAGTAAACAATAACAGCAACAACTTTTCTCCATCCGGAGTTTGGACAAAGAGAGACTGAGTTTATACATTTTCTTTCTGTTTGGAGGAACAATGTTTCCTTGTTGAAAACCTTTAAACATATTCAACCATCTTTGATCTATAGATACATTTTCCTTTGCCCTATTTCACTAGCAAGTTCTCATTAAGATGTGACTTAAGGATACAGTGTTCATTAAAAAGATAATATGACTAAGTTAATTGTCTATTTTCCAAGATTTACCATTCTGGGCCTCCCCAACTGAACCCAGCCAAGCTTATAGTTTCTACGAAGATTTCCTTTCCAAAGTGCTAGTTAATTATTAACCTACAAATACCCAGCTGCCTACTTCCCAAGGTCCTAATCACAACAAACAGCATTTTAGTAGTTTTCCTGTTAAGATATTTTACTTTAGCAGTAGAATTAAGTTTTTTTCTTACAATTCCTTTATGATCACCAATGTTCATATGAGACTTCTGGTGCTGAAAAAATAATAACTAACATGTATAGAGGGTTTCCTATGTGCCAGGCAGTGTGCTGAGTGCCAGCATGAATTCTCTCACTTAATCTTTACAACCATCCTATGAGGTTGGTAATTTTATCTTCCTTTTATAGACAAGAAAATTGAAACACAGAAAAGATAAATAACTTGTCCAAGGTCTCATGCTGAATAAGTAGCAGACCTGATTTCAGGTCTGTCTGAAATCAGAGTTTCTGCTCTTAAAAATATATTACTGTGTATCCTCCTTCTCCACAGGTTTTGCCAAATTTTAAAATGGCATCATGGAAAACAGTGGTATTTGTTGAGTAGCTGGAAAGTTTTTTGAAGTGGTTTTAATGGTTTGTGAGAAGAGTGGCATAAAATATTTTTAATAGAAACTGTTCCAGAAAATCCAAGAAATTTGGTCTCCATAATTAAAGAACATTAGATAGACATAGACATGCTTGAAAAACTATGCAAAACAAAGTAATATTTGCATTAAATAAAGGATTATGGCTGAAGACAATAGAGAGTGTGATAATGGGGAGGAAGGAGTGAGGCAGAGAAATAAAATTTGTTTTTCTAACTGAGGAGATCTAGAAGAAGCCATAAATCACTCTGGATGTTACTGAAAAAATACTTGTAAGGTTCCTCTACTTTGCAAAAGTTGAGAGAACAACAATGTTTTGTCAGCCCAAGCTAGCCAAGGAGCTGATTGAAAGGGAAAGCTTATCCTGCAGGGCCAGAGAGGACACACTTACAGGCTTTTCTCTTGTCTTAGAGTCTGCAACTGGGCAGACAAGAAGTCACTCATCCTTCTACTCTCCTCTCTTTGGGAACTTTTGTTTATGGGAAAGCAAAGTCATGCCGGCACCCTGGCTTATACTCTAAAATTCTAGGGTGCCAATTTTTGCAGAGCTAATAACTAATATGGACATTTTATTGTCCATATTACAAAAATCTTATCTTAACCCTTTGTTAGCCGTTGTAAAAAATTAAGTAATGGCATTATTAAATTTTGTGATTGCCATCACAAAAACAAATGCATATTCCTACTTAAATTGGTCTAAGTATCACGAGTCATGGTGAATCAAAGCTTCAGGAAACAAGAGGCTGGTCATAAAAGAAACTGTTTCCACTTATCTCCATATTCCAAACCCAGGAAAGGCTGTCAATACTTTATAGTTGTTATCATCTACATTAGGGTCAGAGCATCTATGGTCTGTGGTCTGAATCTTTTTCTCCTGTTCAATTTGTATAACCAATTCCAAGAGTTCGCATCTCTGTTTAGTCTATAGTGGCAAAAATCCAAACTATTTTTAAAAGCCTTAAATATTCTTTTAAGATTTGGTTGTTTTCCTGTGAAATTATTCTGTAGGTCTATCTGTATTTCTTTTTTATCCTTTAAGCTCTCCCTGTGCTTATTTTCTCATTTTCCTCCTCAAATAACAATAGCATATGACAAAATTATAATTTTAATTTGTTGATATAATTGAATGGAGGTTTGTGTTATTTCTTTTTTTAAAAAATTTAATTAATTAATTTATTTTTGGCTGCATCAGGTCTTCACTGCTGCGTGCGGGCTTTCTTTAGTTGCGGCGAGCAGGGGCTACTTTTCATTGCGGTGCATGGGCTTCTCATGGCTGTGGCTTCTCTTGTTGCAGAGCATGGGCTCTAGGCGTGCAGGCTTCAGTAGTTGTGGTGCGTGGGTTGCAGTAGTTGTGGCTCAAGGGCTCTAGAGCACAGGCTCAGTAGTTGCGGTGCGCGGGCTTAGTTGCTCCCCGGCATGTGGGATCTTCCCAGACCAGGGCTCGTACCTGTGTCCCGTGCATTGGCAAGTGGATTCTTAACCACTGTGCCACCAGGGAAGCTCCTGTGTTATTATTTCTTAAATTTCAAAATCAAACATGTCAATTACTGTTTCTTTCTAAGCTTACAGTTCTATGAAAACTTGTATATTTTCTTCCTCCAAACTGAAATTACAAGCATTACTGAAATTATATGTTTTACCTTGTCATGTTTTTCTGCTCTGTTTAGTTGATTATGCTTACCAATTCTTATAATTTTAAAACCTTCTGAATTTTTTTCAACATCTAAACAAAAATGTCAATGTAGCTGGTATGGGATATCACTTTACAAAAAGGTTTATTGTAACATGAGTTCTCCACAGGAACATAAGCTCATAATGAGGGTATAATGAGGGTGCAACCTTTTAAAAATAAAATGTAGAAATAAGTATGAAGACATATTATTTTGACACAGTAATGTCCCCTAAAAAAATCTGATTGAAGAGTTCCTGTCTGAGGAATTAATATCATGCAAAAATTTAATACACGAGGCACATTTATGAAAAAAAGATCTGAAACTTTGCCAAAGATCTAGTATAAAAGTCTTCCCTCCATTATCATTTATAATAGTGTAAAGTTAGAAATAAATGAAATATCCAAGAATGTGGAAATGATTAAATACATTGTGTAAATATCTGTATGACTGAATATATACTGACATTCAAAACAGTATTTCTGAAGAATATTTAATGAAATGTGGAACACAAAATTTTGAGTTCACAACAAAATGTTCAGTTAAAAAAAACCAAAAATCAAAGTGGTATATACTGGACACTTCTAATGTGTTCAAAAATGTCCTGAAATGGACTAGAAACAAATGCTTAAATTTTCTAAAGTTTCTATGACAAGCACACCTTACTTTTATAATCAGATATATATGACATTCATATAAATAGAAATATTAATAAAAAATGTGATCTCCAAGTATGTCTAACTGGTAGACAGAAGGTTTTTAGGATTCCTGTGTTTTTTTGCCTACTGTAGGCTGCAGTTCAACTCTGTTGGCCTGTACCTAAATGGATATCTTTTAAATTACTTTTTCAATGATGCTTTATAGTATTTAGGAAGAGAATGCAGTGAACCTTGACTAAACAAATTATATAAAGACAGAATTCTGGATTGGAAAGAACCTTAAAGATCATCTAGTCCAAACCTCTCCTTCAATTTCAGCAACAGTAAATCCAGAGACGCAAGCATCTTTTATATTAATAATAATGGGAAAATAAATTCAACTCTAAAGTAAGTTCCTATAAACTGTTTCACTAAAGCAAAAGAATAATGAAAATAATAACAATATATTTGTATAGTGGTTTGAATTCTACAAATTCATACATAATCCCATTTTTTTTCTTAAAATAACCTACATATATAAAGGAAAAACTGAGGGTAGGAGGCTGAAAGGACTTGTTAGTGCTTTAGTTAGAAAACTTAGTCCTGTCTCAAGACTAAATCCCTTTCTCCTACCACATCCCAACGTGATGGATGGATATGTGAAAACCTATTTTTAAATATGCACGAAGAGCTGACTTTAATTACATGTTTAATGGCAAATATTTGTGTTTTGCCCTAGAAGGCATGAGTTATGTTTGCAATTCTGTCATTGATTGTGTGCTGAGCCATACTTTGTATGTTTTGGGTCTATCCTAATGACACTTGCCTGTTTATCTAAAACCCATGAGGGCTATGACATTATTTAATTAACCCTGTGGTTTCTCCCTTTGTGGGCTTGGAGTAGGCTGAATAAGGGATTTTAATGCTGGTTGCTATTTCCTGCCATATGACAGAAAGCTGACAATTACCAATCAGTACCCCTCTTGAAGGATGTATAATAAAGTCAGAAAAAAGTCAGACGAAGATCTAGGAAAGAAATATAATTCCTAATCCTTTTGAAAGTTTTGCCAGAAAGGCTATAGGTGGAACCTGTTTTTCAACTGTGTTCTCTTAATGAAATTCTAATTCCTAGACTGGCAAATACTAAAGGCTGGTGCTATAACTTGACTGAGGAGTCAGAAACGGGTGATAAGTTAGGCTGCTCAGTCCAAAAGCCAGTATCTCTAGTAAGCAGATTGGAAACGTTCACACTTGCTAATGTAAATAATTCCCAGCCTGGCCTTATGGTAAGTCTTGCGTCATCATCCAGCTGTTATGATATTTCTGAGACTACAGCCTCTCTGAGCAATGTCTAATTAGTTACGGAATAACTGATTTTCTTCTGTTTTGGTGGGAATACTCCCCTGGGACTCTTAACATACTTCAAATTATACTGAGATTTATTGTGAGATAAGACTTCCTATTATCTTGTCATCCCAAATGTTCTCTGCTGCTAGTTCTCACTCCCCCCCAACTCTCAAATGTCTTTTTAGGTCTAGTATCCAAACTCCTTAGCATATATTTTTCCTTTCTTTTATCTCTTCTGTCTGTTTTATCCTAATATTTATATTCTATAATAATTTCCTTTTCTGATATCAAATATCTATATAATGGGATTTCTTTTTTTTCTCTAAAGAAAGCTAACAGCATGAGGAAAGAGCTTTGAGGTATGATTTATAGGAGTCCAAATTCCTATTTCACAACTTACTAAATGTATGATATTGGGCATACTACTTAACCCTTCTTTGCTTCCATTTTCTCACCTGTAAAATAGAGTTATCAATAGCTACTATACATGACTGTTGTGAGAATTAAATAAGAAATGAAATGTAAAATTGTTTACACAGTCCCAGGTCATAATAGATGTTCTCCTCAAAGAACCTTGAATTTGATTGTCACATTATTATGGGCTGAATTGTGTCCCTCCTACCCCCAAATTCTTATTTGAAGCCCTAACACCCAGTACCTCAGAATGTGACTGTATTTGGAGATAGGGCCTTTAAGAGAGTAAGTTAAAATGAGGCCATTAGGGTGGTCCTTAATCCAATCTGAATGGTGTCCTTATAGAAGAAAATTTGGACACACAGAGACACCAGTGATGCACACCACAGAAGAAAGACCATGTGAGGATACAGTAAGAAGGAAGTAATATACAAGCCAAGGACAGAGGCCTCAGAAGAAACCAACCCTACTGACACTTTGATCTTGGATTTCTAGCCTCCAGAACTGTGAGATACTTAGCTTCTGTTCTTTAAGCCACCCACTCTGTAGTATTTTGTTATGGCAGCCCTAGCAAACTAATACACATATATTCACTATTTCAGAGGAATTGACCCCCACACTTCTCCTGTTCCTGTTTCTATTTAATCCTCTACTTAGTGATAGGGCAGTGATTAAGAGCATAATCTTAGAAGTTAGCCTTGAATTTGAAGACTGGGTTATATACATAAGTGAACTTAGGTGAACTTCTCAAATGTTTTTGAGTCGCAAATTTCTTCACATGTGAAATGGGGATAATACCTACCTCATAGAGTTATAGTAAGGATGAAGTTTAAAAAGATGCTTATAAATTTCATAGTATACTGTCTGGCATACAGGTGCTAAATTAGTGGTAGAATTGATCATCTTTATGTATGATGGACCATTTACCTGTGTTTTGTCAATTTGGCTTAGTTTTCTCCAAGCCTAGTCAGTTTAGTAAATCTTCTCTGTGTGAAGTGCCACACACATACATACTTTCTACAATTATTTGATTATTTTGGGGGTGTGGAAA
Source organism: Balaenoptera acutorostrata (assembly GCF_949987535.1). Taxonomy (NCBI): domain Eukaryota; kingdom Metazoa; phylum Chordata; class Mammalia; order Artiodactyla; family Balaenopteridae; genus Balaenoptera; species Balaenoptera acutorostrata. The sequence goes on along the minus strand of NC_080067.1, from coordinate 84,376,829 downwards.
AGCAGCATCTGTTAGCTTCATTGTTGGCTTGAAGCCAAGATCACAAACCCATAAAGTGAGTTGTAATATATTTTAAACATATATCCGAAAATCCCTTCTAATGTATTAGATTTGTTTAAATGATCTGATAACTTTTCTCCAAAGACCAAGTTAGGCTATTTTTCTTTCTTGAAGTTCTTCAAACTTTTCATTTTAGGAAAACATGATGGCTTATCAGAAACTCCACTCCATGAGGTATTCTAGTTTGCAGTAGAAAGAACAAAGTTCTACAATTTTAGTATCTGACTCAATTCTAAAGTTCTCTATATTATTTATAAGGTATATTTCATAGTCTGGTCTCATTCCCTTTACCAGTTGGTTTATAGAATAACATCTTATTTCTCTTTAATTAATTAAGAATGGAATTTGCTTCCATAGATATTTCACTATGCTTCCCTTACCTAGTAAGATTTTTAGGCTATAAATGTTTATGCTGTCTCCTCATGTACATAATTCACCCTTTCTCTTGCTTATTTCTATCTTTTGCTCACAGTTTGTAAACTGGGATCATAATATCCTTTGTCCCCAGTGTGTCTCTCTCTCTCTGTGAGACTGCAATTATGTGAAGATTTTTACTTGCTATAATTTATTCAAATTAATATTTACTGAGCACTTACTATGTATAAGACACTGTGCTACGTATCTACTGTGGAGGAAGAAGAATATTTAGAATAGCCTCAAAGAGTCCACAGTCTCATCATTCTAATCATATTTTTTTAGGCTTCTAATATTTGTTTGAAAACATTTATATATTCTGATGACTTTTCTTCCACTTCCCATTCCTATTTGTTGTCCCATCTGAAGAGATATCTACCCTGTCACCTCTTTTTAACTCAAGAAAGCCAATGAATTCCCTCCAGGTCCTCAAGCATAGTCTTTGTCAATCTGTTTTGTGTACTTTTTCATTTTCAGTTCTCTCATAATTTTTAGAATAAAACCATCACTTAGTTTGCTAAGATAGTATAGTGTTAGTGATCAGTGGCTTAGGGGGTTTTCTTGCAAACATTACCTCTCACTTTGCTGAATTAGGATATCTTCTTTCTTCATTCTCATCAAAAGACCAAACGATCACTTGCTATAGGTTTGTTTCTCTTTATTTGAAAATTAAGGAGTTGCCAATAGACTTTCTGATGAAGGAAAGGAGGGCATCTAAATCCATTATTTTAGACCACAATGCCTACTTCTCAAAGAGTTGAAGCAATTCCCCTCTCCCCTTTTTAAAAGAAAAGCAAGACATAAAAAAGAGGAAAGCAAACTCTTCAGCCTCAATAGGCACCCATGCTTAGAGGTGAAATGGGCCAGGAAGAAGAGAAGAAAAAGAAGAAAAAGAGAGTAAGGACAGATACACATTGTTAGGAATCCAATGTAAAATTTGGAACCCTACTAAAATGGGTTTACATCAGACATGGCATTTGCTTCACCCTTATTCTTACCCCTCCAAAACCAGACATAATTGGGTGCCATCTCATAAATCTTTTACTAATAACTGTCAATAACCCAATTGTTCAAACCCCTTTAAGCACCTCTTATGTGTGAAACATTGTGTCAGGTGCTGGGTAAGATAGGAGAAATATACAATACCATGTCTGACTACAAGAGCGTTACTTTCTAGCTGTGGCAATAAGAGACTACTAGGCAGTATTGGAGGGGTCCTTGGGAGGTCTCCAAAGGAGTAAAATAGTACTAAAAAAATAAAAAAGAGAACATGAGCATTGAGCTGAGGATCCAAAAAAACTGGGCTCTATTCCATCTCTGCCATTTCCTTGCTATGTGACCTTGGGCAACTCATTTCTCTTTCAGGTCTCCCCTTTCATCCCTCATCCCTTCCATTCCCTTCCTCCAAAGGAAAAAAAAAAAAGAGAGAAAAGAAAAGAAAGAAAAAGAAGAGGTTATCCTAGAAGATCTCTAAAATGTAAGAATATATGGGATGATTACTAATAAGCTCTGTTGCATTGCCCAGATTGTAGTCTACAGCTGGCTATGGTCCCCTGAGCTGCCCTTCATTTTCGGAGATGAAGAAATCGAGGTCCAAAATTCCCCAAATTCAGTAGCAAGTTAGGACTCAGAACCACATCTTCCCATGCATCTTTCAAAATGATTATTGTGACTCATAGAAAAAGCTTAAAAAATATTTTTGACATGGCTTACTAAGTGAGAGAAATGTTTCTTAAATTTTTTTTTTTTAAGGAATTCCTTTATTTTTATTATTTATTTATTTTTAGCTGTGTTGGGTCTTCGTTTCTATGCAAGTGCTTTCTCTAGTTGCGGCAAGCGGGGGCCGCTCTTCATCGCGGTGCGCGGGCCTCTCTCTATCGCGGCCTCTGTTGTTGCGGAGCACAGGCTCCAGACGCGCAGAGCTCAGTAGTTGTGGCTCACGGATCTAGTTGCTCCGCGGCATGTGGGATCTTCCCAGAGCAGGGCTTGAACCCGCGTGCCCTGCATTGGCAAGCTGACGCTCAACCACTGCGCCACCAGGGAAGCCCCTTTTTTTTTTCTATATATGAAAATGGGGGGAAGGGACAAGTCTACGTATTGGAACAAGGTGAGCGATTCATTCCTCAGGATCTGAAAGGCTGTATATTCCAAAACTCTATTTCAATAACATTCCATTTGGCAGATGTTACCTGTTAAACAATTATACAAGTAGCACGGCAGTGAGGGGAGCCCATAGATGCACTTGGAGAGCGGGAAGAGGCTCAGAGGTGGTAAACTGCAAAATACTTGCCCAAATCACAATATTGTCCAGACTCAGACCTAGGGAAACCCTTCCTGTAGCCTTGAAGGCGCCCAAGTTCTCACGCTTCCTGGCATTCTATTGATTCACACTTGCGTCCTTCAACAGGTAGCGCCAATTACAGCCCCCAAAGCACGGCCCCCCAGCATAGTGGCCAATACCGCTGTCAATCAAATACTTCACCTGCCTTTCTAAATTTTCCCCTCCCCCTTTCATTGGCTCTTCTTTCGACCTATCCACAAATTTCTTCCACGCCTCGCACCGCGGAACTTGGCTCTTTGGAGCCTACGATTGGAGCCGAGGCTACTCCCGCCCTTTGACGTACCGGAGCTCTCCGCCCCTTTCGCGGGCCCCTAGCAGCCAGGGGAGAAGGGGAGGGCGAGCGAGGGGTGGTTCGGGGGCGGGGCTTGCCTCCCACGGCGGGAGGGCGGAGCCTGCGGTGGAGACAGCCTGCTCCGGTAGGACCTCGGAGAGCGCCGGGCGCCGCTACCAGAGGGACTGGAGAATCTGCCGGAGCCGGGCCGGACAGACGCCTGCGAGCCCGCCTCCCTCCGCACCCTCAGCTTTCCGGGCTGGCAGGCGGATAGTGGCGGCTGTGGAAGGTGCCTAAGTCGGGAGTCAGTCATCCCTCTGGGACGCCGACGCCGCCGTCCAACCGCGGCTCCCTCACACCTGTGTGTGTGTGTGTGTCTGTGCGCGTCTGTGCGCGTGAGCGCCGGCGCGCGTATGTCTGCGTGAGGGTGTTTCCGTGTGCTCCGGCTGGGCGCGCGAATGTCTGTGTGAGGATGTTTGCGTGTTAGCGCGCCCGCGGGCGAGAGCCCCGCGCCTAGGCGCTCGGCCCGGGGAGGGACCGCGGGAGCGGCGGCTCTCCTTGCCCAGCGGGATGTGGCGGGACTCGGGCCACAACCGTCGTCACCACTGCCTCATGTCCCCCAAGAGCCACCGCCGTGCTGCGGGGAGAGTGGACGGGCGGGCTAGCGAGGGGGCGGCTGCGGGCAGAGCGGGGCGGGGGTGGTGGTGGTGGTGGTGTGGAGGGTGAAAGCAGGGGGGTGGGGGCAGAGACCCGGGGAGGGAAGAGGGAGACGGAGGGGGAAGCGGAGGCAGTCGGCGCCGCTGCTGGCCCCTCCCGTCGGCTGTTGCTGTGGGTCACCTGCAGGTGTTTTGGGGTCCGGGCTGTTCCGGGTGGGAAATAGAAAAAGGCCCCCTCACCATCCTGCGTTTCCTGTTGAGAAAACGGGAGCGTTGAAGATGATGAGGGAGAGCCCAGAAGGTGGTGGCAGAATAAATACGAGCTCTCCCCCACCACCATTTTTCTGAAAATAAAATACTCTGAGCTCAACCTTTAGGAGGAAAGCCCGCCTTTAAGAAAGAGAGTCTTGGTCTGATGGACTCTGGTTTGATTGTATAATAATGATGATATAATGCTAATGACGATGATGACACTGCCTTTTATTTTTACCCGCGTGCTGATAAAGCGTAGCTGCAGCTGGGGATAAAGCCCTTGAAAATTTGGTGTCTGAGGAGGGAATACTGGTGCTTTAGGAGTTGTGTTTTCTTTTTCTTTTTGAAGGATATGCTTTTTAGAATTAAAATTTGACCAAAGGTTGATTTTTTTCCTTTTTTTTTTACTCATTTAAAGCCAATGCTCGTAAAATGGGGACTGGCTACTGCCATGACTGATGAAACGCTAAACACTTTTACCCACGTATAATTCCATGTGTTAAGTCACCCTTTCCTTTGAATTTCTCAACAGTTTTTAAAATGAAGAAGTTTAATTTCCGAAAAGTTTTGGATGGCTTAACTGCCTCTTCCCCTGGCAGTAGTAGCAGCAGTGGCAGTAACAGTGGTGGTGGGGCTGGAAGTGGTTCCATGCATCCAGGAGGGACTGCAGGGGTCCTCAGAGAGGAGATTCACGAAACCTTGACTTCAGACTATTTCCAGATTTGTAAGGTAAGTTTTGAATTGGCTTAAAGCTTATTATTTCTTTATTTTACTGCTGTGAGGAAAGAATGAAAACACACACTCTAGGGACTGGAAATTGTTGAGATGCCAGTATCAGAGAGTCTGGTGCAGAGAATTTTGTGGGTAGGTCAGTTTGAATTAAGATATTCCAGGCATCAACTTAAAAAGCAATGATAGTTTAACAGGGAAATAAGCAAACATAAAAAGTAGACTATGCAAGATAATATTAAGGCCCATTAATGGACTACTTTTTTAATTTAATATTTATGTATAAATAGTTAATCCCATGCTGTTATTCAGAGAAACTAATTTTATTTCACTGTTCAGTATAAAATGATTAAAGCTATTAAGATGTTGCTAGAATTAAGTAGATAAGAGCTAGATGAATATGTCCATTTTAAAAGATATAATGGCAGTGTTTAAAATTCTGAATAAAAACACACTCAGATTTTTAAATTCTTAATAAACAAACAAACAAATGCTATGGGCTTAATACTTATAAGAACTCAAAAATAGCCTGTGTTCTGGTTTAGTGAGGAAGCATT